>NC_139626.1:41588226-41610726 GCF_964638095.1 Poromitra crassiceps | reverse complement strand
CACACACACACACACACACACACACACACACAGGTCTGTTTCATCAGCACACACTCCAGTGCACAACATGACTTTATAGAGACACACACGGCATGCACACACACACACACACACACACACACACACACACACACACACACAGGTCTGTTTCATCAGCACACACTCGAGTGCACAACATGACTTTATAGAGACACACACACACACACACACACACACACACACACACACACACACACACACACACACACACACAGGTGTGTTTCATCAGCACACACTCCAGTGCACAACATGACTTTATAGAGCAGAGTTAGATACCAGGACAAAATGGTGAACAGCCCATAAAATGAGACCATGAATGTATTGTAATAATGGTGCAGGCATTTTGTTTTGATGTTGAGTTCAAAGGCCTTAATGTATTATTAGGATTTAATGTGGGGAGTCTGCGTAGTGCAGCGGTAGATTCCCCTGCCTACCAACACGAGGGTCGCAGGTTCGAGCCCCTGTGTTGCCTCCAGCTTCCATACAGGCACAATTGGCCGTGTCTGCGCGGGTGGGAAGCCAGATTAAGGGTATGTGTCAGGGTTGCTGCACTAGTGCCTCCTCTGGTCGGTCGGGGTGCCTGTTCGGGGGGGGACCGGAACTGGGGGGGAATAGCGTGATCCTCCCATGCGCCACGTCCTGCTGGTGAAACTTTTCGCCGTCAGGTGAGAAGAAGCGGCTGGCGACTGCACATGTATCAGAGGAAGCATGTGCTAGTCGGTCTACAGCTCTCCCCAGATCGGCAGAGGGGGTGGAGCAATGGGCAGCAGGGGGATTTGGCCATGTACAATTTGGGAGTTGATGGGAATACGGTCAAAAGACAAGCTTGAACTAAAGCCCACCAACAACTGTGAAATCACCTGATGTGTCCATTTGTGTGGGCTTGTCTTGAGTTATGTGCTTTTGTACCCACAAGGATACAAAGATGCAGCCTGCAGGATCAATATTGACACATGCCACAACCATTTGATGTTGTCTGCTTCCCTCTTGCTTGTTTGTGTCTGCAGCATCTGTCGTGTGTGCGCGCGTGCGTGTGTGTGCACGCGTGCGTGTGTGTGTGTGCGCGCGCGCGTGCGTGTGTGTGCGCGTGCCTCTAGCTAGCGTATGCTACAAAAAGGAATCTGACAGTGAAATGCATGACAGGCGTCCTGACAGATCTAGATCTAGCTAACGTAGCCCCCGGGATGCACTTCACACACACACACACACACACACACACACACACACACACACGCACACACGTTTAAGCACACAGCTGAAAGCCAAGCGCCTCAGGAGCCAGTGAGGTTTGAAAAGCCTCCCACATCTGTGGGTCTGACATGTAAAAAGCAGCGCGGAGCGAGCGAGCGGGCCAGATAGTCCCCACCGCAGAGCTCTGAGCTGGTGTTTATTCAGGGCTAATATGCCGCCGTATTATTCCCTTTGCCTCCCACCTGCCTGCTGTTCATTCAGGAAGTCATTCTTCTTCTTAGATCACGGCAGAAGAAGTGCGTCACCCCCGCCGTGTGTGTCCACACGTTCAGAGCATTAGGTTTGGGTCAGACGTAAAACAAAACAAAACTGTGTGTGTGTGTGTGTGTGTGTGTGTGTGTGTGTGTGTGTGTGTGTGAGTTGACATTTTTATGTCGACTACACACCCGTAAAGTTTCGTGACTCCATCTTTTTAATGTTGCATCGTTTTGATGATCACGCTCGCAAAATCTGTCCACAGACAGACAGACATAAAACGGCTTCTGTGGTCGTTCCCGCTACAATAGGTGTCTCCAGAACCACATGTTGCCATGATGACACACACACACACACACACACACACACACACATACACACACACACACACACATACACACTCACACTCACACACGCACAAACAGACTCACAACTTGAAAACAATACCAGTTCCGCTGTTGCGGCTGGTAATAAAGACATACCAGTTCCGCTGTCGCGGCTGGTAATAAAGACAGACATTCCAAATGAAAGAAAACAGTGTATATTATGTAAATAAATATCTATGAAATCTGTAGTCTTATTGTATTATGCTGTATATTATGCAGTGGCCACTAAATGGATCATGTGTTCTCGTGTGTCGTTGCCTTTTTGTATCATGAAGTGAGATGAAGATGAGATGAAAATAAAGAACCTGTCAAGTCTCCTCTGTTAGACTCGTGAGAAGTGCTTTTGCTCATCTCTTTTTTGTACCTACACCATGTGACACCTCTTCACAATAGAGCTAATGCTATGTAGCCTATGTATATGCTGCTGTAATATACTATTATTGCTGTAATATATGATTATTGGTCTTTTCTACATTAAAGTCAAGATGTGAATTAACCCTTTCTGCTTCGTTTGTTCCGTGTAAATATGTGTGCGCACAGCTGCTCAAAGAATAACATCTAAATCCTGTTTATTGGTGCAGACGTTTTTGCGGGCAGATTCCATGTTGTCTCACTGCCTGGCACTCATAATTATACACACACACACACGGGATGTAAATGTGCGTGTTTATGTGCGGCTCTTATCTGTGACAGCATCCGTAGTCAGTGTTCCTCCAGAGGTCTTGAGGTTCCAGTCAGATTTATGCAGCGTTTATTGCTGAAGAATGCTTTTGAATTATTTCTCAGAACTGCTGTGGGATTGAAGGTAATATGAGCCTGCATTATTCTGAAGTGTGTGTGTGTGTGTGTGTGTGTGTGTGTGTGTGTGTGTGTGTGTGTGTGTGTGTGTGCTAGCATACTGCACAAGCCACAGTTTGAGCCAGAGACAGCATGGAGGAGGAGCATTAACCGAGTGGAACAAGTGTGTGAGGAATGTTCGCCATTTACACATCCTCTAACCCTGGGCCCACGCCCTGCAGCCAAGTGGTTGGCTCTATTAAATTATTTATTGCGGTGGGAACTCTAAATCATGAGCAGCTCTACTCTAAATCATAAGCAGCTCTACTTTAAATCATAAGCAGCTCTACTTTAAATCATAAGCAGCTCTACTTTAAATCATAAGCAGCTCTACTTTAAATCATAAGCAGCTCTACTTTAAATCATAAGCAGCTCTACTCTAAATCATAAGCAGCTCTACGTTAAATCATAAGCAGCTCTACTTTAAATCATAAGCAGCTCTACTTTAAATCATAAGCAGCTCTACTCTAAATCATAAGCAGCTCTACTCTAAATCATAAGCAGCTCTACTTTAAATCATAAGCAGCTCTACTCTAAATCATAAGCAGCTCTACTCTAAATCATAAGCAGCTCTACTCTAAATCATAAGCAGCTCTACTTTAAATCATAAGCAGCTCTACTCTAAATCATAAGCAGCTCTACTCTAAATCATAACCAGCTCTACTCTAAATCATAACCAGCTCTACTCTAAATCATAAGCAGCTCTACTCTAAATCATAAGCAGCTCTACTCTAAATCATAAGCAGCTCTACTCTAAATCATAACCAGCTCTACTCTAAATCATAACCAGCTCTACTCTAAATCATAAGCAGCTCTGACAAGCGGCTCCCTGTGGCGCTGAGAGATGGCGCCGGTGACCTTGTCTTAGTCCATTAGGTGTGACGGGGAAACGAGAGAGAGATGGAAAGTGTTGCCGGACTGTCCGACCGCGGCGCGTTATACTCATCCCGATGTAGAAATAACCTGTAAACATAACCTGCAACACTACACTGCTATTTAACAACATTGGTGGTTTTACAGTTCAAATATCAATGTATGATGAGGGACTGAGCCTATATGCCCAGTGGATCTCTCTCTCACTAATGCAGGCAACATTCAGCTCAGGATACTGATGTGAGCAGGATGTGAACAATCACCTTTTGAAATATAAAGACATGGGCCTTCCTATCTGCATGTCCTGTTTCCAATCTCGACTCTTAAGGTCCTTCAGATGATGCGAGTCATTACAGTGATGAAGAAAGAGCTGAGAAGGTCCCGATGAAATCCGGCTACCCTGAGAGCTTGGTACCCAGCTGGATGTGAAGCGTTTTATTGTTGTTTTCCCATTAGGCCTTCCCTTCAGCAAGGCCTGCGAGGCAGCGGCACAGGCGTCCTTCACTGACCATCTAGTCTAGTGACTAGATGGTCAGACAGTCTCTACTGTCTTAGATGGTGGATCAAGGAGGAGACTGAAGTCTGCATCTCTACATTAGTGTTTTAATCAGGCAGATTCTGTTGAAACTGTTTTACCCTGTTTTTACATGATGAGCCGTGTCCCAGAGAAATCAGTAATCCGACCTTTTGCACTTTTAGTGTTAAAGTCTGTTTCAACTTTAGTTGTTAGCCTATCCAGCATATTGCTATAGGCATCTTTCAGTTGAATGTCCCCTAAAGTGTATTATTATTTTATTATTTATTTGTAGTTTATTATTAAGTCTATTATCCATTTTAGTGTATTTAAAATTTAGTCAAAAAAGGAGATACAGATAAATCGCTAGATAAATAGAGCGCTAGATAGATAGATACTGTAGATAGATAGATAGATAGTGTGATTTCCCCCTCCTAGCTACATACAGTACATGGGTTGTGCATGTTTTGTTCAAATATAACTGAAAGCTCAATGCATCGAAGACTCCGGCCTCCCTGATCTGTGACAGAGCCAGACTGTGCAGAAAACCACCATCTTTACGGCTTGCCCTGCACTTGACTAAGACCATCAGCAAAGTCCAATGTTCCTTGTCATGATTCTGTCTGGCCACGCTTTCTCCAAGAAGCGTCACAGAAATGTATACATGTAATGCAATGGAACCATTTTTTTTCACCAATCAATGAATCACACAGATGTATGTATAGCCTACTTTATGTTCCCTCTGTCTCTGCAGCACAGCCTGCTGGAGGGTGTGAGCATGCACCAGATGGGATTGCACATTACTTACTTACTTAGGTCTTAGTATTCCCTGAGGAACATAGGCCATCGACGAAAGCCCTCCATCCACTCCGGTCCTGTGCCCTTCAGTCAAGCTGTTGCCCTGACAGCCCTTCAGCCTTCATCTCCTGCTCTGTGCTTCTTCTCCAGGTTGTTCTTGGGGATTCCACATTAGCTGAGATTAATACCTCAGCTGACGTCGCTTTGACGATAGGCGGCACGGTGGCTCAGTGGTTAGGACTGTTGCCTCACAGCAAAAAGGTCCCGGGTTCGAACCCCGGTCCGTCACAGGTCCTTTCTGTGTGGAGTTTGCATGTTCTCCCCGTGTTCGTGTGGGTTTTCTCCGGGTGCTCCGGTTTCCTCCCACCATCAAAGACATGTATGTTAGGGTTAAAACTCCTGTCAGTGCCCCTGACCAAGGCACTGGCAAAAAGATCTGGAGTTGGTCCCCGGGCGCTGCACTGCGGCTGCCCACTGCTCCTAGTTCTAGGAAGGTTCCTAGTAGAGGATGGGTCAAATGCAGAGGATGAATTTCCCCATGGGGATAAATAAAGGATAACTTAACTTAAGAAAATATCTCTTCCATTATTTGCTGAGTTGGACTCCATACATACATGTCTGTATTCTTATTAACGATCTGCTCTCATCATTTACTGTCTGCAGAGATGGGCGAAAATACATCAAAAAGTATTTTGATACAAATTACAAATACTTGCTCAAAAAATGTATCACAATACAAATACAAAATACTGGTCTGAAAAATGTATTTGAAATACAAATACATATTTTGTATATTGAAAATACATGAAAATACATTTTATAAAAACTGATAAAGAACTGCAACAATTAGTCAATTAATCGATTCATTGCCAAATATTACATTAATTTCCTATTTTGATGATCTATTAATCATTTTGAGCCATTTCTTTAAGGAAAAATGCCTTAATTATCTGATTCCAGCTTTTCAAATGTGACATTTTCTGGTTTATTTAGATAAATAAAGGTAAACCATCTCTTTAGTCCTCTGTGACAGTATTCTCCTTTGTGTACCCTCTAACACACTACACTTCTTCCATTTCAGTTGTTTTTCAGCACAACTTATTTCTCCTTCACTTCAGCTGTTAATTGCCTTATGTGAGGGCTTTTGAGTTACAGGTAGCATTTCTACACGTTACAGTAACCTCACGTTTTGGAGCTTTGACCATGTTTAGCCAAAGATCTGTTATGAGAGTTATGTTATGATAGTAGGTCCCCTATAAACAACTTCACATCCACCATGTCAGTAAATTGTCACATAGTCTTTATTTAACACGCTGCACACATAGAAATACAGCAACATTATTTATTCCACTACAAAAGGTTACTTTTCAGGAACATGTAACCATGGTGCCGCAGTATGGCATTCATGGTGAGGGGAACTTAATCCTGTGGCTAATGTATGGAAACAGGGAGGTTGTCAGCTTTGTAACAGTATATTTATTTATCCATTTTGTAGAGCTGAGTTGGGTACGGAGGTGTTTTTTTTAATATTAGTTGTATCTCTCTAATATGATGTTTTGCATGCAGTAAAGTTTGATTGGCAGATAGGGCAGTGTTTGTCTTAGCATGCAATAGGCTTATCTAACCATCACATTTAGTACTTTATCTCTGTGGGAATTTCCACCAACACGAGGCTTCAGTACTAGTTTGAGTCAGACTTCTTGTCGTGTTTGAGTTAGACTTCCTGTCCATTTCAACAGTGGATAAATGGTTACAGGCCAGTCGCTCAAACACCTTCATGACAGTTAACAACAGGCTTGTAATCATTCAGGCATCAGGCTGTAGCATTAGACTTCTACTCTATCAGCCTGGTGTAATGTGGCACTCTGTCGGGTTCATCACAGCTTTAATCAGAGGGTCATGGTTCTGCACCCCGCTAAAGCTCAGAACCAAACATCCTTTTGTTATTGTTGTTGTTTTGCTTTGTTTTGTTTTGTTGATTTAACGTTAGTTGTGTCTCTCTAATAGGATACACTGGTTTGCATGCAGTAAACAGTTTCATTTGCAGATAGGGCAGTGTTTGCCTTAGCATGCAATATCTGATTATCACATTTAGTACTTTATCTCTGGGGGAATTTCCACCAACACGAGGCTTCAGTACTAGTTTTATCCTACTCTGCCTCTGATTTGTGGTTGAGATTGTTCTGAGGGTAAGCCAATCAGAGGCGGAGTAGAAGTGACATCTCACATTGCGTTTCTTTTATTCCACAGTTTAAACCTGTGTCAATGTTTAAAATGTGTCAATTTGAGAATAAAATGAAATAAAAATGTATTTTATGTATTTAAAATACACAAAATACAAGGTCTGAAAGTATTTTGATACAAAGTACATCTTATTTTTCTCAGTCCAGCCAAATACAAATGACAAAATACACAAATGTATTTGAAATCCGTATTTTAAATACATGTATTTAAAATACTGCCCATCTCTGACTGTCTGTTGACTGAACGGAAACCAAACAGGTGTACAACGTAAACCAGTGCTTGTACTTTAGTAGGCTATGTGTACATTAAGTACTAAAACATGTACTGTGCCCACTAGTGAAGTTTTCTTCTTTGATTTCACATGATGCACTATACAAAATGTGATAGTTTGTGCCACTCTGTCTGTGGGGCTTGTGTGCCTGCTGGTGGGGGCAGCCAGGACCACACAGCACTGATTATGTCCTATCATCCTATCTGTTGCCGAAAGTCCATTGTTTTCTGCTAAAATCTATTTTAATAAAGATGTCAAGCCTGTCTGTTCATTAACATGAACAAGGAAGGAAATGCAGAGGGAGTTTCAATGATGTTCTATATTATTTCAGCCGGCATTTGTTCAGTTTACTGCCTCTTTAACTGGAAAGATTCTGCTTTGCTGGCTAAGGTTGCTTTGCTAAAATAAGACGATTGAGAACCAGTTGTCATTCACAATGGGAACCTGGCTGAGAGTCCATCCACTGCAGGCACTGACAGAGAGAGTAGACCATATAGAGCGTGTAACCAAACTGACAGCGGAGACATTTAATGATTTACTCCTTCTCACCACAGAAAGTACTGCATAAGATACCGTACTGACCCGGAACCCAGGGGAGGATCTTCTGCTGAAACGTTTGGTCCAAACGACTCGTCATTTTTTTCAGGGCACATTCAGGACGATGACAATCTGCACAGGTCAAAGGTCACATCGAAGGAGATTTCAGATCTGCTAGATGGCTGGAGACAAAGACAGGAAGATGGATGGGGCGTTTGGAGAGATACTGCCCATCAGTACCTGGGGAGTTGACATGGACTTTGTGCTGCCTGGCTTCCCCCAAATGAACTACGTGCTCTGGTTTTCCCCTCACTGGTTCAGTGATCCAGACTGCAACAGCGACGATAGATGGCCCAGTGAGTCTATTAGGGAACACTGCACTTTCAGTGCCGAGATCCTGAGGAAAATATCAAACTGCTGCTATGCGACCTTCAACCAACATCCTGCAACAGAAATATGTTATATCTCCTCTTCCATGATTTGTATTGTATGTGCCGTGAAGCCAGGCAGTTCAGTTTGAGATGGAATCCAAAACACAGAGGCTAAGAAAAAGGAAACGACCTTCATACATTCAATAAACAGTGTATTATTTAATATGTATTTAGATCAGCATTTGTGTTTTCACTTTCTGATGTGCTGAAACATGAAAAATACTCACTTGTCATGCTGGCGGGCATCGAGGAGGGAGGCACATTTTTAATTCTCTTTGATTTACATAGCCTAAAGGGGATATGAGTGAGAAAATATTTCCCAGGGTTTTAAAATCTACTGTGATCAGTTTTGAAGTACGCTAAAAGCACAAGCACATATTGTTTTAGTATTCCTGACACACAAAATAACAAATTTGAACTATGTTGAGTTTGAGAGTTATGAGACATATGGAATGGTGTTTGGTGTTCATATGATGTCAACACTGACACTTTTTTTTTTGCTCTTACATGGGTAAAGCAAATGTTTTCTTCCAAAGATGTTTAGCAAATAGAGAGATCAAACTAATCAAGAAGAATAAAGAAGATACTTATCACTTTGGCCATTGTGTGTGTGTGTGTGTGTGTGTGTGTGTGTGTGTGTGTGTGTGTGTGTGTGTGTGTGTGTGTGTGTGTGTGTGTGTGTGTGTGTGTGTGTGTGTGTGTGTGTGTGTCTGTGTGTACAAAATAAGTGTTGCAATACGATCGACAATTTATTTTGAAAGTGTCAGCGGAAGTTAATATAAATTGTATTATCCTAGTCTCTTGACATCGGTGTAGCTACTAGCTAAAGTTGATTGGATAATGGCTGTTGCTATGACATCGCTGTAGCTTCTGCAGACGCTAACAGCGAAGCATTCTGGGATATACACAACTGTTGCAGCGAAGATGCTTTGAATTAAAAGCTTAAATGTCATCAAAATGAAGGTAGGCGCCAAGGAAAGAATTACAACAACATATTAGTTACTCGTTGGTTTATGATGAGCTTGCTTTAGTCATATGAATGTGTTTACATTCTAACGGTAACTCCTGCTAACTAAGCTAACACATTGCTAGCTATATCATCTTGCTAGCCCTGGTCCAGAGCTAGACCAGGGTAACGTTATAATCACAACAACCTGGTTTATAACCTGGTTTACGCTATGTGACACGCTCCGTTATCAGGCATTCATTCACAACGAGCTATGTAACAGGACGAGGTCCATTATCGGACAGCGTTTTCCAACCTCTTGGCGATTTCAGTTTTTATCAGCATACATGTTTGTTTGTATTACAAACATTCATATTTTAAATCCCTTTTCTGCCCACAGCGTGTTTTCACCCTCACGGACAAAGCGTGGGTAAACTTCACCCTGCAGTACAAATGGCAGAAAACCCTTGGGAATTACATCGCTGTTGCAGGGTGAGTATAAACTGCTGTGGCTGGAGACATGAGAATAGAGTGCAACCAAAATATTGTAATATTCAACTTCTTTGTAAAGTAGCCTACTGGAAAGAACTCAAACAGAAATGTAATTAAAATGTGTGCATTTCTCATGCAGAAATGACAACTCGGTGAATATATTTGATCGATATGGGCACAAGAGGAATGAACTCAACCTTCCAGGGTAAGCGGACAGAGAGGACATGTTTTGACTATTCCACAGATCTGTTGACGTCTTCTGCTTATAATGTTATAAGTAAAAGGTATTGTGCTGATTACTTATTGCTGTTCAAAAGTCTCTCTCCTCTTCCCTCTCGCTCCCTCCAGGCGCTGTGTGGCGATGGACTGGGATAAGGACGGGGACATTCTGGCGGTGATAGCTGAAAAGTCCAGCTCCATCTACCTGTGGGAGGCCAGCGTCAATAAGACATCGCATATAGACAGCGGCATGAGGTGGGACAGACACGCCGACACATTTCTAATTCCAGCCCTTGTTCATCTAGCCTGGTAAAACCATCCTGATCACGTGAACTCATATTCTGTTTCGTTCTGCGGATCATTCTGGCCTCCAGCCGGTGCGGGCGTTAAATTACGTTAAATTACAAAATGCACGGGCCAATCAGGGACCTGCCTCGTAATTGACAACATAACCGGCCAATCAGGCAAAACAGGATGGCGGCTCCCGAAGCAAAGAGTGGTAACGTTAACGTCGGTAAACACAGCCATAAGTGCAGTTATTGAAGAAATAGACTCAATAACAACAATTAAACAGGAAGACGAGTATGCACCAGCGGAGTTTCTCGGCGGGAAAACAAGTTTTTGCCATCCTTTCGAGTGGATTTGGATTTGGTGACGCTGATTGGCTGAAGCAGTTGTCTGTCAAGAAGACAAGTACTCACGCCCACTGAAATCGATGTGGGCGAGTTGGAGGCCAGACTGTTACGCAGAACGAAACGGAATGTGAGTTCAGGCGATCAGGATGCTTTTACCAGGCTGTTGTTCAACAGAGCCACTGCCAGTATTTGTATAGACTACATTAGCACCACTAATTCTTAACGAGGCATTCCCGGTTTCCTTCCTGCTTGTGTTGTTTTCAATAGGGATCAGATGTCCTTCATCTCGTGGTCAAAGACCAGCCCACTGTTGGCAGTTGGGACGGCTAAAGGAAACCTGTTGATCTACAACCAGCAGACCTCACGGAAGATCCCTGTGTTGGGTAACGCATGCACACACATATAAACACACACACACACACTAGGGATGTCAAAAATAATCGATTATAAGATGCATCGCGATGCGGACGTGCACGATTCTGCATCGATTCACAAATGTCAAAAATCGATTATTAATTATTATTATAATTTTTTAAATAATCGAATAAAATATCATGGAAGTACATGCAGTTGTTTATTTGGATCATAATGCAATGCAATTCCAAATGCACTTTTATATTAAAAGTAGCCACACAGTGAGAAAAATGAAAGTGAGAAAAAATAAATCATGTATTGGGGAAAAAAGTGATGCATCGATTGAAGATGCATCGAGATGCATCGATAATCGTAATCAAATCGAATCGTAGCCCTCTGATTCGTAATCGAATCGAATCGTGAGGCCAGTGAAGATTCACAGCCCTAACACACACACACACACACACACACGACTGCACAGTTACTTGTTTGTGGTTTTCTACCTTTCACGTCTCCTCTATTACTGATGCTCTCTCTCCCCTCCCTCACCTCACATACTAGGTAAACACACCAAGAGGATCACATGTGGTTGTTGGAGTACTCATAATCTACTGGCACTGGGCAGTGATGACCGCTCTTTGAGCGTCAGCAACCATGAGGGGGACACAATCCGACAGGTATACACCCATGCACAGGCCTGTGTGCGTGAACACACATGCACAGCCACAAACACACAGATGTAAGCATTGCCTTGACAATTGATTATTGTTGCAGTAACTCTAACCCTAACCCATTACAAGCGTCCAATAGTGCAAGTAATGTCAGAGTGGTCATGTATGATGGAGTCATGTCAGAGTGGTCATGTATGGTAGAGTCATGTATGATAGAGTAATGTCAGAGTGGTCATGTATGATAGAGTAGGTAAAAGAGTAACAGCTGGAGGAAAGGTAGAAAAGAGGCATATCAGAGCAAGCACAGGGATATTAACAGGAAGGAGCACCTGGTATACCGTTCTTCCCTTCTGTCGTTCTGCCAGACGACGCTGCGCAGCGAGCCTGCTGACGTTTACTTCTCTGTGATGAAGACAGATGAGAGGTCGTCTCCAGGAGAGAGCACCGTAAGTGTGTGTGTGTGTGTGTGTGTGTGTGTGTGTGTGTGTGTGTGTGTGTGTGTGTGTGTGTGTGTGTGTGTGTGTGTGTGTGTGTGTGTGTGTGTGCGTGCGTGCGTGCGTGTGTGTGTGCGCGCGCACGTGTGCGTGTGTGTGTGTGTCTACACCGGTCTACACGTGAAGAAATGAGAAAAGCACATTCATCCCTAGAGGGTTGCTATTAAAACAATCTTCCCTGTTGTTTGAGTCATAATTTCACACAACTTCCACTTATATGCAACTGATTTGTTTTCTTTGTCAGATGGCAACTGTGTGCAGTGTTTCCCATACATAAAGGAATTTGTGGCGGGCCGCCACAATAATATTTGGACCGCCACAAAATGATGTTGACCAAAAAATTTTTTTTTTTTTTTTTTTTTTTTTTAACAGTGCACCTGAACGCAACATGCAAGATATCCGCTGAATAAGTGTCCAATAAATGTTCATGTCATTCTGGCCAATACTTCTGTTATAGCATTTCAGTCTGGAATATGGAATATCTTTCAATAATCTATGATTTAGCTGCTAAATTGTCAAATACCGCCATCTGCTCGCTACCCAGGCACTTATGTATGTACTTAACCTAACTAACTTAACCTAACTATCAGGTGTGCACAACATTGTCAGCCTAAACTCCGGCTGACACCCCAAAAACCTACAATCCGCTACAGAAAAATGTATATTGTTTGTTTATTAACTGGCCCCTCACCTTCTATTATTTCACGAAAGTGGCAAAGCAAGTTGAGTATCCCTGACCTATAGGGAGAAATTTAGTTTGTCATTGTAAACCCACAGCACAGTAATGATGACATGTTCTTACTTAGATCTAGCCTTTTAATTTTGCTCTTAAGCTTTCTCAAAGTACACCAAATTCATGCATTTTACTTTAAAATGTTTTAAAAAATCTTGTGGGGGGGCATGCCCCCGCACCCCCCTAGGGGGTCTGCGGGCCCCCACCAGAAATACTCTAAATCCTGTGGGAAACACTGGTGTGATATTTAAAGCAATATTTCCACTTTATTAGAACATTTTCAAGTGATTGAGCATACACACTTTCCTTTTGTGCAGTATTTCCATGACTACACATTAATCAGGGATGGGGATTATTGGACGTAGGAATGATGTCATCACACATACTCACCTGACTCTGACCTTTGACCCTTCAGGTGAGCGTGTCTGTGGGGAAGAAGACGCTGTTCCTTTTCAACCTCAACGACCCCGAAAACCCGATAGAACTGGAATTCCAGCCTCGCTACGGAAGCATCGTCTCCTACCGCTGGTACAGTGCGCCCACTCCACCACACAGCCAAATATCCAGGAGGGGTTTGTACTGAGTCTGAGTCCCTCCCTCTCTCCCTCTCGTCCAGGTACGGTGACGGGTATATACTGATCGGCTTCTCCCATGGCTACTTTGTGGTGATCTCCACCCACATCAGGGAGATCGGCCAGGAGCTGTACCAGGCTCACAACCATAAAGACAGCCTCAACAGTGTGGCCATCTCCCCGGCCTTAAACAAGGCTGCCTCCTGTGGAGACAACAGGTGCACTGCACGCACGCACAGGTTCAAGTATGTATGACAGGTGTGTATGTAGAAAGGTCTAAAGCCGTGTGTGTGTGTGTGTGTGTGTGTGTGTGTGTGTGTGTGTGTGTGTGTGTGTGTGTGTGTGTGTGTGTGTGTGTGTGTGTGTGTGTGTGTGTGTGTGTGTGTGTGTGTGTGTGTGTGTGTGTGTGTGTGTGTGTGTGTGTCTTTGCAGCATAAAGATCCATGAGCTGTCTGATCTTAAAGACATCAGCAACATCGTTCGTCTGGATGACGAGACTAAAGGTGAGAGACTAGGCTTGGGCCCATTTTCAATAATATCCAATTTTTCTTTTTTTCTTTTTCTCTTTTTGTGTGTGTCAATTTTCAAAATCGCAATATTCGGGAAATACTGTGATAGACTTTTATTGTTTTTGTTTTTTGTTTTGTAAATTTTTGAAATATTTTGGACAGTTTTGCACAATATGCCCTGCTGCCGACCCTTATTTCACTGCTTACTGTACATTATTGGTGCTGTTAAGAGTGTTGTATTTGTTGCTGCAAAGGGAGAGGTACAGAAAGGAAGTGAACAGCATATCAACCTCTCACTCCTCTATTCATACTGTTCATACTACTAATCATCATATGTAATGTATCATATCATGTATAATCATATAATGTATATATGTATGTACCTGAAACATAAAATACAACAACATATAACAACAACAACAAAATCAAAATAATACCCTCTCCCTCCCTCCCTCTCTCTCCTCCCTCAGGTCTGGACCAGTTGGCCTGGACAGATGACGGGCAGCTGTTGGCGATATCCACCCAGAGAGGGACGCTCCATGTGTTCCTGACCAGGCTGCCCATCCTGGGGGACAGCTTCGGTACCAGGCTGGCCTACCTCACCTCGCTGCTCGAGGTCACTGTCTCCAACCAGGTGGAGGGGGTGAGGAGGACACGCATGCACACGCACGCACACGCACGCACGCACACACACACACGCACACACCGGACCGGTATTTGTTGTTTGTTTTGTTCCCTACGGGACCTACAGGATCTTCAGTTCCTCTCTCGCTCCCTGTGTTTCTCAGGAGAGTCCTGTGGTCCTAGAAGTGGAAGTGGAGCCTACTTTCATTGCAGTGGGGCCATTCCATGTGGCCGTGGGAATGAACAACCGAGCCTGGTTCTACGGCGGTGTGGGCGGTGTGTGTGTGATATGTTAAATATGCTATCGTGTGTGTGTGTGTGTGTGTGTGTGTGTGTGTGTGTGTGTGTGTGTGTGTGTGTGTAGTCATGCATGGGAGTATAACTAGTTTTTGTGTGTCACTCAGGTTGTAACAGGCTGAAGGACATTGAGTACCTGGGGACGATAGCCAGCATGTGCCTTAACTCGGACTACGCAGCAGCGATGTTTGAGGGGAAAGTACAGCTGCACATGGTGAGTGGGTGAGCTATCGGTATCATTGACGGCACAATATATTGTGGACATCATCTCAGTTCCCACAAAGTGAAGCCAAAACATCTTGATCGCCCCCTGGTGGCTGGCTGCAGTATAGGTCATAAATACTGCCCCCCTCTATGTTAGCGGATGGGACATGAGCCAAACAGCCACTCTCAAACCTCTGTCAGACTGCGACACGGCTGAGGGGGCTCAGCCCGACTCTACTGCGCAGACTCTGGTCCCAAATGACACCAAACAAGCAAGATGGCAGCTCGCTGAAACAAGATATTTTGGCTTCATTTTTGCATTTTAGGAAGTGGAGACGCGTTGTCCATATATTATACAGTGAATAGTCTGTATGTGTAGCAAAGCAGTTGTGTACAGGTTTCACACTTTTGCATAATTCTTTCGTTTCCCCCTGAGTGTGAAAGCATACCTGTATGTCCTGAGTGTGAAAGCACACCTGTAAGTGTGTCCTGAGTGTAAAAGCACACCTGTAAGTGTGTCCTGAGTGTGAAAGCACACCTGTAAGTGTGTCCTGAGTGTGAAAGCACACCTGTAAGTGTGTCCTGAGTGTGAAAACACACCTGTATGTGTGTCCTGAGTGTGAAAGCACACCTGTAAGTGTGTCCTGAGTGTGAAAGCACACCTGTATGTGTGTCCTGAGTGTAAAAACACACCTGTAAGTGTGTCCTGAGTGTGAAAGCACACCTGTAAGTGTGTCCTGAGTGTGAAAACACACCTGTACGTGTGTCCTGAGTGTGAAAGCACACCTGTAAGTGTGTCCTGAGTGTGAAAGCACACCTGTAAGTGTGTCCTGAGTGTGAAAGCACACCTGTAAGTGTGTCCTGAGTGTAAAAGCATACCTGTATGTGTGTCCTGAGTGTAAAAGCACACCTGTATGTGTGTCCTGAGTGTAAAAGCACACATGTAAGTGTGTCCTGAGTGTGAAAGCACACCTGTAAGTGTGTCCTGAGTGTGAAAGCACACCTGTAAGTGTGTCCTGAGTGTGAAAACACACCTGTATGTGTGTCCTGAGTCTGAAAGCACACCTGTAAGTGTGTCCTGAGTGTGAAAGCACACCTGTATGTGTGTCCTGAGTGTAAAAGCATACCTGTATGTGTGTCCTGAGTGTGAAAGC
Organism: Poromitra crassiceps; assembly: GCF_964638095.1. Lineage (NCBI taxonomy): Eukaryota > Metazoa > Chordata > Actinopteri > Beryciformes > Melamphaidae > Poromitra > Poromitra crassiceps. Next base: position 41,594,446 of record NC_139626.1, on the reverse strand, counting down.
ACACCTGTAAGTGTGTCCTGAGTGTGAAAGCACACCTGTAAGTGTGTCCTGAGTGTGAAAACACACCTGTATGTGTGTCCTGACTGAGTGTGAAAGCACACCTGTAAGTGTGTCCTGAGTGTGAAAGCACACCTGTATGTGTGTCCTGAGTGTAAAAACACACCTGTAAGTGTGTCCTGAGTGTGAAAGCACACCTGTAAGTGTGTCCTGAGTGTAAAAACACACCTGTAAGTGTGTCCTGAGTGTGAAAGCACACCTGTAAGTGTGTCCTGAGTGTGAAAGCACACCTGTAAGTGTGTCCTGAGTGTAAAAGCACACCTGTAAGTGTGTCCTGAGTGTGAAAGCACACCTGTATGTGTGTCCTGAGTGTGAAAGCACACCTGTAAGTGTGTCCTGAGTGTAAAAACACACCTGTAAGTGTGTCCTGAGTGTAAAAACACACCTGTAAGTGTGTCCTGAGTGTGAAAGCACACCTGTAAGTGTGTCCTGAGTGTAAAAACACACCTGTAAGTGTGTCCTGAGTGTGAAAACACACCTGTATGTGTGTCCTGAGTGTGAAAACACACCTGTACGTGTGTCCTGAGTGTAAAAGCACACCTGTAGGTCCTGAGTGTGAAAGCACACCTGTATGTGTGTCCTGACTGAGTGTGAAAACACACCTGTATGTGTGTCCTGAGTGTGAAAGCACACCTGTATGTGTGTCCTGAGTGTGAAAGCACACCTGTATGTGTGTCCTGAGTGTGAAAGCACACCTGTATGTGTGTCCTGAGTGTGAAAGCACACCTGTATGTGTGTCCTGAGTGTGAAAACACACCTGTATGTGTGTTCTGAGTGTGAAAGCACACCTGTATGTGTGTTCTGAGTGTGAAAGCACGCCTGTACGTGTGTCCTGAGTGTGAAAGCACACCTGTACTTGTGTCCTGAGTGTGAAAGCACACCTGTACGTGTGTTTTAGATTGAAGGCGAGGACCAGGAGGAGAAGAGGCAGATGAAGCTGTTTCCAGATGATGACAGAAAAGGGAGGATACTTTGCCACGCACTCACTGCTGACTTCCTTTACTACGGCACTGATGTAAGGCTCATCATCTCACCACAGTCAGATCACTTACTTTTGAGGAACCTCACAGGGTTTCTTTGAAGAGAACGCTGACCCATTTTCCCCCTCATGGCCTTTCCTATAGAGCACCGCAGGAATGAGTCCGGAAGTAGCATGTTTTTTTTAACGTTTTCTGAAAATCGCCCTTAAAAAGATGCATTTACGTTTAAAAAGTCATAAAAGTGATTCACGTTTGTGAAGATTATCCTGCTGAACACAAATGACCACTCCCATAAACTTTTGTTAACCACAGACCTTATTTTATACATTTAAGTAAAATACCCATTCTAAAACCCCATTCACTTTTCCCCTTAAGCTCCAACGTCTCTGGAACTTCCGCTTTCCGCCTACAAAAAGACGTGATCCCTGCGGTACTCTGTAGCCGAGGACAACCCAGGCCCAATCCAATTTCTCCTAAAGCTATAAACTAGACCACAATGAAGACTTGAACACACAGATAACTAACTGTAACTATCATTTCTGAACTAGAAAATGATCCTTTCCCAAATGAATTCTCTATTGCGGGGGGTTTTCAAAGTCTGAGACTGTGGGCCTCCCCCAAGACAAAGCTTGGAAAAATACCCCCCCTTTCTTAATTCATGGATGCCTATGGGATCATGATTATGTTGTTTGACCCCCATTGTTTGACCCGGGCTGATATTGCTGTTTGACAAACTTCAGACTATACCAAAAAAAGATAAAAAGGTCTGTCTGAAGGAATTTATTTGCTTCTGACTCTGGGAAAGTGGGAAAAACTGGAAAAATTCCCCCCCAAACTACTGCATCTCTGAACTATTTCTTTAACCAAATCACACACATTTAGGGTATTCTATGACATCTCCTTTTAGTAACTAATGCCATATTTGTTTCACTTCCATTCACTGAGCCTCCCCTGAAACTGCTGGGGAGGCCCACCTCCCACTTTGTCATCATACATCAGGGAGCAGGCTGATGTCAACAGTTGTCAGTATTGTGATTTCAGCTTTTCCCCCTTTTATGCAATTATTCATCACCAAACCCAAGACAAATATTCAATGCGAACTAAACCTCGGGAAGCTATGACATTGGATTTGTATTCATATATTTCATCATATTTTGTGGTTTTAACACTGCTCAAAATCTTTGTGGACATCCACTCTCAAGCAGTTGCAAATCTTGCTTCTTTTGCTGCTCCTTCCGTTTCGGTCTTTCTCTTATCTTATCTCTTATCTTTTTCTCTCTCTTCCACCTCTTCTCTTTTTCATTATCGCTCCTCCTGTCTCTCTCTATCCCAACCTTCTTCCATTTTCTTTCTGTCTATTTTAGTTGTCTAGTTGTTTACTCTCTCTTTTGCGAGTGGAAGTTGTAACCTCTCTCTCTCTCTCTCTCTCTCTCTCTCTCTCTCTCTCTCTCGGTCAGTCGGGCAGCGTTGTGTGTGTGTTACTGGAGGACTGGCAGACGGTGAACAGCCACAGCCACTCTGTGGGCGTGAGGAAGGTGTTCCCCGACCCCAACGGCTCGCGGCTGGTCTTCATCGACAACAAGAACGGCGGCTTCCTGCTCTCCCCCGGCAACGTCAGTACACTTGATATACAACCATCCATACACAGCTGAACTTACATACACACATCATTCAGGTTCAGGTTTATTGCCCTTTGATAAAACGGAGCATTTAAAAGTTGCACAATGTGATGAAATATCGTGGCAAGAAGAGATGCAGTCAATCATTTATGTAGGCGAGATTAATAAATGGATAAAAATACATAGCTTGTATGAAACATCTCACATCAAAACAACGAAACAGGAGCATGGCATTGAATAACAGATTCTAAAGGGATTTCAGAATTGATTGGATTGCCTGAGCGATTTCACTACAGGCACATGTACTGTATGTCATTATTCCTTGTGAGTTTGACCTTCATGGCGTACCATCCCTTCTCCCTCGCTCAAACCTGACAAGTTCATACTCAGTCAAATTGGGCGTGACGCCTTATTTTTTTTCATACCACAGGTACAAGAATTACATGCAATCACATGCAAGCCAATAATCCGATTTTAAGATGAATAAGAGCATATGACGACTGTAGCCATATGATGACTGTAGCCATTGTCATGCTGACAAGGCCTTATGCTTTGTTCACACCATACGCCGAAGCAAAGCTCAAGCCAAGCTGAAGCTGAGCTCACGCTTAACAGGTCACACCAGAAACACTCTCCCCCCCCCCCCCCCCCCCCTCCCTCACAACGTTTGACACTGACTGAAATATGACTAAACGTGCTGCTGGCTGTTTTTCACTATACTGTTGTGTTTGTGTCCAACCAGGCGACAGACTGCTTCTATGAGCTCCCCAACTTCTCTCCCACCATCACAGGAGTGCTGTGGGAGAACTGGCCCACTGACCGAGGAGTGTTTGTAGCTTACGACGATGACAAGGTCTACACCTACGCCCTGCATAAAACCACCATATACGGTAGGGAGATAGTAACGCGCGTACACGTACACACACTCCTGCTAGTTCTCATTATAAAGATTCTCAGTGCTGTAACAGTGATTAACCTCAGGGTATCCGCGGGGGTCTTGAAAAGTATTAAAAGTTGATAAATCAATTTAGGGGAAATTAAGGCCCTTAAAAAGTATTAAAAAGTCTTAATTGCCATTTGAGAGCTATTACATTTTGTAGCTGTTGTGCTGATGATGTTAAATGAGCTTATTATGATATCATCCCATATTGATCATAGACCCCTGAATTGAATTGATATCACATCGTGGTAGACTTTGTGATATCAGCAAATACCATATCAAAGAATCTATATAATATTGTATCGTGATGAAACTTGTGATTTACACCTCTCTATCGCTGATGTGACGAAAGTGGCGTTGAGGTCTTGAAAAAGTATTAAAAAGGTCTTAAAATGTATTGAATTTATCTTCAGGATTCCTGCATATACCCTGAACCTTGATCCGTGTCTCAAACTATGCCGTGTTGGGTCCTCGAATTCGAGGGAATTGGGCCTGGAAGGTCCTTGAATTTGATGTTTAAGAAGGTGTGGGAACCTTGGTATACTTCTCCTTTTCATACCCTCCATCTCTTTCTCTCCCTCATCCTTTCTCTCTTTCTGCTCTCAGGCCTCCAGGTGGTGCTGGTGGGTAGCACGGGGCTGCCTTACTCCCAGAAGCCTTTGCTGTTGTACAACGGGGAGCTGACGTGCCAGACGGCGAGTGGCGTGACGAGCGAGGTGGCTCTGAGCACACACGCCTTCCTCAGCCTCTCGTCCAGCAGCACGCAGGCCGACGCCCCGCACGCGCTCAGCACGCAGCTCGCCCAGGCACTCACGCTCAAGAGGTCGGCCATGATGCTGCTACCTGATGAAGAACACTTCATATATCTATCAGTCAGTCAGGGTTGCCACGGGCCTGGAAAGTGTTGAATGCAAAATAAATGAATTGAATAAAAATATAATGGAGCTTGGATTTATAAAAAAAATGCTGGGCCAAGCTTGATACATTTACTTCCTATCGACAGCTGCGCTGTGTCATTGCTGGTCACCTAGGTCTTGAGAGCACTTAAGAAATACTCAGGATTTCAAGATTGCTTTGTGTTAATGATTCATCTCGATGCGTAAGCATGACTGGAAACTAAATTGCACTCGAGCACTTATGAGACTGGTACATATGAACGTCTCTGTGAATTATTGGCCCGTAATTTTGAAATAATTTGCCCTTGAAAAGTGCTAGGTTTTTGTGTCAGGTCAGGGTACGTTGTGGATCTGAGACCTGCGCTCGCGCCGGAGTCCAGTCCATGATCACTTCTAATACTGTAGATGTTGTAGTTTAAGAATTGTGCTTATTTGGGTTTTCTGCCATTTTTTTTACAAGTCTCATATTCAGCTTCTGTGGTTTTGTTTTATTGCTCAGGATAATGTCCATGATTGTGTGTAAATGTAGTTTAGTTACAAGTTTGTCCAAAACTGCCTGTCAATTTTTTTTTTTATATATATTAAAAGGGTTTTATATAATAATATAAAAATATAACATTCTTCTGTGTGTGTGTCCTGGTCAGGTTCCCTGAAGCCTGGGATCTGTGTAAGTCTGCGGGCAGCGGGGCGGACTGGGCAGAGATGGGCCGAGCCTGTCTGGTCCACATGGAGGTGGAGCTGGCCATCCAAGTCTACCGCATGAGTGGCAACGTAGGCATGGTCCTGTCGCTGCAGGGCACCCAGGTAAAAGACACACAACAGCACACACACACAGACACACACACACGCACCATGGTTCATGTTTCACACACTCTTGATAACAGGCACCATGTTTTTCTTCTCTCTCTGTCTCTCTCATCCTCTGGCTCTAGGGTATAGAGGACAGGAATTTGTTGGCTGGTCATTTGGCCATGTTCCTGAATGACTACAACCTGGCTCAGGACCTCTATCTGTCCTCAAACTGTCCCATCGCTGCTTTGGAGGTAACACAGAAACAAACACACGCACACACACACACACATGCACGCACGCACCTGCACACACACACACACACACACACACACACACACACACACACACACACACACACACACACACACACACACACACACACACACACACACACACACACACACACACACACACACACACACACACACACACACACACACACACACACACACACACACACACACACACACACACACAAGGCCTAAAGAGTAAACAGTATGTGTCCTCTAGAGACAAAGGCAGTGTAAATGTGCCCAGACTTGATGCAGCATGTTCTCCAGGGCAGATGCCTGTCCTGTTTGGGTTTATAGGAAAGTCTGGCATTCAGTCACAAGCTACAATTACAAGTTACTGTCAGCTCTATACCGAACATATGTGATTGTAAAGACAGGTGCTTTGCTGCTTATGAGTTACCATTAAGTGTGAAATTAACTGGAAACACGGGTATTGTCAGCAGACAATGGGATCATCAAACTGATGATTTCAACTGCCTATCGTGTGTGTGTGTGTGTGTGTGTGTGTGTGTGTGTGTGTGTGTGTGTGTGTGTGTGTGTGTGTGTGTGTGTGTTAGATGAGGAGAGACCTGTTGCATTGGGACAGTGCTCTGATGCTGGCCAAGAGGCTGGCAGAAGACCAGATTCCCTTTATATCTAAAGA
>NC_139626.1:41555726-41583226 GCF_964638095.1 Poromitra crassiceps | reverse complement strand
ACCTTCCTTGGCAGAAGATGACAGTTCAAAGAAATCCAATGTTTTTTTATTCTTTTAGTTCAATAAATGCATGATGTTCCCAAAGTCAAAGAGTAATTGTGATCTCAATATTGATAAAAAAAAAAAACGTGATTATCATTTTGACCATAATCGTGCAGCCCTACGATGAGGAATTTTCCAGGGACAAAGACTGTGAAGCATCTCTGTCTTTGAAAAGAACCTTGAGGGCCTTATGGAGGTGGAAGCCATATCACATAGTAGTCCTCTTGACTGTAAATGTTTTTTTTTCCGTAGATCCATGTGAAGAGGGGAGACCACTTAAAGGGCGCACGCATGCTCATCCGCGTAAGCAACAACATCAGCAAGTTTCCTGCACGTGAGTTCACACATTGGGCCCCATTTCCCAACAAACTGAAATGTCATGTTTAAAAAAAATCACAAAATCTAAATGAGATTCATAAGTAATTTTCCATTTAAAAAGTCCAACTGAACGTGTGTTTGTGTGCAGACATCGTGCCCATCCTGACGTCGGCGGTGATCGAGTGTCACCGCGCCGGCCTGAAGAACTCGGCTTTCAGCTTCGCCGCCATGCTGATGAGACCGGAGTACCGCAACGAGATCGACCCCAAGTACAGGAAGAAGATCGAAGCCATGGTTCGGTGAGCGACAAGCATCGACCCCTCTTCCACTCTGTGTCACTACTACACCCCTTTCATTTCCTTTCCAACACATCTGTACTTCCTCACTTTGTCCCTGTCCTGCTCCACCCCGGCGTCCACGCAGTCGTCCAGATACATCAGAGCTGGAGGAGGAAACTACTCCGTGTCCCTTCTGTGGCTTCCAGCTGCCACAGAACGAACTGCTGTGCATGTCCTGCAAGAACAACCTGCCCTACTGCATCGCTACGGTAACACGCGTCACAAACAAATCCTCACTTGCACTCGCACACACATACACACACACGCACATACACACACATGCACCCGCACTGTATTTTTACCAAAATACCTTCCTTAGACTTGAATTTGTTTCACTTGTCTGTCCTTTATTCGTGTTCTCTCTCGATCCTCCATCTCCCTTTTCCTGTTCCCAGGGTCGCCATATGCTGAAAGAGGACTGGTGTGCATGTCCTCACTGTGAATTCCCCGCTCTCTACTCGCAGTTTGTTCTGTAAGGAATCTCAGCTGATTCACTCGGGTTACACATGCAACTATTTACAGTAACTGTGCCCGTCATGTACCGGGACACATTAAAAACACACCATGTCACCGTAGAAGTGGTGGTCGGATTTAGACATGGGGTCACTGAGCAAGCTTACGGTCGAGGCTGTTATAAAGTCATGAAAAAGTGACGAGACGACCCAAAGCGAGCCGAAAAGAATGTACGCAAGGCACATAAAACACGGTGCGTGTACACAGATGTGAAAAAGTATGCAATTTTGAAATGGAAAATGTGAAGGAACCCTACCAAAATCACATTTTCCTAATCATAGAAGACATTAACACAGAACACTTCTAGACCAGGGTGGGATTTTCTGTTGCCCTTCCCCCTGGCCGTGATGCCCTGAGATCCCTAAGGCCACCTTGGCAGCCTGCTACTGTCTGTAATTGGCTCATTTTACCACACAATTTATGAAAAATCGCTCTTCACGATGTCAGTAGAGCAATGGCCTTTGTGCGCTGGCATGTGGCCTTGTGCCCTAAAATGACAAAATTCCCACCCTGTTCTAGACCGAACTTTTCAAGGTGATTGAAGAACTGTGTGAATGCAGGTTAAAAGCAGATTGTCCTTACTCCATGTATTAGAAACGCTTGCTTATGTTTCTATCTGTTTTTTCTTGGTGTGTCCAGGCTGCTGGAGACGGAGAGTGTGTGTCCCATGTGCTCCGAGACTCTGAGTTGCCAGCAGGTGAAGAAGATCGCCGATTGTTCTCAAGCTCTCACTGAGTGGGACTTTGATTCTGTTGCATAAACTGAAGGGCAGCTCAGAATCACTGTGGACTTCTCCAAATCTCATGAATTTCTGAGCAGTTGGGTCATCTGGTATCTCTGGGCTATATTCCGATCCATCTCCAGGGCAAGTGTGGAAATACGGGAATGTGATCTTTAACTCTGAAACCTAGTTACATCTTTAAATCTAATTTAGTTAAATGCCAAATTGATCTCCAGCCTCAAATTGTGGGTCTTGTGGCTCCTTACTTTTTCACAAATAAAAGCCTGTTTATATTGGTACATAATAATGGACATGCATTTATTTTTGGCTTTAACCTCTCCTGCACAATGTTCAGATTTTTTTTTTTTTTTACTGTATATAATATGTATATGTGTGCAAATAAACTTAAACCCTACTGTGGTGTAATGACTATATGCCATTTGGCACATTGCCGGGTTTCACTCAATACATGACAAAGATATTAAACATCAAATATGAAAACTGACACTCCCGTGAGCTAGACATTTCTCTATTAATCCTCATGAAATCTTTACAAAATTGCCATGTACAGGAAAATGTTCTATGTCCAACTGGTCATCAAAGTGCTCACTATAGAAAGCAGAAGTATTATAGTTGTACATACAGAGTTCCATTGTAGTAGTAAAAAAAATTAACAGTCTTTTACACTACAGTTACATTATTTACAGCCTCAAAGTTTGAACCACAAAGCAGTGACTTTAGAAATGGGCCATATTGCTTCAGAGGCATCATCCCCATAATGCTGCTGACATGATACTGGAGGGGACAAGCGGATCAAGAATATAATTTGTACACTGTGGAGACATTACAGGAAGTACAACACCGGACATTCTGCAGTTTCTCAGCTGATGCAGGGGGAGTGGAGGGTTTGGGGGGAGTGGAGGGTTTGGGGCGATGGACATGGGTCAGAGCTTCCTGCCGTTCACAATTCAAGACTGGCAAAGTAGAGAAACTGGTCAAGGCTCGTTAAGGAATCATTAACGGCCTCATGAGGAAGTGTAACAGTCTTTGTGGAGGGGCAGACGGGGACAGTTTGAAGTCTTACAGGCTTTGTGGGGGGGCAGACAGGGACAGAAGTGTTACAGTCTTTGTGGAGGGGCAGACAGGGACAGAAGTGTTACAGTCTTCGTGGAGGGGCAGACAGGGACAGAAGTGTTACAGTCTTCGTGGAGGGGCAGACAGGGACAGAAGTGTTACAGTCTTTGTGGAGGGGCAGACGGGGACAGGTCATTTCTTAGCTCTGCCCTTCCCCTTGCCTTTGCCCTTTGCAGAAACCTCCGTCTTCTCCTTGGGCTCCTTGGTGGCTTTGGTTGCTTTGACCTTCTTCTGCTGCAGGGAGGAACAAGAGACAAAGAAGTGATCAGATACGAACTGAGGCCAGCTATGATTAGGGAGGGGTGGGAGGGAGGAGAATTGATCCAGCAGAGTATCACATCTAAGTAGACTTGGATTAAACAGATGGTGAAAAGGTTTTCCTTTGGGGACATAATTTGCAGTGGAAAAAAGGTAATAAATCGATTCGCAATACTATCATATCATGACTTAAATATCATATCATGGGGCATCTGGTGATTCCCACCCCTAGCTATGATAAAACACACACACACAAATCACAATCATCCGCAGATGGGTTTTTCTTACTTTTATCATAGCGTCAGCAGTGAGGCCTTCCTCCTCCTCTTCCTCAGGCTCCTGGGAGTCCTGGGACTCTACCCCGGGCATCTCGGACTCCGCTCCGCCCCCGCGCCGGCCCTTCTTGACCACCTGCAGGGAGTAGGGCGTCAGGTGCGCCTCACGGTTGTACGCCCGCGTGAAGGCCGCCTTCACCTGGGAGGGGGAGACAGGACAGGGGTGGAGTCAGGACTGTGCATGGCACAATACCCTCTGAGTTGACTGGTCAGTCTTTTCACTATCAGTGTATATGATTTGAAGTCATATGACAGCTAGAGGACAGAAAACACTGCTGATTGAGCATTAGAGGTGTGATCAAGTCCATTTGGCTTCAGTCAGTCAAGTCTGAAATTAAGTTCCAAGTCTAAATGTAGACTTACCAAGTCAAGTACAAGTCTAAAGGTCCTTACACATCGGGAGCGTTTTTTTCGTGCGATTAATTCGCATGTCAATAATATCTCCCGAACCTATATCAGTAAATGCAACCGTGCATACCAACGGCGAAGTTTCGTGGAGCGTTATTGCGGTGTTTATTTTTTCAAACCACGGTCGATTTTTCAGAAATTCGCTTGCGACATATACACATCTGTGGCTGTGATTGACAGGTGGGTCAAAACTTGCATCGCAATTTCGTGCTGTATATTCGCATCGCTCTTGATGCGTAAGGACCTTAAATGTAGAACACCAAGTCATGTCACAACAAATCTAGGGTCCAGTATCAATTTAATATCTTAAAAAAAAAATATCTAGTATATTACAATGCAAAATCATTTTAATAGAATTTTTAAAAACTTGTGAAGTGCATCTTCGACAGGATCTTTGGTCAAGAATTTAGAAAGCATTTCAGTCAAGTCCCAAGTTGTCAGAACCAAAGTCAAGTCTCAAGGAATCTCTTCATGCATCAAGCCAAGTGTCAAACAATGAACTGACTGGGAGGGACTCGAGTCCAAGTCATGTTACTCGAACCCCCACCTCTGCCGAGTGACCATATAATAAAAGGCATGTGGAGCTCAGTGGCATTGATCTCAACCAGTGTCAAGACTCCCGCTCTCATAGAAAAAACTGTACAAGTTAGTGACCGGAGCATTTGACCATCTTTGTTATGGTCCCGAATAAAGCCCAGGCAGCACATGCTGCTCCTCCGTGCTGACCTTGGGGTCCAGTCTGGAGTAGGGGTCGGGCTGCCCGCCCCACATGCTGATCTCCATCATGCTGTCCACGTCCTCCTTGATGAGCTGGTAGGCGTCCAGCAGCTGCACGGCCTGGCCGGCGCCCTCTGCTCCCTGCCGCTGCAGCGGGGTCAGCAGCGCCCCCCGCAGGTAGGGCAGGTAGTCCTGGTTCACTGCCTGTCTGCTGCTCAACGTCCTGAAGGAAGGAGGGAAAGAAGTCCAGAAGTTGGGAGACATGAGGAGAAGGTAATGAAATTACAAGCCATTTTTCTTTGTTTTCTCACTCTTTTGTTGTTGTTATGCGTTAGGTGAGGCTGACAAAATGTCTTTAACTTGTGGTGATCTTTGGAGAGGTAAAGCATTACATTATATATAAGGCACACTTAATGATATAGTGGCTGACAGTGTCACCAATGTGAGAGTAACGAAGCAATGCCACTTCATTCTGTTATCTTTAGGGGGGTAAAATAAAAAAATATCTTTCCATCTTACTTGATTTGATTCTTTTAATGTACCGTAAATTCCGGACTATAAGCCGCGGCTTTTTTCCCGTTTTTTGGCCTTTTTTGGCCCCTGCGGCTTATATAACGGTGCGGCTTATCTATGGATTTTTTCCAAAAAAAAAAAAAAAATCTCTCTTTTTTAGCACTCTTTCTAACTATAAATCCACTTCTGTTTTAATTTCCTCTCTTGCTCTCTTTTAACAACATAACATAACATAACACAACACAGGTAAGCAGAAAGAAAAAGACGAAGCAATCACGCCATGAATGAGGAAATGACTCACCTGCTGGAGGCTGGAGATACACGGCTTGGGCTAAACTTTTACTCCGTGAAACACTATCGATTAAGTCCGACATCGCTCAGAGGTTTTGAGCAGCTTGAAAACAAGTTTGAAAACGTGCAGAAGTCCATCCACTCACTCACTAAAGAAACTAAGGCAACCGTGAACAGAGTTTATAATGCGGAAAAGCGCATCAGCGCACTGGAGGACAAAAACAACACAGTGAGTCCGAAAATGGATAAAATGCAAAATCGAAACCCTGCACACGCAGGTTGATGACTTAATCAGCAGGAGTAAAAGAAATAACATTCGCCTGATCAATGTAAAAGAGGGAGCTGAGATTGGTGACATGGACGCTTTCGTGGCAAAATCCTGTGTTACATCCTGGACCTGAAGGAAGGCGAGAAACCACCAGAGGTGGACAGGGCACACCGGGCGCCTCGGCCACGTCCAGACCCCGGCCTGCCACCGAGGGCCATCTTCATCTGCCTACTCCGCTGGCCCGACCGTCAACTCATCCTCCAGGCTGCGGGGAAGAAGCCCCTCACCTGGGAGGGTACGCGCTTTTTCGTCCGGCAGGACCTCTCCGCGTTGGTGCAACAGAAACGCGCAACATACAACAGCATCATCGAGTCAATGGATATCGCTTTGGCGTACTGTACCCAGCGAGACTCGTCATAACCATTGATGGACAGCCGCGGAACAAGAGCTCAAAGTGAAACTGCCGAATATCTTTTGAGTTGGACTGGTCAATAGTACTGTGAGTAACTAAAATAAAAAAATAAAAAACGGAATTCTCTCTTCTTTAGCACTCTTTCTAACTATAAATCCACTTCTGTTTTAATTTCCTCTCTTGCCCTCTTTTCACCACACCGCGGACACTGTGTGCACTGTAAAAAAAACAAAAAATACCATTAAAACACCCGCGGCTTATAGTCCGGTGCGGCTTATATAAGAAAAAAATAGTCAACTTTGAAGGTGCGGCTTATAGACCGGTGCGCCTTATAGTCCGGAATTTACGGTAATGCATTTTGCTTCGTTTACATGAATTTGACCTTTTTCCACTTTGTGGTCTTCTTATTTCGCCACCCTCTTTTCTTTGATCTATTTTTATGTAAAGCACTTTGAGTTGCCTCCGTGTATGAAATGTGTAATACAAATCAACTTTCCTTGTCTTATGCAGTTTGTGCACGCCTGAAGTATAGTTTCAGTCAGCGCGCACACGCACACAACTACTGCATGAAGTCCAAAATACTCCTGATGACATTCTTTACTGTGATCATGGGTGCTTCGTCAGCATCGTACCCATAATCACAGTAAAGAACTTCCTTAGGCCGTGTGTCCATATAGCTTCTTTTCCTAAGCCCCAGCGTCTTTTTTCAGTTGTTTCCAATGAGGAGAGAGTGTATGCGGGCGCATACGGACGTCTAGAGAAAGCGCGCTGCAACCAGCGTCTATTTTCAGAACGCTCCGAGTGTTTTGTGCGCCGGCTCCCTGCACTTCCAGTTGAAAATATTTAATTTTTCAGAAAGACGCTGGTGTCGGGTGCTCCTTTTCAGGCAACTAATCATATGGAGAAACTATCACAACAGAGACAGAAAGGCTCAATTGTGGGAGCAGATTGGCTAGACACTTAATATTTCTGGTGAGTGTTGTGCTTTTATCACAGAACGTGTGTTGCTAGCTTGTTAGCTGTTAGCTATCAAGCTAGGTTCCTAATGTTATTTTCAATCTGCTTGATTGCATACTGTGCGCTGGGATCAGCGCTCACCAGCGCACTTCCAGGGTTTAACGGTCAGAAAAATAAGCTATATGGACACACGGCCTTAGGCAGATTCTAGCTATGGTTGTGTGTGTACACATACAGTATGTGGAAACGTCTGAAAACTATGGCCTATGTGCCACTCACTTCAAGCTCATGTGCGAGGCCAGCTCCTGGAGGATGCGGGCATGTTTACTGGTGGACGAGTTCTTGCCCAGCCAGCTGGGGAAGGTGGGGAACTGGTTCATATAGCCTCGCATCAGCTCCCCTGGTAACACACTGGCATAGATGGCCTGGAAAACACACACACACACACACACACACACACACACACACACACACACACACACAATGATGAACTTGCCTGAATCCTCTTGTGTACAAACAGAAAAGCCTCTACAGCTCTACAGCAGGGGTCGCAACAGGTAGCTTGCAAGCCGTCAATTAAGTAGCTCGCAAATGAATCCACAATTATTATTTTTTAATTATTATGATTTATGCATAAACTAAATCCCACTCATGTATAGTGAATCTCCTATAACTATCTAGCAATTCCAATGGGAGCAATCGCTGTTCACGAAACCTCAGAGGGTGTCTCAGAGGGTCTGTGTGACGTATACTGGCTGAAAACAAATATTGCCTTCGCTGAAACAAGGTAGAGGCGGGACATAGTGTGTGGATGATTTGATTTGACTGTTCTGGGGACTGGAGTTGACATGGGCCAATCCTGGCGATTGAATGCTGTGAATCCCACTCGGGGGATCGATGGATCCCACCGGATTTGTGGGGAGAACAAGCCCACACCGCTCCGCACGGCAAAATAATCTGAAACCTACCAGTCACATTTCAATAACAGTCCATGTGCAAACACAATATGTCTTTATTCAAAGATCACAAAAACAGCCCTGAAATCCTGTATGCTATATATCAGAGGTGTAATTAGGCACAAACAAACCATAGCAAGGAGAGGTTCTGCATTCTGAGAAGATGTAAAGGGGGCTGTTGGAGCAGGACATAGGTACGTGCAAATGGCTTTTAATTCAACTTCAATGTACTCAATGTATTAATTTACCTGAGTGGGAAGCAGTGACCAGTTCTGTCTGGAGCGGATCTGTCTGTCCACCAGGTCTCCATCACAGATCGAGTCGGCCGTCTTGCTGATCAACATCAGATGGGACTTCAGATTACCACTGATGGGAAGAGACAGACACACAAAGATATAACCCGTTATAATCCTAACCTCATTTAATGGTACATGTTTGATAAAATTGGAAAAAAAAACATAAAAGGAATAATTATGTCTACACAGTTGCGTTGGGATCAAATGTTTGAGTCTGTCAGCAGATGCTATTACTGTTCATCCTTTGTTCTCAGCCAGGCTTATGAGCAAAGATGTGTATGTATAGGTAGCGTTGTGCATCAAAGATGTGTATGTATAGGTAGCGCTGTGCATCAAAGATGTGTATGTATAGGTAGTGCTGTGCATCAAAGATGTGTATGTATAGGTAGTGCTGTGCATCAAAGATGTGTATGTATAGGTAGTGCTGTGCATCAAAGATGTGTATGTATAGGTAGTGCTGTGCATCAAAGATGTGTATGTATAGGTAGTGCTGTGCATCAAAGATGTGTATGTATAGGTAGTGCTGTGCATCAAAGATGTGTATGTATAGGTAGTGCTGTGCATCAAAGATGTGTATGTATAGGTAGTGCTGTGCATCAAAGATGTGTATGTATAGGTAGTGCTGTGCATCAAAGATGTGTATGTATAGGTAGTGCTGTGCATCAAAGATGTGTATGTATAGGTAGTGCTGTGCATCAAAGATGTGTATGTATAGGTAGTGCTGTGCATCAAAGATGTGTATGTATAGGTAGCGCTGTGCATATCAAAGATGTGTATGTATAGGTAGAGCTGTGCATCAAAGATGTGTATGTATAGGTAGAGCTGTGCATCAAAGATGTGTATGTATAGGTAGAGCTGTGCATCAAAGATGTGTATGTATAGGTAGCGCTGTGCATATCAAAGATGTGTATGTATAGG
Source organism: Poromitra crassiceps (assembly GCF_964638095.1). Classification (NCBI taxonomy): domain Eukaryota; kingdom Metazoa; phylum Chordata; class Actinopteri; order Beryciformes; family Melamphaidae; genus Poromitra; species Poromitra crassiceps. Next base: position 41,573,831 of record NC_139626.1, on the reverse strand, counting down.
TAGAGCTGTGCATCAAAGATGTGTATGTATAGGTAGAGCTGTGCATCAAAGATGTGTATGTATAGGTAGAGCTGTGCATCAAAGATGTGTATGTATAGGTAGCGCTGTGCATATCAAAGATGTGTATGTATAGGTAGCGCTGTGCATCAAAGATGTGTATGTATAGGTAGCGCTGTGCATCAAAGATGTGTATGTATAGGTAGTGCTGTGCATCAAAGATGTGTATGTATAGGTAGCGCTGTGCATATCAAAGATGTGTATGTATAGGTAGTGCTGTGCATCAAAGATGTGTATGTATAGGTAGTGCTGTGCATCAAAGATGTGTATGTATAGGTAGTGCTGTGCATCAAAGATGTGTATGTATAGGTAGTGCTGTGCATCAAAGATGTGTATGTATAGGTAGTGCTGTGCATATCAAAGATGTGTATGTATAGGTAGCGCTGTGCATATCAAAGATGTGTATGTATAGGTAGTGCTGTGCATCAAAGATGTGTATGTATAGGTAGTGCTGTGCATATCAAAGATGTGTATGTATAGGTAGTGCTGTGCATATCAAAGATGTGTATGTATAGGTAGCGCTGTGCATATCAAAGATGTGTATGTATAGGTAGCGCTGTGCATATCAAAGATGTGTATGTATAGGTAGTGCTGTGCATATCAAAGATGTGTATGTATAGGTAGCGCTGTGCATATCAAAGATGTGTATGTATAGGTAGCGCTGTGCATATCAAAGATGTGTATGTATAGGTAGCGCTGTGCATCAAAGATGTGTATGTATAGGTAGTGCTGTGCATCAAAGATGTGTATGTATAGGTAGTGCTGTGCATATCAAAGATGTGTATGTATAGGTAGCGCTGTGCATATCAAAGATGTGTATGTATAGGTAGTGCTGTGCATATCAAAGATGTGTATGTATAGGTAGTGCTGTGCATCAAAGATGTGTATGTATAGGTAGTGCTGTGCATATCAAAGATGTGTATGTATAGGTAGTGCTGTGCATATCAAAGATGTGTATGTATAGGTAGTGCTGTGCATATCAAAGATGTGTATGTATAGGTAGTGCTGTGCATATCAAAGATGTGTATGTATAGGTAGTGCTGTGCATATCAAAGATGTGTATGTATAGGTAGCGCTGTGCATATCAAAGATGTGTATGTATAGGTAGTGCTGTGCATCAAAGATGTGTATGTATAGGTAGTGCTGTGCATCAAAGATGTGTATGTATAGGTAGTGCTGTGCATATCAAAGATGTGTATGTATAGGTAGTGCTGTGCATATCAAAGATGTGTATGTATAGGTAGCGCTGTGCATATCAAAGATGTGTATGTATAGGTAGTGCTGTGCATCAAAGATGTGTATGTATAGGTAGTGCTGTGCATCAAAGATGTGTATGTATAGGTAGTGCTGTGCATCAAAGATGTGTATGTATAGGTAGCGCTGTGCATATCAAAGATGTGTATGTATAGGTAGTGCTGTGCATCAAAGATGTGTATGTATAGGTAGTGCTGTGCATCAAAGATGTGTATGTATAGGTAGTGCTGTGCATCAAAGATGTGTATGTATAGGTAGTGCTGTGCATCAAAGATGTGTATGTATAGGTAGAGCTGTGCATATCAAAGATGTGTATGTATAGGTAGTGCTGTGCATCAAAGATGTGTATGTATAGGTAGTGCTGTGCATCAAAGATGTGTATGTATAGGTAGTGCTGTGCATATCAAAGATGTGTATGTATAGGTAGTGCTGTGCATCAAAGATGTGTATGTATAGGTAGTGCTGTGCATCAAAGATGTGTATGTATAGGTAGTGCTGTGCATATCAAAGATGTGTATGTATAGGTAGTGCTGTGCATCAAAGATGTGTATGTATAGGTAGTGCTGTGCATCAAAGATGTGTATGTATAGGTAGTGCTGTGCATATCAAAGATGTGTATGTATAGGTAGTGCTGTGCATATCAAAGATGTGTATGTATAGGTAGTGCTGTGCATCAAAGATGTGTATGTATAGGTAGTGCTGTGCATATCAAAGATGTGTATGTATAGGTAGTGCTGTGCATCAAAGATGTGTATGTATAGGTAGTGCTGTGCATCAAAGATGTGTATGTATAGGTAGTGCTGTGCATCAAAGATGTGTATGTATAGGTAGCGCTGTGCATATCAAAGATGTGTATGTATAGGTAGCACTGTGCATATCAAAGATGTGTATGTATAGGTAGTGCTGTGCATATCCGTATCTCCTCTCTCACCCGGCGGCCACCGGTCGTACATGCAGGTAGTTCTCCTGGACGAAGAGTGGTGCGAGCGAGTAGTCGTGGAAGAAGAGGTCGGACTTGTCTATGAGGCTCATGCGGGCAGTCTCCTCCCCGGAGATGAACACCTTCCTGCACACGTCGAAGGGCCCCAGCTTCATGTCCTTGCGGGCGCTGGCTGCGTCAGACTTGCACTGGTCGAACGTCATCACCTTGTCCTTCACCGACCACATGCTCAGGTTGTGGAGCACCTGGGGAGAGGAGGAGACGGGCGGCGCGGGAACGAGGGAGAGGCAGGTTTAGCAAAAACGGCAGACGAGAGACGCTTATGGGCCTGGTAGAAAGGGTTTCCTTATTTCTTTGGCTTCTTTACCTGTCGGACATCCTGATTGGAGGCCAGGATGATTTCGTTGAGGGCTGGGGGCGGGATCTTGATGCCCTCCCTGAAGGCTATGGACATCATCGCTCCCTGATGAAACACAGGAAAGAGGGAAGGTAGAGGGAAAAGAAGCAGAGGAAGGGGTGAGTGTGGAGGGTTGGTGGAGATGTGAGAGAGAGAGAGAGAGGAAATTGATTCAGTCTAGCATCTCCAGTGTTCTACCTTGAATTCTATTTTAACTGATACTAATCATTCTATTAGACCAAAGTGACAGCATGAACATGGTGTCCCTTGTTGTACCATTCACGAGCCGTACTGCTAGCTCCTTTTACAGTTGCTATCCAAGCTCATCCTGGTTGGATCCAAACACAACATCTTTACATTGTGTGTATTGACGCCAAGTTTTCTGGGTGTTTTACCTACCGTAATTTCCGTACTATAAGCCGCACCGGAGTATAAGCCGCAGCAGCAAAATTGCCTGTTTGTTACATATATAAGCCGCACCGGACTATAAGCCGCAGGTGTTTTAATGTTTTTTTTTTTTTTTAATTGTGTTTTAATGTTTAATTACCATATGTAAGGGTTCGTGCACAGAGGGGATTGTCGGGAAAGAGATGGCTGTTTGAGGAAGCTCCCATTTATTAACATTTCAACAAAACAACATAACACAACACCACCTGTGTTTTTTTTTACAGTGCACACAGTGTCCGCGGTGTGATGAAAAGAGGGCAAGAGAGGAAATTAAAACAGAAGTGGATTTATAGTTAGAAAGAGTGCTAAAGAAGAGAGAATTCCGTTTTTTTTCTTTTCCCTGAAAAAATCCATAGATAAGCCGCACCGTTATATAAGCCGCAGGGGCCAAAAAACGGGGAAAAAGCCGCGGCTTATAGTCCGGAATTTACGGTAAATTACCTCCAGCCAAATATAATCCAACCAGCCAGAAAAGCTGTTGGTGGCAGGTGTGATAGGGCAGATCAGCGCGTGCGTGCATGTGTGTGCGTGTACCTTGATCTGCTCCACTCGAGGCCTCTGGAAGCGCAGGTCGAAGCAGTAGTTGGCCAATGACCTGATCTTCTGGTGGTTACGATCGTTGCACATGAAGATGATGGGAATCTTGGTCTGTTTGATCAGACTAATCATCTCCTGAAGGAGGCAAAAACATCAAGAGGTCGGCGTCAGGAAGCAAGGCAGACGACATAAAATAATTGATATCTAGATGACAAATGGGAGGTGCCCCCTTGTTAGCTTAAATATGACATTTGCCTGTTTGTTTTTTACCTCTAGTTTTGATTTAATTTGTTTTGACTAATATTTTACTTTACTTTATTTGTTTATTTGGTCAGGACAGTACACTTTAATGAACAGTTACCTTACAGAGTGATCTATATGATAACAGTAAATACTGTCGGATTTAGCTAAAAGCTCATTTGCATCCGTAGTCCTCAGGACATAAAAACATACAAGATTAAGACAACATCAAAACAGAAAACAGCAGGAAGAAGAGAAAAAACCCACTAGAAACAACAACAATGTGGCCAAATAGATATAATAATGGTGCGTTAAAATATCTTTCTTAGTTCAGCTAGTTTTCCCACATTTTACAGAGAGGTGTGTGTTTGCGTACCTGTATTCCTCCTCGGTCCTCGTTGCCGGCCATGCCATCCACCTCATCCATGATCAGGACGTGTTTACTGCTCACGGTCTGAGAAGCGCCTGCACAACACACACCAATAGTTACACATACCGAATTACCGATACAGGCTACAGACATTCATATTATTATTTCAACATGCCATTTGCCTGTGTACATCTGTAAAGGCTGGCGTACGTTCAAACTAGGGATGTTCATCAGTTATCGAAAATCGATAATTGATTGTTAAGGAATGGAATCGATCATGTGGAATTCTTATCGATTATTGTTATTATTAATTAATTAAATTTTTTTTTGTGGACTAGGTTTGGGTGGAATTCGTTCCTCCTCGCCCCACTCAATTGCACAGCCGACTAACATGAGGTGGAGCTTCATATAGTCTCTAGTTTTCTGGCTGGGCACGGGCCTTTGTGCCAACAAAACTGTTTTAAACATAGGGAATTCACACCGGCATGCGCCGGGGACAGCAGAGTGTTGGAGAGGAGACACATTGAAATAAAGAGTTCATTGAGGAGAACACGTTGTCTTTCGTATTTTCTGCCATAGGCATTCATTTTGTAAAAAAAAAAAAAAAAAAAAAAATATATATATATATTATTATTAATATGATCGATAATCGATATTTGATCGTTCATTTTCCCCGATTTTCGATTTTGGACATTTTTCAAAATGAACATCCCTAGTTCAAACATGTGAGAAGAGACCAGAGAAAGAGAGAGACGGAGGAAGATGAAGAGAGCGAGGCGGTACCAGTGTAGAAGTTCTTGATGCTGGTGTTGTTGAGCGACTCTGCGACCACCACCTTCAGGCTGTTCTTGCTGCGCGTACAGCTGGCATTCAGCTCCACGTAGCTGTAGCCCAGCTCCTGCAGGCACGCACACGCAGGTAGAGGGAGAAGGACAAGATGGAGTCAAAGGAGAACTGGCAAAATGTTCAAGCTTTAACTCGTCCCCAGATGGGAAATGTGGGTGCATATGAAGAACATTCTCACGACAAAGTATACAGGAAACAACAATGAATGACCAAATTGTGTGTTTGTGTGCGTGTTGAGACTGACCTCACAGACCAGGGCCGCGGTGGTAGTCTTCCCCACCCCTGGGGGTCCAGACAGCAGTGCAGCCTTCAACGCTGATCCATCATCTTTTCCTCCAAACTTGCCAAATTTGGCAGCTGTAGAGCAAGAAACAGTATGAACAGTATAAAGGTTACACACAGGTAGAGAGGTCTGTTGACTCTGTCAGGAGCTGAAATTCACTAAAAACTAGAGCCCGACCGATACTGGATTTTTGAGGCCGAGGCCGATACCGATATTAGGGAGTAAAAAGATTCCGATATCGATATATCGGCCGATATTCTTATATTATATATACACATTATATATATATTTTTGGTAATTATCCCTCAAATATCAAACACTTGACAAAGATATGACTTGACATGACTTGAGATATGTAATGTAGGCAGGATATTTTACAGCTTATCAATCAACTTTATTGTCCAAAATGACATCAATGCAATGAAACAGTAAACTTCACTGGGAATTTAATAATGATAAATAACTAGAAATACAAAAACACAAATAGAACAAATATAAAATATAGCGAGTTAAGAAAAAAGATCAAATATACACAACATGCTGTCTATAACTTAAAAAAATAGAAAATAAAAAAATATCGGCAATATCGGCCACATATCGGCTGATACCGATATATCGGTTATCGGCCGATAATATCGGTGGACCGATATATCGGTCGGGCTCTACTAAAAACAACATCAATTTTGGTTACTCATTTCAACAACGGAGGAAAAATTGGTTCGTCATTGCTCAGAATGTGGATGGAACACCTCCAAGATGTGTGCGGACTGCGCACACACACACACACACACACACACACACACACACACACACACACACATACACACACACACACACAGCCTCTGTCTCTCCTACCTGGTGGTTTGGCAGCTCCCCCACTGTGGTGCCTGTGCCAGTTCTTCAGCCAGCGGACGAGCTTATTGGCACAGCTCTGGTCTCCCTGCTGGCCAATCACAGACTTCAGAGAGCGGGGGCGGTACTTGTCCACCCATAGCAGGCTGACACCCTCTCCGGTCAGTGACGGGCAGGATGTGGCTGAGGAAGATGAGGAAGAGGTGGAGGAAGAAAGGCCCAGACCCCTGCGGGCCTCAGGGGCCAAGTCTCTCTTGGGCGTGGTGCCGCCACTGTCTCGTGCACCTCGGCCCGCCACCAGGCCGGTCTTGGACGGGCTGGGGGTGTGAGGGGACCTGGAGTTACCCTTGGAGGGGGAGATTTTCTGGGCCTGGGGGGTGCTCTTTGAGGTCCTGCTCGTGGAGGCCTTGCTCTGTGTGACATGGAAAAGGCACCAAAAGAAATACAATGTGTCAAAATGAAATTCACACGTACTCAAAAATACCATTGAAGTGACACCTTTTGTGTGCAAATGAGGCTATGATTTATGAAACCACTTTGCAAACTGCATGATATACTTTTTTATTTTTTACTTTTCTGATTTCCCCCCATTTTTTCTCCCCAATTGTACTTGGCCAATTTCCCCCTGCTGCCCCGGTCGCCACACCCTCTGCCGATCTGGGGAGAGCCGTAGACTAGCACCATGCTTCCTCCGACACATGCACTGTTGCCAGCTGCTTCTTTTCACCTGACAGCGGGGAGCTTCACCGGCAGGACATATCGCTTGGGAGGATCACGCTATTCCAACCAGTTCCCTTCCGCCCTGAACAGGCGCCTCGACCAACCAGAGGAGGCGCTACTGCAGCGACCAGGACACATACCCTCAATCCGACTTCCCACCCGCAGACACAGCCAATCATGCCTGTATGGACGCCCAACCAAGCCGGAGGTAACACAGGGGTCCGAACCTGCGACCCTTGTGTTGGTAGGCAGGGAATCTACTGCTACACTACCCGGACGCCCAACAGCATGATATAGTGATATAGTGATCAGGGTAGATTTGTGTGTTCTGACCTCTGCCTCAGCAGCGATCTCATACTTGGACTTCTTTCCTGGTTTGGTTCTGATCAGCTCCAACAGGCCATCCTCATCCAGGATCTTGGTACCAAAACTCTCCGCCTGAGCAGTGAGGGAAGACAGAGTATAAAGTCAAACTGTTCAAACATGGCTAGAGACAAAACAGCAAAATAATCTACATGGCATAACACAAAATAATCTGCATGGCATAACACATCGGCAAGAGAATGGTTCAAGCATAAAAACAAAACTCAAAGCATAAGGAGTCAATAAGGGTGAACACTAAACATAATAGAGCACGTTTGTGTGTAAGAATTAAGCTATCTGCAGGTTTCAGAAAGCCAAATTTAAGACTTCATAAAGTCTGTCTGGTCACCTTGTCGGTCTTGGACGCTCCACTGTCTCTGCCCAGCACCAGGTAGGTGGTCTTCTTGCTGACGTTGCCCGTCACCTTGCCCCCGTAGCGCTCGACCATGGTCTTGGCAGCGTCCCTCTCCATGGACTCCAGGACCCCCGTCAGCACAAACACACAGCCCTCCAAACAGTTGTCTGCTCCCTGGAAAACACACACACACACACACACACACACAGCATCACAGACCATTAGTGAACAAGCATAAGACGAAGGCAGTGACATGAATCAGCAAAATCTGCCACAGAACATAACGTCTGCAGATGGTAGGCACTCTGTGTCTCTCCGTACGTGTTACCTTACCTGGGGTATCTCCTTGGAGCCCAGAGCTCGTGGTCCATCTCTGTTGAGGTAGTTCCTGTAGGCTGAAGAGTTGCCTCTCTTCTTCTCTGCATCATCAGGACTAGTACTTGTGCTCTGCTCACATTGACAGAAAAGGGAGAGAGCATCGTTTCCACCATGAAGAAGATGCACACGGTGCCTTGATTTTAGATGATTACAGATTGAAATATTTCCGAGGTAAATAAACCCTCTGAGCGACTCACCTCCGGTTTCTTGGGGGATGTCTTGAGTGTGGTGGGTGTGGTCGCCATTTTGGGTGTGAACTTCTTGGCCAGGCTCGAGGGGGTGAGGGGCTCTTTTTTGGGGGAGAATTTACTTTTTGCGGGCGAAATGGGTGTTTTGCTCTTCTCCTCTTTCTTCACAGCTTGCGCCTCGTCCTTTCTCTTCATCAAGGCCAGCTTGGAGCTGGCCTTGACAGAGGCGGGGCTCTTCTTCGGGGACGGACCGATGACGTCATCCGTCAAGTCCATCGTCCCGTTGGTCTTTGACGGGCTGCTTGTGCTGCCAGAGTCTGTGCTGCTCTTTTTGGGAAACGTGGTCTCCTTACGTGCCTGTGTGAGGGGACACACACAATGAGACTTACCAACTAATGGCGTATGTAGGAAGTGCATGTAGGTCTTTGTGGTTGTGTTGGTCACCTTCTTGGCGCGTGGCTCCTCGTCCAGCATGGCCAGCGTTCTGGCAAACTCCTCATCGTCATGAACCAGTGTTTCCAGCTAAGTGAGAAAAGAAGTTGGGGTTAGAAAGAGGAGGGGTGAAACAACACTGGCTTTGTTAATAATACATTAGTGTTTATAGTAAACAAGCAGCTGGAGTGTAGGTCAGTCTACCTCCATGTCCTCATCCATCTGCAGCTGTCTGGCGATCAGCTCATCATTCATCACATCATCTGGGTCCTGAGATGCCTGAGGAGCGGATGGGATTTTAAGTCAGAGTACATACAGTTAGTGTAGGGAAGTTGTAGCTTCAAATTATAATGTGCTGGATTATTTAAATTAGAACTCGTCACAGGTGATTGATCAGAATCACAGAGATGTCTTTAAGATTTTATTGGGGCAATGCGGCTGAGGTAAGGCGGCCGATCAAGTAGCAGTCGAACACAGAAACATTGCTTATTTATTAGGGCTGTCGAAGTTAACGCGATAACGCGTTAACGCAAATTCCTTTTAACGACACTATTTTTTTTAACGCGTGATTAACGCATGCACCTTCTGTGATGTTTGAGCCTTGGTCCGCTCCATAGTTTGGGAAATCAGGAAGCAGTAACGTTGATTGCAAGCAGAAACAAAGCTCCATGAGCAGAAGAGGAGGAAGAAAATGGGTATAATGGCAAGTTCAGCTTCAAATTGAGAAAGATGTCCTGCTTTTTGGGTAAGAGAGCGGGAGCGAGTCAGCTCTTCCCGTCTGTCTCGTCTCTCACCGTGGCAGAGAGTGAGAGACAGACAGACAGAGAACGGGGGGGGGGGGGGGGGGAGACAGAGAGGCAGAGAAAGCGAGCGAGACAGACAGGCAGTGAGAAAGAGAGAGGGAGGGCGATCAGACCAGAGAGAGACCGACAGAGAGCGGGAGAGAGAGACCGAGAGAGAAAGAGAGGGGAGAGAGAGCATGTATGCAGCTGCTCCTGTCTATGGCTCGAGAGATGTAGAGGATAGCACCATTAACTTCACACAGTGCAGATGCACAGTGCAGTGAGAGATGTGTATTCCCAGTAACTAGTAGCAATAATAACAATACCAAATACTTACCCATACTAATGATAATAGCTACTACCCATACAACAGTGCATATTTTCACAAAGCTCTCAGGTTTAAGGTACCTCGGTTTAAGGTAGATTTAGAACAAATAAAAAAAATCAATTGACAGCCCTATTATTTATATCTTGGCATGTATGACATCATTGATGACCTCAAAGTTGCAGTGACATCATCGATGACCTCACAGTGGAAGTGACATCATCGATGACCTCACAGTTGCAGTGACATCATCAATGACCTCACAGTTGAGTGACACTGTAGTGGTGACGGTGGTCCAGTCCATGACATCAGCTCATTAGGTCACTGGTTCGAATCCGGCCGTGGGTGTACCATTGTGTATGGTATCATCATTTGGCATTTATACAGTTAGTATGTGGCAATTTTGAGATTTTAAATGAAGATCGTTATTTGAGAGTCTAGTGAGAGGATGAGAACAAACATCAGTAAAAAATTCAATGTACAAATACTCATGTGAGACAAGTGAAAGAGTTTTGAGAGAACAAATAAAAGATGAACAAAGAAAAAAGGTAGGAATAAAGAGGGGTTCAACAATCAACAATACTCACAGCCTTCCTTTTGGTGCTGGCTACCAGCTTCTTATCCGAGCGCTGAACGCTCGCAGTGCCAAAGTAGTCCAGCACCGAGGTGGGGGTGTGTTTGGGCTTGGCGGGCGGGGCCGACTTTGGGGTGACAGGTACAGGAGGGGATTTCACCCCCTTTTTCCCCTGGGTGGAGGAGGGCTTAACGGGACACTTCGTCGTCTCCTTGGCCACTGGCGGAGTCTTCTCTGTATTGGTCTTTGTTGTTTTGGACACACCATTCTCCTGGGGTTTGGAGGTCTTCTTCAAGGTCAGAAATGTGTCGCTGTCTGAGTCTACAACCAAAAATGGAGGAATAGCCGATTTCTTCAATTATCAAAACAAGTTATTTTGCATAACAGCCAGGATAAGTGCTGGTATGAGACAGTGTTTTGGTTTGGCAGTAGTGTGTGTGTGCGTGTGAGAACTACAATGAAGCTTGGTCCACATCACCTGTTTCAGAGACGTACTGCACAGGATCCTTCTTGGGAGGAGGTTCTGCCTTGCTGGTCTTCTGCCTCTCTTTAGGAGATTTCTTTGGCTTCCTCTCTGGCTCCTCCTCTGAGTCTTGGTAGGCAGAAAGACGGGGATGAATTAGCAAATAGAAACACGAAGTGGGTGAAGAGCAACGGACAAGCTGCTGGCTGCAGTTGATAAAAGCTAAACGTTTTCTACTGACTGTAGTAGACATGAATGGTGCGGTATGCAGAGCCACTCTTATTACCCGATTCTATGACTGCACGCTTCTTGCGTTTCTTCCCGCTGTCCTGTTTCTTCTCTGCTTTGGGGCTTGTGACCTGCAGCACATGAAGCATAATTAACCATAACGCACCAGATCTGCATGCCTCAGGCTCTATAAGCAGAGCATCACATGATTTCCTTGCCTTGGGAGTCACTTTCTTTTTCTTCTTCACGTCATCCTCTGCAGAGAGAGACTTCTTTTTTTTCTTCTTCTCTTGCTCTGTGCTGATGCTTCCATTTGGGGCTGCTGCTTTCTGCACCGTGGCTTTGCTTGTTGTTGGTGCAAAGAACCGCCTAATGTCCTGTTCCCCAAAATGACTCATGTTAGCTTCAAGGCAATCACAACAGGACACTACCGACAGGGTAGACGGAACATTGTTGCATGGTTACCTAATGTTATATGTTGCAAATCAATGTATTAACGCTAATGTGTATTCTGTGGCCACCATCTGCAAAACTTTTACTTTTTACATGGATGCATGCATCATTCAACCTTTTTGGGTTTCGTAACAAAACACAACTGTCAATTTCATACATTTAACGCGTTATCTAATTACAAAACAGGGCAAAGACAACAACAATGTGCTGCCTGCAGAATGTTGAGCCACCTCGCCAAGTTATCTTTTGTAACGTTAGCATCACAGCTAACATGAACGTTAACTTAGCTGGCTGTTGTGTGCATGCTGCGAAACAGCAGACAGGTTCAAAACACGAATATTTTGATGCAACGGAACGAGTTTCCAGAAACAGACCGCTCACTGTTCGAACAAATCGACAAGTAGATGTTGTGACATACCATGATTGATACTGTACGTTTGCTTGCTGGTAGATGTCAGATTAGTTGTCAAGGCAGGGGTAAATCCTTGGCGCGAGCGCGAAGTACGATTCTGGTCGCCTGGAAATGACGTTGTAGCGGGAGCTGTGACGTATGTGCGTCAGCCGACGTGCGTGACGTCTCCGCCGCATTATTATGTACATATGATGTACATATTTACGTTAGGCATAATTCAACAGGTTGGGGTTTAGATTTCAGCCCAACTATTACCCTTGTTATCTCCAACATACATTTCCATGGGCAAAATCTGCTTTACCAGTTATTCAGGTATTAAGCCATATTTCATTACATTACATTTACATTACATTACGTCATTTGGCAGACGCTTTTATCCAAAGCAACTTACAATAACACATTTTTGTCAGCAATAGAGCAATCAACTATATGCAACACAGTCTATGACAACTACAACATCTGAAGGAAAAGTGGTAAAGTTAAGTTAGTATATATATATATTTTAAATGAACAGAGAGAAGTTAGTTCAAGAAGGGCCCATGTTTCAACATTGCCATTACCAATATTTCATATTGGAATCAATTTGTAGATGTGGTATGGAAGAAGGCATGGCTTGGACCTGGACTGGCAACCTACCGCTAAATCGATACCTATTTAATAAAAAAAAATTAAACTAGTTAATTCTATCCAGCTAAAAACTATTTAAGAGACATTGATGTACATTGTACATGTAGTTTCTGTAATGTCTGTCCTGAAACTGATGTGCATTTTGTTAAGAATTTCTCACTAAATCTGTTTTCATTACTGAGGAGGGAGAAGAGAAATCGTTTAAAGTTGTAGCTACTTTATTTTTGGAAGAATGTCTGTTTGGCCTCCTGGAAAGTAATACACAGTAATAACACTTGTTTAAAAGAAAACCACAATAGGGCAATGGTGTGACCTGGTACATCCTTTTCTATCCAGCTTATCCACTCTGGTGTGGGTGATGCTGATGTCAAAGTTCTTATTTCTCATTCTACATATCTGCATTTATTTCTCCAGCTGAAGTCACCTACATGTTAATCACCTGAATGTCTGACTACTAGTGGTCATATCTACACCAGACCAGTGTCTTCTGTGGCCAAATGTCCACTACTACTATGCTGTGAGATTTATTGCAGTGTATCCACATGGGCATGTCAGCGGAAACTGGAGATTTTCCTGTGGTTTACACATATAAACAAAAATATAAGTGATAAAAGATCTAAGACTTTTACGATGAACACAAAATTCATATTGCTTCCAAATGTTTTTACTAGTTAGTGAGCACTTCTCCTTTGCCAAGATAAGAATCCATCCATCTGACAAGATATGGCACTGATATGGCATAGCAAGATGCTGATTAAACTGCATGATTATTGCAGGTGTGCCATGGGATGTCACAAGAAACGGCCACTCGACAGTTTTATCAAGAGCTCTCCTGTAGTCAGCACACATGCTCCCTCAAAACTTGCAATATTGCACTATCTGTGGCATTGTATTGTTTTAAAACAGATTTTTTTGTTTTTTTTAAATAAGCCTTTGTGTGCACAGAAAGTCTTAGATCTTTCTGAAAAATGGGAAGAGAAACAAGTGTGTGTATATTTTTGTTCAGTGCATATAAACAAAAGGTTAAATCAACAAATTAGGACAGATCAAGATAATCAATCACAAAAATAATTAACCACTGAGACGAGTTTATCTGGAAAAGTGGGGATGAACTTTATTGGTCGTTAACACGGTTCAGACAGGGGGAGATTTCCTCCAGCTCGTGCGGACAAGCCCGTCTGATGCCGTCCATAAACTTCCTGAACGTTCTGAACTTCGTGATGGCCAGCTGGATTAAGGCCGCTGGAGAGAGACAAGAGAGCAGAGTGAGAACAGGCAGCTGATCACATGGTTTACATTGAATGTTTATTACATTAAGCGGCACAGTATTGAGACCTGCAATTTATAATGCATCAGCCTAGTTGACAAAATCAGATTATGTTTGGCATATTTTTTTCAGATTTATTTTTATTTAACACGTTCACTGCCAATGCCGAGTTGACTCGTCCCAAAAAATCCAACGGTTGACTGCCATTGACGAGTCAAGTCGTCAAAAAAAAAAAAAAAAAAAAAATTTGACGGTGGGACGTGGATCAACGCCCCCCACGTCTCCTATAAAAATATGGGAGCCACCGAACGTGTACAACCCATTCCACCGACCCACTAAGTTGCGACAGTGCTCTCCAGACTAGAAAAAGCCGAGCCAAAACTGCAGGGGAACGCGCGAGGAAACCATTCTCATACTGTAAAATGGATTGGCGAAAACGCTTTCCGTTCGCGCATTATCGCGCTGGGAGCTGGCGGTGGGGGATTGCAAATTTGCATAATAGATTATGCGTGCAACACACTTTGAAACACCGGCAGAAAGCCCACAATCGCACGCAGCTTCATTCCAGCTGAGCTCACAACCGAAACGACTCATGCAGACTCGCCCAAAGAGCAGTCGCCAGCAGCCAGGCAGCACAGACAGGCAGAGCCTCGCTTGTGACAAACGCTGCAAAGCCACCAGAGACACACCCACGGAGGGAGGAGTTTGAAGGAGAGGGGGGTTTCCTGCTGCTATGGAGGAAATTACTGTTCAAAACTATTGTTTAGATGTCTGACGTCTTACGCCAAAAATAAATGGTTAAAGTGACTGTTCTATCGAATTTCACAAAAATCCATTTATCTCAGAATAAATTTTCAGACGCTGAAACCATGCTGTATTCTACTGCTAATGCCTACATAACTACTAACTCTACAAACTAACTCTTTTAGACAGAGAAAGCACACATTCTATTACGGTAGTTCTTTTGAGATAATTTGTGTTCACAAAATCTTAGCAGAAAAGAATCCTCGGCTCTTGAAAGATGAGCCAGAATCCTAAAAAAAACTTCGCAGAACCTACCTACAGTATTGAAAAAACGGCTGGCAGTGAATGTGTTAACAGACGCTCACTTAATACAATCGTATACAAACATTTGTGTTTGAGCATATGAAATTAGATTTAGAAAAAATGTAAACATACACATCACAGAATAAAATAAAAAAGTAAACAAATGCGTTTGGCTTCTTTTGAAAACATCCAAATCATTCCTGCATTTCAAACAAGTTGGAGCTCAGACGCTTGCTGCCGTTACCGTGAGATCCTGACAATAAATCGGAGCCAAGTTAGACACGTGCAGAACCAGCCATTTGAAGCATCAATAACAGATAGCTCAAACTAATAACAGACTTAACACTTCTGGAAGATTAGAAGAAGATTAATAAAAGACAGACAAGGGAAGCTTTGGACATGTTCTTACCTCTACGAGTGTAGCTGCAGTATTTACTGATCCGTTTCCACTACCGTTCCCTTCTCAGACACGTAAATACCATCCAAGAACTTTCTGATATCCTTATTTTTCACTGTGGTGGCCTGCTGGATCAGAGCAGCTGGAATAGAGGAGATATGGTACAGGTCAAACAGGATCAGGAATCACCATCATTACAGACTACAGGTTATGAGAGATTGAGGGAATACAGATTGAAGCAGAGGGAAGAGGACTGGAGAAAGACAGTGTAATAGGATACTGTAAACAAGACTAAATGACGTTTGAGAGAGGGGGGACGTGGCATAAAGGGATGGTGGCATCAAAAGAAAAACCTGGATTCACAAACTATTTTAGAGCAGAGGGCTGCTGGAGAATCTAATTCACAATTATTTCTTTTAGTTAAAATTGGCTAAGTGGGTGGTGTCTGTGGTGGCAGTGTCAGTCACGATTGTAATGTCATCAGTGATGTCACTTGAGCAATTCTGATGTCATCAGTCTTGTCTCTCGAGCAACTGATGTCATCAGTGTCTTCATCATCCTCATCAGAATATAAATGGGAGCTGGGGCTCTGTGTGTTTCTCTGTCTGTCCCTCTGGTGACATCATCAGTGATGTCAGCGCATAGCGCGCGAGATCCCTAGCGTCATAAATTCACTCACACAAGGCTATAGCTCAGTGACATCACTGATGTCATCAGTGATGTCATACATATGCATTGTGACATCACTGATGATGTCATCAGTGACACACACACAGTAATCCAATTCGATTTTCAGTGCTTTTATTATTTAAATTTAATATTCGATTTTTAATGAATTTTTAATGTTACTTCTATAAATCCTAATCATCATGTTGTTGTTATGTACCGTTTTGTCCACTAGAGGGCAGACCAACCACTCAAATGTCCTGTTGTAACCTGTAACATTGACCATTGAATGAGATAGATTATGTGATAAAATAAAATTAAACTACATGGGATAGATAGATTACATGAGAAGATTAAACTCGTATCACAGCCATCTGTGGTCAAGGGAATTCTTCACTGATCATTTTTCTGTTGTTACTGAGCCCAACTCGACCTAGCAAACGGAAGCTAGATGATTTTATTTTAAAAAGAAAAGCGCTATGTATTACTGCGGGTTAAAATTTACTTTTTGAAGTCACAACATTATGTTAATTTAAAACAGGTTTCTATGGAAATGTTTTCTTTATTTTCTCTTTGGTACTTGTGGTATTTTGGATCACATTTTTTTTTGCAATGGTACTTTTATTGTGAAAGTTGGAACAGGAGTTTTCCTTTCTATTCTGGCTGAATTGACAACTGTCATCAAACTTTTGTTGTCGTTGATGTAATTGAGTCTTACCCTTGTCCCATATTCACGTGTGCCTTGGTATCAGAAATAATATAATAATAATTGTATGAAGAATGACTAGCTATTCGACTGCTTTTGCCTCTGCCTCAGTTTTTCATTGGATATTATGACGACGGACGTTACAATATATTGACGGGTTCCACCACATGCATGTGAGTTGATGCGGAGTGATTAATTATGCACAAGGTTGTTAATAGCGTCTCCTACCGCAGATTAGCAACTTGTTGTTCATGTTTGTTAAATACCAATGCGATTCAATTGTGCGACAAGGCTGTATTGGGCTACTTGAATGCTCCTAATTGTCTCCCGGTGAAGGGAGATAGTCAGGCAAGCGAGCCTAGCGCATTGACGCAGTGCATTGACGTTGCAATGCACTGCGTGCTCACAAAATTATATTGTGATTCCAGACTCAGAAAGCTCACAGAAAGTTCATCACATGTGACAACATGATTCACACACGCTGGTTAGCCAAGGGGAGATGGACGAGATTCGCCAAATGTTGTAACGGAGTCTACAGCACAAGAATTTCACACGTGATACTTGTACTACGGAGTGACAATAAAAATCTTGAATCTTGAATATATATATACCGTAAATTCCGGACTATAAGCCGCACCTTTTTTCCCGTTTTTTGGCCTTTTTTGGCCCCTGCGGCTTATATAACGGTGCGGCTTATCTATGGATTTTTTCAAAAAAAAAAAAAAAAAAAATCTCTTTTTTAGCACTCTTTCTAACTATAAATCCACTTCTGTTTTAATTTCCTCTCTTGCCCTCTTTTCACCACACCGCGGACACTGTGTGCACTGTAAAAAACAACACAGGTGGTGTTGTGTTATGTTGTTTTGTTGAAATGTTAATAAATGGGAGCTTCCTCAAACAGCCATCTCTTTCCCGACAATCCCCTCTGTGCATGAACCCTTACATATGGTAATTAAACATTAAAACACAAAAAAAAAAAAAAAAAAATACCATTAAAACACCCGCGGCTTATAGTCCGGTGCGGCTTATATACGGTATGTAAAAAATAGTCAACTTTGCAGGTGCGGCTTATACACCGGTGCGCCTTATAGTCCGGAATTTACGGTATATAAAAAATATTAGTTTTAAGAGACTGAGGGAGAGAGAGGGGGAGACATTGCGCCAGGCAGGCAGGTGAGGCCACGCAATAGCCGAGCTGCGGGCGAGGCCGCGCAGCAAGTTATGATCAGGTTATATATTCACAATATATAATATATATATATTATATATACACAAGAATGGTTATCGGTGTACCTCAAGTTTATTTACACTATGGGAGGCTATGTGATTAAACACCGCAGCGTGATGTTGGATTGCGTGGCTCCAGAAGTTGAACTCTTCCCAGAGTTTTTTTTTACGTAGCCGCAGCCAAAACACACCACCCCCATTAAAAACGAATGGAGCGGCAATCCAGAGGGCTGGAACCTGTCTGAACGCAGCCATAGGCATATAGGGCTTCT
>NC_139626.1:41549162-41555526 GCF_964638095.1 Poromitra crassiceps | reverse complement strand
ATAGATAGATAGATAGATAGATAGATAGATAGATAGATAGATAGATAGATAGATAGATAGATAGATAGATAGATATAGGCTATATTCGCTTATTAGAACATTCAAAATAAGTATAGGCTACTTTATGTATGCAGTCTGAAACACTACACACACTTTTCCAACTGAAAGTCGGGCAGTGTTAACTTACTTTTCAGATGTCGCCGTGCTATTCCTTGGGGAGAGACGGTAGATTCACAGCTGCCTTGCTGTTGCTGAACGGCAAAAGCGCACGAACAAAAAGAAGAAACAATAATCAATTAAGCAATTCCGTGGGAGAGGTGACGCAGGCCGGCGCTGTCACTGACATGTCCCGCTAAACAACAAGACGGCCCGCTGATCGATGGCCCCACTAAACTTCCCCAAGTTACGAAACTCTCTCTCTCTCCCGCTCGCTCTCTCTCTCTCTCTCTCTCTCTCTCCGTCACATGATCCGCTATCTGTCCTACATGGGGTCGGGCCGCTGGGCGGGGCCTGGGCGGGGCGGGGCGGGGTGGGGTGGTGTGCGTGTGCGTGTGCGTGTGCGTGTGCGTGTGCGTGTGCGTGTGCGTGTGCGTGTGCGTGTGCGTGTGCGTGTGCGTGTGCGTGCGTGCGTGTGCGTGTGTGTGTGCGTGTGCGTGTGTGCGTGTGTGTGTGTGTGAGTGAGTGGAAGGAAGAGGAAGGGCCTGGGCATGACAAGGAACAGGCTCTTCCCACAAGGAACTGTATTATTATTAGAGAGAGAGAGAGAGAGAGAGAGAGAGAGAGAGAGAGAGAGTCATAGCCTTATGTACAGCCTTATGTACAGATTCGATTGCAAAATAGAAATACATAGCTCTGTTTACACATCTCTGTATTAAAACAGGCTAACATTATAATAGCTGTGCTACATTTTTGTTTATAATTGCGTTATTATTGTTATATTAAGTTTTATATTATTATTGTGCATTTTTGTTTTGTTTCACACCTACTTTGGCAATGTAAACATATGTTTTCCATGCCAATAAAGCCTTTTTGAATTGAATTGAATTGAATTGAGAGACGATTAAAAAAACACGATTTCAGACGGAAGCCCGTCTTTATTGTCACACGAACACTACAACACATGCATGCGGCCACAACACACACTCATGCTGACGGTGGCCGGTGAAATATGTCCTCTGCATTTGACCCATCCAGGCTTGTCCTTTCCTCCAGGGGGCAGGCCAGGAGCAGTGGTCGCTTTTTCTTTCCAGCGCCCGGGGACCAACTTCAGATGTTGTCGTCACTGGTCGGATGACGATCTTCTGCATGTTTTTAGTGGGGGGTTATGTACGGAGCCCCTGGGGGGTACGGGGAGAACATGCAAACTCCACACAGAAAGGCCCTTTCGACGAGATAGCCCACCTGGGCAGTAGGCACTGAAGATATGGGGGGGTCACAACTGCAGCGCCCACAGCGTCCCAGGCGAGAATCGAACTCAGGACCTTCTAGCTGTGAGGCGACAGCGCTACCGACTGCGCCACCGTACCCCAGAGAGAGAGAGAGAGAGAGAGAGAGAGAGAGAGAGAGAGAGAGAGAGAGAGAGAGAGAGAGAGAGAGAGAGAGAGGGCTTCTATACTACTGCTTTGGCAGTACGAGCTTGTAACTTGTCATGCCAATTAAGCTCATTTGAATTTGAGAGAATAAAATGAGTTGAGTGTTCATTTCACTATAACCCATCTCCAATGTGTTATGCAATGTGTTCGGCTAATTATGCGAGCTTGTGGTTACGACATTACGACGTGGTTATGAGTTATGACAAGTCGTATACACACATGATATTGTGAACTCTGAGCCTTCAGAAAAGTTCCACTTCAGTCAATATGGACTCTTCTTGTGAACATGCAACGACCATTTTCAATTGAAAAGACAGGCCGACATACAGTAGGCGCAGACATGACACAAAAACGTGGTATTGAAAACTCTGCAACATTCAAGAAGACGGATGGCCTGTTTCGACGGACAACAACATTGTCTTTAAGGCAAGCACAGTTTTATAGTGTTTGCTGCTACATGTATGAGGAAGTAGGGCCATTTTAAATAGAGCCCACAGTGGAATTTGCAAGCGCTCGTCTGAGACTCCGACGAGAGGATCGAAGGCGGAGTCTCAGTCCTGAGGCTACTGTGCAATGTTGTTTAATTAGCCACACCTGCAGGTGGATCCGGGGCGTCACTTTGTGTTGAAAAGTGGTACCAGCAATATTGAAAGGCGCAAAACAAATAACGTTAACGTTACAGACAGATCGTGACCAACAACGTGTGTGTTGAATTTAACTAGCTGGCAGAAAACGAGCAGAATTACTTACTACGTTAGATTCGTGTGGGCTCCGTTTTGAACCTAAGGAGAGATAGCAACACAGCAGCAGGCAGTCTATGTAATGGAGTGACTTCATGGAAACATGAGGGTTGAATTCACAGTTGAAGACTTTAACATTACTCACACTGTCCTGAAAACAGGAAAGAACGTGAAGTTTCTTCTTTGTCTCAACATTTTCACAACAACACAACCGACTTCTGCTTATCCTCCCCTCCCCCTCCTCCTCTCCGCTCTACCGCTTCTCTGAACTGGGCACAGGGTGCGCTTGTTAAACGTCGCCCACGTGTCGCGGATGAGTGGAGTTGGCCTTTTTTATGATTAAATCTGCAAAATAATTTGAACAGATAATTAATCACGATGGTTCGATGGGGGTCGGCTCATCGACGATGGTCGATGTATTGTCCATCGTGCCAACCGTAGTGGGGACATCACTAGGTTCTGCCCTCAGGCTCCACCTATCATGTACTGTACACAACTTCTCATGTCATAAGCACATCTTAACCATGTCGTAACCATGTCGTAACCACGTCATAACCACAAGCTCACGCGTTCCAATTGAAGGCAGCATAACACATTGGAGACAGCTTATTATGGCACGAACATTCAATTCATGCCCAACAGCTCTGGTGGGCATTCATGCAGTCAGCATGCCTATGGGGCCTTTTTCACAACCGCCATTTTGTGTCTAAAAGGCAGGGTAAACACAGGTGCAACCAACTCGCTAATCAGGGCCGCACCACTGGAACACCTGAACGGACTGGAAGTTGGAAACCCTACTTAATGTGTTGGCGCATGCAGCAGTTGTGTTACTTCCTGCCCTTTAGACACAAAATGGCTGCTGTGAAAAAGGCCTATTAAAAACATCTGTTGTGCTGTGTGATCAAACTGCACACTTTAGACTGACCTTTTATTGTCAGCAGCCCAAGGCGCACCTGTGCAGTCACGCTGTTTCAGCATCTCTATACCACACCTGTCAGGTGGATTATTATCTCGGCAAAAGAGAAACGCTCGCTCACACGGATTTAGACAAATTTGTGAACAGAAATGGAGAGAAATAACCCTTTTTTGCGCATAGAAAAAGTTTTAGAACTTTTATTTCAACTGGTGAAAAAAAATGGGAGCAAAAACAAAGTGTTGCGTTTATATTATATTTTTGTTCAGTATATAAATATACCACTATATTGTAATGCATGCATGTCTTTTTCCCTATTATGTCTCCCTCTGACAAGTCAATTATACTAAAAGAGCTTACATAGCCGACAAATGTATGTGCATGTCATGCCATGTCATGTCTGTCATCACAGCTCTATGTTCAGAGACACACAGACTGGCGGTGTGTGTTTGCGTATGTGTGCGTGTGTTTGTGTATGTGCATATGTGTGTGTGTGTATGTGCGTCTGTGCGTATGTGTGTGTGTGTGTGTGTGCGTGTGTGTATGTGTGTGTGCGTCTGTGTACAGTTTGTGCGTATGTGTGAGCGTGTGTGCGTATGTGTGCGTGTGCAGCGAGGCATGGCAGTGTTTGATGCTGCTGTTCAAACAGAGCAGGGGCGATGTGTGACATCCCTGTTGCTTCATGCATGGATTGTAGGTGACATCAGTGAAGGTAAGAGCTTTCATCTCTGCACACACACATCCACTCAGGCTCCGCCCCCGCTCGCCCTTTAGGAGAGGCGGAGCACGAGACGAGCTGCTGAGGTCAGCTACCAATCACTGCCACTGTTTCTGTGTCCAAAGTGACTCTGCTACAGTATCTGTTCTACTCTTTGATCCTCACCCTACAGCACACACACTGTGATCCCATCCTGGTTCAGTAGAGTGAGGAAAAGTGAGTGAGTGTGTGTGTGTGTGTGTGTGTGTGTGTGTGTGTGTGTGAGTGTGTGTGTGTGTGTGTGTGTGTGTGTGTGTGTGTGTGTTTGTGTTTGTGGAGGAGGAGGAGGGGGGGGGGGTTTAAAAGGATGAAAGGGGAGGGGGCAAGGGCCGTTCAGACCACTGTATAGGGAGGTAGGTCGCCAAAGTAAGAGGATAGGGTGCTTTATTAGGGGCCTAGGGAGTGAGAGGAGTGAGCTAAGGAGTTCAGACCAGAGAGTAGGGGGAGTTCACTCTCACTATGTTGATTATGTCTATATAGGGGCGTCAATTCACTGAACCCCAAAGTATTGGCGAAGACATTTTATTTGCCACAAAAACGTCGACTTTCCTAATAAATGTTTTATACAACATTTATTCTGGAGGAGAGAGAGGAACAACTCAACTCCACCACTGATATTGTCGTAAATTATTTGGACAATATATGACGGTGGTTATTAGGAAGTCGCGAAACAATCTTGCACAGACCCACAGCAGAGAAGAAGATTGGTACTGAATGTTCCTGGAGCACATTGGTTACTCTGACTGTCAATCATAACCACCATTTTTGGCGTGATTGGCTAAGGAGTGATTGGCTAAGGAGTGATTGGCTAAGGAGTGATTGGCTAAGGAGTGATTGGCTAAGGAGTGATTGGCATGTCAGTGGGTTTTGGACCGGGTGATTGGTTGACCTGGCTAGAGGGCAGCCCTTACCGAGGAAAAGCCGACGCCATTTCACGTGCGGATCGGCCTGTGGCGATACGAAGGACAGCTCTGTGTGAGCGCATGACGAGATGTTTAACTTTGCGGCGTCAGGAATGTTGGACTTTGAAGAGACATTGCTAACCGAACGTAGATGCTAACCGAGATGCTAACCGAAAGTAGATGTTGATGTGATGTGTAGCTGTCTGTCTCGGCCCAGCACGAGGGGGGCACGGGGGCACGGGGGCACGGTGGCTCAGTGGTAGAGCTATCGCCTCACAGTCAGAAGGTCCTGAGTTCGATTCTCGCCTGGGACACTGTGGGCGCTGTGGTTGTGTTCCCCCCCATATCTTCAGTGCTTACTGCCCAGGTGGGGTATCTCGTCGTAAGGGCCTTTCTCTCTGTGTGGAGTTTGCATGTTCTCCCCGTGCTCCCCCAGGGGGTTCCTCCGTATATAACCCCCCCACTAAAAACATGCAGAAGATCAGATCGTCATCGTCATCCGACCAGTGACGACGACAACATCCGAAGTTGGTCCCCCCGGGCGCTGTACGAGAAAGCGACCACTGCTCCTGGCCTGCCCCCCGGAGGAAAGGACATGCCTGGATGGGTTAAATGCAGAGGACACTTTTCACCGGCCACCGTCAGCATGAGTGTGTTGTGGCCGCATGCATGTGTTGTGGTGTTCGTGTGACAATAAAAGACGGGCTTGTCCCGTTACGAGAGTTTTTTTTACGAGAGAGCACACCGCGCTGGCCAAGGCTCGTCGTACATAGAAACCCTCTCACAACTGCAGCGTAACAGCATGGCCAGACTCCACACCGCGCCAGATGACACCCACAAGGGGCTGAATGGGTAAAGTATCTCCCTGACAGTGAACTGAGTGAGGTTCCTGCTTGGGGGTGAGAGGCTCAAATTCACAGATATGGATGAACCAAGTTTGTTGTTGCCCGACAGCGGCCTCTGATCCTATGATCAGTCCTGTCCTCTTCAAACTCTCTCTGCCTTCACTCTGTGGTTCTTCTCACCTCCTCTTGTTTCACATCAGTGCATGGTGGTACGATCATGCCCGGGGACGCTGCTTTATACGGGACCGTGATTTACTGCATGCGTGCTGTCTTAGGTGTGAAGTACAAGTACACCTGTAGGCCTGTAAGTTACGCACACACATACACACACATACACACACACACACACACACACACACGCACGCACGCACACACATGCACACGCACGCACGCGCACGCACACACACACACACACACACACACACACACACACACACACACACACACACACACACAAGGCATCCTATGGCATGGTTTCATGTTTAGAAGTGAGCTGTGAAAAGCTCTGGACTGATGCCAGCTAATTCATGCTGGCTTTATGCTACATGACACGCCTTTGTTTGTTCTGGGTCTTCAGCCTGTGTGTGTGTGCAGGCATGTGTGTGTGTGTGTGTG
>NC_139626.1:41536662-41541662 GCF_964638095.1 Poromitra crassiceps | reverse complement strand
TGTAGGCATGCTAACTGTAGGCATGCTAACTGTAGGCATGAACTGTAGGCTACGTTCACACCGAGGCAGAAAAAAAGCTCCACTCATGCGAACGAAAATCGCGTCAGTCGTGGCACGAAAATTTACGTCACCACTCGGGGCGAAATCTACTCGCGTGTTTGCATTGCCTTTGTATGTGATCTCATCGCACGAATATCTGAAATTCAGTCTGGTGTGAACTCACAGCACAGAGTTCAGTGTACTGGGTAGTTCAACTCCTGCTATATGTAGGCTACAGCGTGTGCCAGTTTCAGCTCCTTGTGCTTTGTGCAACCTGCATTGAAATGTGTTGTTGTTGTTTTTTATCAATTTTTTTCCTGGGTTTTCTCCTATTTTCTCCCCAATGGGCCTTTTTCACAGTGGCCATTTTGTGTCAAAAGGGCAGGGTAAACACAGGTGCAGGCAAAAACCTAATGAGGGTTTCCAACTTCCAATCGTGGTAGTTGGAAAACCTCATTAAGGTTTTGCTGTTTACCCTGCCTTTTCGCCACAAAATGGCCACTGTGAAAAAGGCCTGTTGTACTTGCCCAATTCCCCCTGCTGTCTCGGTTGTTGCTCCACCCCCTCTGCCGATCTGGGGAGAGCCATAGACTAGCACATGCTTCCTCCGATACATGTGCAGTCGCCAGCCGCTTCTTTTCCCCTGACAGCGAGGTGTTTCACCGGCAGGACGTAGCGTGTGGGAGGATCACGCTATTCCCCCCAGTTCCCCTCCCCCCAAAGCAGGCATTCCAACCGAGCAGAGGAGGCACTAGTGCAGCGAGCAGGATACATGACCTTAATCCGGCTTCCCACCCGCAGACACGGCCAATTGTGTCTGTAGGAACGTCTGACCAAGCCGGAAATAGGTCTGGCGCTATACCGGGAACTGAACCTGCACCGCGGTGGGACGTGGGAGGCGAGTGCTTTTACCTCTACACTACACTACCCAGAAGCCCCTAAAACAACGTGTTGTTTTATTCCTCCAGACGGCAACAAAGCCACTTCACAGCAGAAATCCACCACAGCCGCAGAGGCAGACACAGCTCGTTAAGTTTAATCAGATCCCATTTGTCGTCTTGCCAGGATGCGTCTGCGTTTGACCATACGGTGATATTATCATAATGAGTGGTATTCATACAAGCCTTGCTGCCGTTCAAACAACTTTTTGACAAGAAGTTGCCAGACAATTGGGAGGAGATCTCAATAATCAATTGTCTCTGAGCCGAGACTAGGAGAGCACCGAAACTTTAAATTCAAATGCAATTGATTTCCTGGCCCTGTAAACATATCCTTAGGCATTGGAATCAAGTCTCTATCTCCGTTAGTGGCATGATAAAAAAACAACAACAATGATTACCTAATGTCAAATAAATAAATAAATAAAAAATAAAACAGATTCGGTCAGATACCGTATCAAAATATACTCAGTTGTTCGTTCTACCCCACCAAATTTGGTGGAAGTGCATTCTCACATTCTTGAAATTTTGCCCTGACAGACAGACAGACAGACAGACAGACAGACAGGCAGACAACAAACTCCTGTCTGTAACCAACAGAACTGACAGCAGAGGTAATTAGAGAAAACATGAATCTTCTTTGAAGAAGAAAAATTGCGCACACTCCCCAGGCATTTTCCCCCCTGCATATCAGGTTAACTATCAAAAAAATATTTACAGAAAATAAATAGTCAATACGCTTGAGAGTAATGTGATATCTGGCAGCACTCTAGGTGTCTGTGTGTGCTCTGTCAATTGAACAATTTTCTGGTATGAATTGACTCCTTTTCCGCAAGATGTTGAGATCAGGTCGTTTCTGCCTGTTACTGGACAGATGGTGAGATACAGGCTGTTTCTTCTGGACATGTTACTGGACAGATGGTGAGATACAGGCTGTTTCTACTGGTCATGTTACTGGACAGATGGTGAGATACAGGCTGTTTCTACATGTTACTGGACAGATGGTGAGATACAGGCTGTTTCTACTGGTCATGTTACTGGACAGATGTGAGATACAGGCTGTTTCTACTGGACATGTTACTGGACAGATGTGAGATACAGGCTGTTTCTACTGGTCATGTTACTGGACAGATGTGAGATACAGGCTGTTTCTGCCTGTTACTGGACAGATGGTGAGATACAGGCTGTTTCTACATGTTACTGGACAGATGGTGAGATACAGGCTGTTTCTACATGTTACTGGACAGATGGTGAGATACAGGCTGTTTCTACATGTTACTGGACAGATGGTGAGATACAGGCTGTTTCTACATGTTACTGGACAGATGGTGAGATACAGGCTGTTTCTACAGGTTACTGGACAGATGATGAGATACAGGCTGTTTCTACTGGACATGTTACTGGACAGATGGTGAGATACAGGCCGTTTCTACAGGTTACTGGACAGATGGTGAGATACAGGCTGTTTCTGCCTGTTACTGGACAGATGGTGAGATACAGGCTGTTTCTACTGGACATGTTACTGGACAGATGGTGAGATACAGGCCGTTTCTACAGGTTACTGGACAGATGGTGAGATACAGGCTGTTTCTGCCTGTTACTGGACAGATGGTGAGATACAGGCTGTTTCTGCATGTTACTGGACAGATGGTGAGATACAGGCTGTTTCTACATGTTACTGGACAGATGGTGAGATACAGGCTGTTTCTACCCGTTACTGGACAGATGGTGAGATACAGGCTGTTTCTACTGGACATGTTACTGGACAGATGGTGAGATACAGGCTGTTTCTACTGGACATGTTACTGGACAGATGGTGAGATACAGGCTGTTTCTACATGTTACTGGACAGATGGTGAGATACAGGCTGTTTCTACATGTTACTGGACAGATGGTGAGATACAGGCTGTTTCTACATGTTACTGGACAGATGGTGAGATACAGGCTGTTTCTACATGTTACTGGACAGATGGTGAGATACAGGCTGTTTCTACATGTTACTGGACAGATGGTGAGATACAGGCTGTTTCTGCCTGTTACTGGACAGATGGTGAGATACAGGCTGTTTCTACATGTTACTGGACAGATGGTGAGATACAGGTTGTTTCTAAATGTTACTGGACAGATGGTGAGATACAGGCTGTTTCTACATGTTACTGGACAGATGGTGAGATACAGGCTGTTTCTACATGTTACTGGACAGATGGTGAGATACAGGCTGTTTCTACATGTTACTGGACAGATGGTGAGATACAGGCTGTTTCTACATGTTACTGGACAGATGGTGAGATACAGGCTGTTTCTGCCTGTTACTGGACAGATGGTGAGATACAGGCTGTTTCTACATGTTACTGGACAGATGGTGAGATACAGGCTGTTTCTACCTGTTACTGGACAGATGGTGAGATACAGGCTGTTTCTACCCGTTACTGGACAGATGGTGAGATACAGGCTGTTTCTACTGGACATGTTACTGGACAGATGGTGAGATACAGGCTGTTTCTACATGTTACTGGACAGATGGTGAGATACAGGCTGTTTCTACATGTTACTGGACAGATGATGAGATACAGGCTGTTTCTACTGGACATGTTACTGGACAGATGGTGAGATACAGGCTGTTTCTACATGTTACTGGACAGATGGTGAGATACAGGCTGTTTCTACATGTTACTGGACAGATGGTGAGATACAGGCTGTTTCTACATGTTACTGGACAGATGGTGAGATACAGGCTGTTTCTGCCTGTTACTGGACAGATGGTGAGATACAGGCTGTTTCTACATGTTACTGGACAGATGGTGAGATACAGGCTGTTTCTAAATGTTACTGGACAGATGGTGAGATACAGGCTGTTTCTACATGTTACTGGACAGATGGTGAGATACAGGCTGTTTCTACATGTTACTGGACAGATGGTGAGATACAGGCTGTTTCTACTGGACATGTTACTGGACAGATGGTGAGATACAGGCTGTTTCTACTGGACATGTTACTGGACAGACGGTGAGATACAGGCTGTTTCTACATGTTACTGGACAGATGGTGAGGTACAGGCTGTTTCTGCCTGTTACTGGACAGATGGTGAGATACAGGCTGTTTCTACTGGACATGTTACTGGACAGATGGTGAGATACAGCTGTTTCTACTGGACATGTTACTGGACAGATGGTGAGATATAGGCTGTTTCTGCCTGTTACTGGACAGATGGTGAGATACAGGCTGTTTCTACTGGACATGTTACTGGACAGATGGTGAGATACAGGCTGTTTCTACTGGACATGTTACTGGACAGATGGTGAGATACAGGCTGTTTCTGCCTGTTACTGGACAGATGGTGAGATACAGGCTGTTTCTACTGGACATGTTACTGGACAGATGGTGAGATACAGGGTGTTTCTACTGGACATGTTACTGGACAGATGGTGAGATACAGGCTGTTTCTACTGGACATGTTACTGGACAGATGGTGAGATACAGGGTGTTTCTACTGGGCATGTTACTGGACAGATGGTGAGATACAGGGTGTTTCTACTGGACATGTTACTGGACAGATGATGAGATACAGGGTGTTTCTACTGGACATGTTACTGGACAGATGGTGAGATACAGGCTGTTTCTGCCTGTTACTGGACAGATGGTGAGATACAGGCTGTTTCTACTGGACATGTTACTGGACAGATGGTGAGATACAGGGTGTTTCTACTGGACATGTTACTGGACAGATGGTGAGATACAGGGTGTTTCTACTGGACATGTTACTGGACAGATGATGAGATACAGGGTGTTTCTACTGGACATGTTAATA
This sequence comes from Poromitra crassiceps, assembly GCF_964638095.1. NCBI lineage: Eukaryota > Metazoa > Chordata > Actinopteri > Beryciformes > Melamphaidae > Poromitra > Poromitra crassiceps. Next base: position 41,536,877 of record NC_139626.1, on the reverse strand, counting down.
ATAATAATAATAATAATAGATTGTATTTGTAATGCACTTTTCATTTTGGACAAAAACCCAAAGTGCTACAGAGTAAAAATAAAATAAAAATAAGATAAAATAATTAAAAGAATAAAAAATTAAAGGAGAATAAAAATAAATAAATAAAAGATTAAAAGAGCATTAAAAATAACATAAAAAAAGAACATAAAAAGCCTAAAAAACTAAGGAAAGCA
>NC_139626.1:41504162-41529162 GCF_964638095.1 Poromitra crassiceps | reverse complement strand
TACCGCTAGAATATCCAGTGACCTCATCATGCTCACCATCCCAGAAGTTCACACTGTCTTTGGCCGCCATTCCTTCTGTTTTTCTGCAGCAAATGATTGGAACACTACACTCCAAAAACACTCTGGAACTCACAGCTCTCACATCACTTCACATGTTCAAAATCACATCTGAATCAGGTCTCACATCACTTCACATGTTCAAAATCACATCTGAATCAGGTCTCACATCACTTCACATGTTCAAAATCACATCTGAATCAGGTCTCACATCACTTCACCTGTTCAAAATTACATCTGTACCTGCTGACCAGCCCTCTCTTGCCCCCCCTGTTTTAACCCCATAAAGTATCCAGTATCCATATCTTCCTTTTATTGTAGTCAGATTGTGTTTATTGACTCCTTCTGATCTATTTTTATTATTATTTGTGCTGTCCTCTGTCGTTTTTGGACCGTACATTAGAGTTCTCAACGGGCCTGAAAATTCAAACCCGAGCCGACCTGGCCCTAGTAAGTTGAAGCCCGAGCCCGACCAAAATTTGCAAAAATTGTCGGCCCGAACCTGGCTCAGGCTGAAACTCAGAACTCTAAGCTGTGTGTGTGCACGTGTGCATGTGTGCATGTGTGCACGTGTGCATGTGTGCGCATGGAAGAGGAGAGAGAATAAAGTGAGAGTATCAGTCTAGCTCACTGTAAAGAATTTATTTTCTTTTCTTTTTTTGCACAGCCCGAGTCCGACGCGGCCTGACCAATTAGCATAAATTGTCAGCTGAAACTGAGAACTCTACTCTACTCTACTCTATCTATGTCTTTTTGTGTCGACTGTGTTGTTATATGCTCTTGCTGAGGCCTCTACCTGGTTAAATAAAGGTAAAAAAAAAAAGACTATAATGTTGATATACACGTATCTAAAAACTGAATATCCAACGTATTTTTGGTTCTGAAACTTTGATATTCTACATATCTGGGGATTACAGAAATGTACAGTGCCAAAGTTTTATTCTGCCGACCAAGCTGACTTGGTGAGTCTCTGAAGTGCCACTACACGATATTAAAGTGAAGAAATGCCCATTTGAATTGCACTGAAGCGATCAGGAGTCTGAACCAAAGCATGGCCACATACATGATCACACCCCATGTTCACCAAAGCCTGAATGACTGCGTTTACACACATGTAATAAGGAAACAGTTTCTTTATTGTTATTATGAAGCGCATGATTCAAACATTAACAAACATAGTAATTCATCGTTTAGCTTAAAAGTGCATTATGATATACGTTGCCGTAGTAACAAGGTATTTTCATTTAAAAGAGCAGTTCACCCAAAAATGAAGTCTTAAGAATTTTCATTTGAACCACTCATGTAAGTTCATCAAACATGTCTGATACAGTCCCATATGATGTAGCTTATCTTACTGCACCGGAAGCTGTTGCTGGCCCCGCCCCCCCTGCTGTCTTTATCAGATGCATCATCATCATCACTGCGCAGGGAGTATGGCAGTTGTAAAAGCTGTCACGTGCGGCTGTTAAAGTGACATCTGATTAATTAAAAAAAAAAGTGTCTGATGTGTTCTCTCTTATATCATTATGAAATCGTATTACACCCTGGCAAGTGAAACTAACCATTAAATACTGAGGGTTTGGCCCAATAAAGATCATTATCTTTAATTAGTGTTTCTCATAAATCATATGTCAATGTTTATTTTTTAATACCCTTGGATTGCCTGGTGCTATCTCAGCCTACTGCTCCCTTAACTTGATCTGTTCTGACCATAAACTGTTATCCTCAACCCGCCTAATTTAACGCCGGTTGTTTCACCTCCGACTAGCTGCCAACTTACATTCAGAGCAAAATTTACGACGAGTGCAACATGCAGTAAGAAAGTGGTTTCAGTTCCCTGTCTCCAAATTTCAAAGTCGAGTTTATCCGTTACATCGCGACGACGCCCACGTTATGGAAACAATAGATGAGAAACGAGCAACCAAAAATCAGCAGTGCAAAGGCCAGGGCCAGTGCCAGGGCCAGGGCCAGAGTGCAAAAGCCAGGGCCTTAGTGGCAGAACAGACCCGTGACTGTAGAACAATGGCATCAGAGCCAAGTGGAGCGGAACAGATTGGAATCAGAGCTATAAGCAGAGAAATAGGAGGAATGTTTTAAATACTGTTGTCGTCATGTGTCAACAGGTCAATAATTACAATGGAATGTGTGTCTGCATGGAAACTATGCAACAGGCAACAGGTTAACTAGTTGTGTAGACATGTGGAAACGCAAAGTCTGGGTGGTATGGTGAAACACACACACACACACACACACACAGACACGCACACAGACACACGCACGGACACACACACACACACACTAGTGTTGAAATGCACAGTGGTGGATGCATGTGTAACTTCCTTGCCAAATGTGTGCATGTCTTTGCCCATCTGCAGCAACATGGAGGCAGAACCCACCTGAACTCACTGACTGCACCCACCACTTATTTATAAATAGTGTAAAACCAGTGTTGGGCAAGTTACTTTCAAAAGGTAATATACTATTATATTACTAGTTACTTTCATTTGGGGGCAGTGGTGGCCCAATGGTTAGAGAAGCGAGCTTGTGACCGGAAGGTCGTCTGTTCAATCCCCGGGACCGGCAGGATAAATCTGGGTGGGGAAAGTGAAAAGGCAGCGCTTGCCCCGCCCTCATTACCACCACCAAGGTGCCCTTGAGCAAGGCCCTTAACCCCAACTGCTCCAGTGGACCTGCTCAGTGGCCAGCAGATCAGACTGTGGTTGTACAGGTCAGCTTCCAGGTGTGAATGTGTGTGTGTGAATGTGAACAGGGCACTGCTGAAAAAGAGAGCATTGCTCTCAGTGAGACTCCCCCTGTATAAATAAAGGTAAAAAAGTAATGTTATTTTACAATATTAGTCTGTGCAGAACTCGTTACTTATTACATTACTTTTGCATTACTTTCACTGTAAAAAACAGCAGTAGCAGAATAACATCGCCGCCCTGGAACCATCCCGGAAAATAATTTCAACCGTCTTGAGGTCAGTGTAAACCATCCAAAATTTTCAAAACGTTATCCATTACCTGTGCTATTGTCATCTACAGTATAGTGGTTATTTACATAAAAACACACAATTTGAGTAGGAAATGATTGTATATTTATTTAAATAATGTGCTTTGATAAAAATAAAAAAAACTAAATTTGTAACTTGTGTTACTTGACAAAGTAAGTGGTATAATATTACTGGAATCCTATTGCAGTTAAAAGTAATATATTACAATGTAATATGTTAATTTTGTAATGAGTTACCCCCAACACTGTGTAAAACTGATGTACGTTACACTGTATGAGGAAGGATATCGCAAAACATAACCCTTTCCTGAAAATAGCATTTTTTTCTAACAGTACATTTCTTTCTTTCTACTGTACACATACTGTATTTTGGAATATTTTCCCTGTTTCCTATTATTTTGAATGTTGATTCATTTGGTTAAAATGATGAAGTTCAAAAGGACAAATACGCCCGGTCTTATTAGACTAAAGGTAGGTAACCAAACTCATTGAACCATGAAAGGTGCATGTGTAATCAGGAAGCTGACTTTATGGCCTCAATTAGCCAATTGCTTCTTACTAACTTAGCTAAAGTATCTCCTTCCTTATCGAGATGTACTGCTGTGTGTGGCTTTACGAGCTCCAGCAGGTGTCATGGAGTGACCTTTTGACCTTTTGTACTGAGTGTGACCAGTGCTCTCTCTGGTTAGTGCAGCACTGTTCGCCACCTTGGGATACAGCATTAATGATTACATCTACCTGGATTGTTTTATATACCACATCAAAGGGTAAAGCTGCTACTTGTGTGTGTGTGTGTGAGTTGATAAGCTGTGTGTGTGTGTGTGTGTGTGTGTGTGTGTGTGTGTGTTTTTACCACATGGAGTGGAATTGGCGTTTGATAACCTCCCACCCTGTGTGTGTGTGTGTGTGTGTGTGTGTGTGTGTGTGTGTGTGTGTGTGTGGGGGGGGGGGGGGGGGGGGGGTTCAAGATTCAAGATTCAAGATTTTTATTGTCACTCCATGGTACAAGTATCACGTGTGAAATTCTTGTGCTGTGAACTCCGTTTACAACATAGTACAAATATAACAGGGCATATGAGTGCAAAAACAACAAGAGACACAACAAGCAATAAGGCAGTATAGTGATAAGACAAGTCAGAGACAGTGGCATATTCACTGCACATAGGTGCACATGTCGTGTGCATACTTTAGACGTGATTCAACATTTTAAATTCTGCGTATTTGACATACAGGTGCCAATAACATATTCCTTATTAAACATACAATTAAACTCGGCACTTTAAATTCGGCGTATTTGACATACAGGTGCAAATAGCATATTCCTTATTAAACATACAATTAAACGTTAGACATACGTAATGGTAGCAGCTACAGTACGGTACAGTGCGGCTACTACACTATTTGTGTATTTTAAGGAGTCTCGTGGCCTGCGGGAAGAAACTGTTCCTCAAGCGATTTGTGCGTGCTTTCAGAACCCTGTATCTTCTCCCTGAGGGTAGCAGGGAGAACAGGCTGTTGTGGGGATGGTTTGTGTCTTTGATGATCTTCAGGGACCTCCTGAGGCACCGCTGTTTATACAGTTCATGCAGATCTGGCAACTCACGCTCTGAGGTGTACATTGACCTCAGAGCCTCCTCTTATATCATCAGTGTATTATTACACAGGATCACAGCCTGGGCATGAAGCCTTCTCCCTGTGTGACACACACACACACACACGCGCGTGCGGGGGGGGGGGGGGGGGGGCATGAAGCCTTCTCCCTGTGTGACACACACACACACACACACGCGCGTGCGGGGGGGGGGGGGGGGGGGGCGCATGAAGCCTTCTCTGTGTGTGTGGAGTGTGTGTCACTGTGGAGTGGAGTGTGTGTCACTGTGGAGTGGAGTGTGTGTCGGGGTTAATAGAGGACACAGCCATGCGGTGCGGCTAGGGCTGGGCCGAGGTGGAGTGTGGAAGAGGCAAACAGATGCCAAGTCAAATAAAACAAAACTTCAGTGACAGACTGCTATGGCACACACACACACACACACACACATGCACACACGCAGACACACACACACACACACACACACACACACACACACACACACACACACACACACACACACACACACACACACACACACACACACACACACACACACCCGGTTTACACACAGCGTAGGCAGCACTCAAGACGGCAGGTGATACTTGATCCTCAACCAGAGAATTAAGAGAGGAGAATCATGCTGACGGAGTTTCAACCACAGACACGCACACGGCGCACCGCGCACTTGCGCCTGGGTCGGGCAAGACTTGCCCTTTTCACCCTACAGCACCGGGGGCTGTGGCAGAACAGGTGCACTGCACAGTGTAGGAAATAAAAAAAAACAGGCATCTTGCGCGCTATGTGCGCTCGATTCCTAGGTTGGCCCGCTGCGTGGCCTCACCCTCCCTGCAGTTTCGTCTCCCACCTTAGTTTATATACTAACTATAGGCACCTCGCCCGCCCTGCAGCTCGCCCAGCTGGCCCTGCAGCTCGCATACGCAGCTCGGCCGCTACAGGGCCTCGCCCTGGCTACTCCTTGATGGCATACTTCAGGGATGCTGGCTCACGTGTCCTGAAGCTGGCGACATACAGTACATGTCCATGGCTGAAGACGGGGGGGTCTGAAGCCATGCTCTGAGGTGTACATTGACCTCAGAGCCTCCTCTTATATCATCAGTGTATTATTACACAGGATCACAGCCTGGGCATGAAGCCTTCTCCCTGTGTGACACACACACACACACACGCGCGTGCGGGGGGGGGGGGGGGGGGGGGCATGAAGCCTTCTCCCTGTGTGACACACACACACACACACACGCGCGTGCGGGGGGGGGGGGGGGGGGGGCGCATGAAGCCTTCTCTGTGTGTGTGGAGTGTGTGTCACTGTGGAGTGGAGTGTGTGTCACTGTGGAGTGGAGTGTGTGTCGGGGTTAATAGAGGACACAGCCATGCGGTGCGGCTAGGGCTGGGCCGAGGTGGAGTGTGGAAGAGGCAAACAGATGCCAAGTCAAATAAAACAAAACTTCAGTGACAGACTGCTATGGCACACACACACACACACACACACATGCACACACGCAGACACACACACACACACACACACACACACACACACACACACACACACACACACACACACACACACACACACACACACACACACACACACACACACACCCGGTTTACACACATACATACAGTACATGTCCATGGCTGAAGACGGGGGGGTCTGAAGCCAGACTCCCACTTCTTTTTTGTGACATCACTGATCACTGATGATGTCACAGTGGGATTTATGACATCACTGATGATGTCACACACCACTGGGATTTATGACATTACTGATGATGTCACAGTGGGATTTATGACATCACTAATGATGTCACAGTGGGATTTATGACATCACTGATGATGTCACAGTGGGATTTATGACATCACAGGGACAATCACAGTGGGACGGACAGACAAACAGAGCCCTATCTCCCATTTATTATGCTGATGATATAGGGATCTCGCGCGCTCGATTCCTGGGCAAATCCCCGCATTCACAGCTCGGCCGCTGCGCGGCCAATGAGACCAGCATCACTGATGATGTCAGATTTATGACATTACTGATGATGTCACAGTGGGATATATGACATCACTAATGATGTCACAGTGGGATTTATGACATCACTGATGATGTCACAGTGGGATTTATGACATCACAGGGACAATCACAGTGGGACGGACAGACAAACAGAGCCCTATCTCCCATTTATTATGCTGATGATATAGGGATCTCGCGCGCTCGATTCCTGGGCAAATCCCCGCATTCACAGCTCGGCCGCTGCGTGGCCAATGAGACCAGCATCACTGATGATGTCAGATTTATGACATTACTGATGATGTCACAGTGGGATTTATGACATCACTAATGATGTCACAGTGGGATTTATGACATCACTGATGATGTCACAGTGGGATTTATGACATCACAGGGACAATCACAGTGGGACGGACAGACAAACAGAGCCCTATCTCCCATTTATTATGCTGATGATATAGGGATCTCGCGCGCTCGATTCCTGGGCAAATCCCCGCATTCACAGCTCGGCCGCTGCGCGGCCAATGAGACCAGCATCACTGATGATGTCAGATTTATGACATCACTGATGATGTCATCAGTGGGATTTATGACATCACTGATGATGTCACAGTAGGATTTCATCAGTGGGATTTATGACATCACTGATGATGTCACAGTGGGATTTATGACATTACTGATGATGTCACAGTGGGATTTATGATGATTATAGATAGATATTTTGGGGCAAGTCAGAATTCGAGGGGGTGGGTTAGCGGCTGGGGTAGAATAAAAAAATTCTGAAAAACAAAAAAGTCAGAATTCTGAGAAATAAGTCAGAATTCTCAGATTAAAGTCAGAATTCGGAGGGGGGAAAAGTCAGCATACTGTTACATGTGACATCATTGATGAGGTCACTGATGATATTTCCAATGTTGTACAGAAATTTGAACATCTGGGGGGGTCCCTAGATTTTTGGAACGTTAAATTAGGGTCACAAGCCAAAAGGTTGGGAACCCCTCGTGTGAACAACAGCGCTGTTTGTGTGAGTGTGTTGTTGTTCTTCGTCTTGTTCTGGCAACCAGCTTGTAGGTGCTGCTGAGTGTGTGTTAGAGATGGACATGGAAATTAAATGAATTGAATGAAATGAAAATAATCAAAATCTTGGGGGCAATTTTTGCCCCTGGATCATGGTTTTTAGGGGCATTCTGAGATATCTTGGGGTGCATTTTTGCCCTTGCCCCTGGCTAAGTTCCTACACTGAGCACACACACACACACACACACACACACACACACACACAGGAACTTTGCCACTATGCAAAATCTCAGCCACCAAACATTGCGCCAAGCCCGTAACACCGGCACACTCCTGCAATGGGAAGAAGGGCTCTAGATGACTTCAAGACAAAATGTAGCCTGAAAACAACACTTACATTAAGTTACCTTCATCATCCCCATGGGGAAATTCATCCTCTGCATTTGAGCCATCCTTCAGGAACCTTCCTAGAACTAGGAGCAGTGGGCAGCCGCAGTGCAGCGCCCGGGGACCAACTCCAGATCTTTTTGCCAGTGCCTTGGTCAGGGGCACTGACAGGAGTATTAACCCTAACATACATGTCTTTGATGGTGGGAGGAAACCGGAGCACCCGGAGAAAATAACCTGCAAACTCCACACAGAAAGGACCTGGGACGGACTGGGTTTCAGTTGATCTATCATCCCTCTGATTGGCACAGGCAGGGGGGCGTGTCTGGAGGAAAGGCCTCTGGACGTTATATAAAGAGCTAGTCGCACTTTAATTGCGGCGTCATGGAAATCTCCATGAAGCAGGAAGGAAGGCATGAGCCATTTCTTTGTGACAGGGTGACGTGGATTAAACTATTGATTGTCTAAATAAAGGCTAATGTGATTTAGATGTTCCACGTCACAGGGTGATTCATATAAGGATCCACTGATGTTATCAGTTAATATTGCCCTTTAGTTAGTATCTGTTTTGGTTTTGTTTGGCTTTAGTTGCAATTTTTGTACCCTACAATTTCACAATTCAGTGTTTTGTTAAAAAATACAAGAGTGTCACTGTCAGCTCTACAGTACCACGTTTGAATTGTATTGTGAACTGAATAAAACAAAGTAATAAATAACTAGACATAACCGCCTCGCGGTTGTATGCCTCCGCCAACAAGTCTGTCCAGACTCATAAAATATACTGAAGACTGAAGGAATTTAATAAAAGTTATTACAGTAAGTGTATTTTTTGGCGAAAGGGAAGTTATCACTATTGACATGTGTGATTCCAGTGAATCATTTCCAGTGAGAAACATGCCATCTTCACTTAGAGACTATTTTTTTTAACAATAGAGTATAAAGAGCAGATGGAGAGCGTTGTCACACGGTGCAATGACAATCACCTGAAGCTCAGTATCAGCAGAACCAATGAGCTTGTGGTGGACTACCAGAGGAACAGGAGAACCCCTGCTGTCCTGGTTGTCATCCAGGGAGAGGAAGTGAAGAGGATGGACTCATACAAGTATCTTGGGGTCCAAATCAACAGGGACGTGCAGAGAACATTAGAGGGGCAGGGGCTCAAATTCATAAAAGGGCACTACGGAAATTTGAGGCAATTTGAAGGCCAATTTAGGGGTATACCTCATTTTAAATATTCAGATTTTAACCAGATTTAGAGGAATATCTCATTTTAGGATGAGACTTTGACAAACATACATACCTGATTCACGTTGACTGACTGATAAATCTGTCAGACTGTGTGCGCCTGTGCTGCTGCTGTCCGTCTGCATGTGGTTGCTCTGGCTGAGTGGAGTGCGCACTGCTGGAGTGGGTGGGGACGGGCCACGTGCGTTTTTGGGTTGGTGCCTTCAGGGGCGGTTTAGAAAAACACTGCTCCATGCAGAGGCCTATTACAAATGGTGCATTCAAGGCCAAGAGAGCTCGGAAAAGGCATTTCTCTTTGAATGCTGCCTTCAGTGATGGCATGGAAAGGGCAATTTCCATACAAAGCATCATTAGAAATGCATGGTCAGGAAAGGGCACTTTTTATTTTATTTTTTCATGTGTCCGAGCTGTTTGTTTTGTTCATGTGTTGTTGGAATGAAAATGAAAAATGTATTATAAAAAAAAGAAAAAAGAAAAAAAAAAGCACTTTTTACAGACTGAAAAAAAGGCAGGGGCTCAAGCCCCCTTTCATGTCTATGTGTGCACGTGCCTGCAAATCAATATATTTAATGTGGTTATTAGGTCAACCTCAAAAGGATTTTGGTGTCTGCAAATGTAAGTGACAGGACGTCGACCGTTTTTGTAGAATGACCCCAAGATCGTTTTCTCAGCTACAGTGGTAAGCAAAATATGTCACAGTTGACCTTTGAACTTTTGGATATAAAATGTCATCACTTCATAATTTTACCCAATAAGAGATTTGTGTGAAATGTTGTCATAATTAGAATGATTGACTAGGCAAAAAAAAAACTTTTGTAAGGTCACAGTGACCTTGACCTTTGATCACCAAATTGTAATGAGTTCATCCGCGAGTCCAAGTAGACGTTTGTGCCAGATGTAATGAAATACCCTCCAGGCGTTCCTGACATAATCGTGTTCATGGGACGGACGTGAGGTCACAGTGACCTTGACCTTTGATCACCAAATTCTAATCAGTTCATTTTTGAGCGCAAGTGGACATTTGAACCAAGAGATTCCGTCAAGGCGTTGCTGAGATATGGTGGTTAACGGACATGGGATGGACAGACGTACGTACGGAGTCGGGACAACAATGCGGAAACATAATGCCTCCAGCCACGCCCGTCTCTGGCATAAAAGAGTCAACATTTAAATTGTCTACTAAAAAGAAATGTTCTGCTATAATCACACGTATCACAGTTTTGGGAAGACCATCCACACACCGAAACATCTTCACGTGCAGCTCCGACCCGACCATCTGGTTGATTAAAAGGTGCATTCAGAATCCAATCTGAAGCAGGCATGTGTGCAGGCATGTGTTCCCAGCACTCAGGGCTGGGCTTTGAGGAAAAGCAAGTGCAGAATAACACACATCAACTGCTTGAATGATTACCTTGGAGAAGCAGAGCCTGGAGCAGTGCAGGGGCACAGTTCCAGATAGTGAGGACTGATAATGTACATCACTCTGTCCTTCAAGGTATGAACACACATGTAGCTCCAACAGGTCTGAGTTGAGCCTTCAAACTAAATGATTTCATTAGTCAAAATAAGTGGGATCACACGTCACTCAGTTTAATATCTTCATCAGTAGAGTTGTCATGTATTTTTACGTTTTTTTTTTTTTTTTTTTTTTTACACAGGTTATTGCCGCTGTGCTTGTGTGGCTTGCTTGCCCCTACATGCTTTCCTTGGATCTGGAGAGTTGCTGGAAACCAACACAGCGGCGGGTTTTATAGGCCTTGTATATTTCCATAGTGCTTGAAAACCTTACATCAGGGCTAGTCAACTATTGTTCAACCCTATTGTTCAGGGGGCCACATTGTCAGAAAGCTAAGGGCCCGGGGGCCGGACATTTTCCTGAACTATTATTATCATCAGCACCACCACATCGTTTTTTTTGGGGGGGGGACTACATTGCAAAAGTCGCCTAATCATAACCTACAAATAAAAAAAATAGTTACACATGAAAATTAATCCACAGATGAAAAATGGAAACATGCTGATGAAGCCTATGTGTCGTGGAGAGAGAGGGCAGAGACAGATAGAGGAGGGGGGGAAGAGGGGGCAGAGAGAAAGGTGAGACAGAGAGAGAGAGAGGGGAGAGAGAGGGGCCAGAAAGACAGAGAGCGAGAGAGAGGTGAGACAGACAGAGGGGGGAGAGAGAGAGGAAATTTTTCTCCCTCCCCTTCCCCCCGGCCGCCAGTTGAATAAGCCTGCCGCTGCCTTACATCAACCACTCCACAACCGCATTTAAAACGACTGTCTGGCATGTTTTGACAGGCGATGATACAACCTGAACGTACAGTAGCCTATCTGCAACAGTCTGATGATGTCTGACTCAAATATGCACACACACACACACACACACACACACACACACACACACACACACACACACACAAAGAACAAAAGCTGGCTTCAGATGTACTGAAAGGATATGAAATGTATTTCAAAGTATAGAATAATACAATAATAGTAATAATTATCAATTAAAACAAAAACATGTGCAAGGAGTCAGGAGTCAAAGCAATGCCTTTACAGTGTAAATCAACAAGGTTTCTGCAATCATGTGAGTGACATGCATGAATACAAGTTAAACATACACAGGTGTGTACACACACACACACGCACACACACACACACACGCACACACACACACACGCACACACACACGCGCACGCGCACACACACACACACACACACACGATAATACATAGTCACATACAGTAAATTACAACTTGACACACTCCAAACTGATGCTGGGGGTGTGTGTGGATTCAGTGTGTTGAATACAGTAGGTGTGATTAACAGCCGATAGATTGTCTCTGCAGCAGAGTTCTCCTGTGTTTCAGAAATCAATTCTTCTTTGCTGGAATTTGGCAAAACAAATTGATCAGGCGCTTCCCCTGACTAGGAAAAGACTAGCTACCATCTCAAAAAAGAAAAGAAAAGACAAGAAAAGAAAAGAAAAGAAAAAAGTTTACTTCCGAAACCAGAGCCTTTCTCCTTTCTACACGGTTGAATCTAAATGGAGTGAATTTATTCTATGGCTAAACTGTAAGCTAAACACCTGATGGGTAAATGGACGACTGCTGCTTTCCTGTATAATGGAAAGATGGAGGAGTAATGGCAAACAGTCTTAATTCAGTCTCTCTCCTGTTGTGCTTATTGCAGATGTAAGACACCGCGCCTGTGACGAAACACCAGCATCACTAGCTAACAGCGTCACTAGCTAACAGCGTCTAACATCGTCCAGCTTATTCCATCTTCATTTTTTTTAATTCAACATTTCATAGCGCTTTCAACCATCTCCTCTCATCTCACTTCTCGGTGCTTCTTTGGCATGTTTGACTTGCTGTGTGTAATAACATGTTTCAGGATGTAGTTTGACTGTGGCGTGGGAGTTTGACTCTTTGTTCGGGCTCTTTTTAGAGTACCGTATATAGGACTTAGGAAGACATTCTTTGGCTAGTTTAGCCTCTTTGCATGTGGGCACATTCACACACAAACGCTCTCATACCAACATACGACACGTATCAATGCTCTCACTGACGAAAAAAAGACGGACAAGTACAGGTGCAAATGTAACTGCTTTGGGCCGTTTCTTGTGTTTTTACAGTAGAAGCCCAGTGGGACAGTGCTATCTTTGGGGCGTGTTGGTCAAATCACATGTTCATTACAGTATACATTAGAATGGGGGAGGGGAGGGGCGGGCACTCATGGCACAAATACGATCGAAAGGAGGTCAACAGTTTTGGGATGAGAGTCAACCATTTCTTTCCCCTCTCTCTCCATCTCTCTCTCTCTCGACCTCACCCCTGTTTTTGCTAATTCTCCACCCTCTTCATGAGTTCTAGCCAGGTCCAATCTCTTCTCTCTCCCCCTCTGTCGTTCTTCTTCTTCTTATAATTAGAGCTTTCTGCAGCTTGACAGGTTAGGAAGAGGAGAAAGGTTGGTCTCCCCCGGCGACCGGACCATCACTTCCTGGGCCTCCGACTTCTCAGCGTCCTCTCTCTGCACAACCAGCGCCTCCTGTTGGGCTTACTGTGTTTCGGCGGGTTGGTCGGCGCCGTTACAAACCGTCCGGGAGAGCCAGGGGGTGAGCGAGGGAGACGGCCGTCCCGTTCCCCAGCCCCTCTCTGCCGTCGCCCTTAGCCGTGCACGCGTGTCCGTCAGAGGGCGGCTGGGCGTCGGGGATGCCCAGGCCGGCGAGGAGGGCGTGCAGGCGCGCGACGTCGCTCTGGAGCCGCCTCTTCTCCTCCTCCAGAGCGGACGCCTGCTCCTTCAGCTGGCCCTCCGACTGGACCAGGCTCTCTACTCGGCTCTCCAGGCCGCACACCCGGGCGTGCGACACCTGCGGAGGGAGGGGTGGAACGGGGGAGAGAGAGAGAGGGTTGAGGATGCGTCGGTGGAGAAAGTAGTGTCAGGAAAGATAAATCACACCCAGGCTGTGAAGTAAGCGGTGGAGGTTTAGTACTCCAGATGCGCTTCAGAGTTCAATCCAGTCACAAAGGATAGTCCAGTCTCGGAGTTCACTCCAGTTTCAACAATGTAACAGAAAGCAGCTCAAAAGTCCCATCTGGGATTTACCGCAGATCACAAAATCGAAACTTTATTCAACAGCGATTATTTATCATGCTCGAGCCCTGGCACTGGGTGTGCGTGTGCGTGTTTCACCCTACAGTCTATAGAGACACTGCATGAAATAGGCCACGGCCATCACGGGGAAAAATCGCTCCGTTCACTCCCATACACCAGCGTCATTTTCCTCGAATTAAACATAGCTAAGCGCAGACAACAAATGTAAAAAATCACCAGTTAAAGTTTTTTTGTACTCCTGAGCAAAACAAGGAAGCCATTGAGAATTGGCGAGAAGAAAAATGTGGATCTAGCTGTCAAGGAAGTAAGTTGGAGTGTTCAACATCTTTGTGTGCAACACGCGACCATGCACGCGACATAGGAGAACGCCATGATTGGAGGGGGGGTTTTCTGTTTTCCCCCGTTTTGGGCGTGGTTTCTGAATGATGACGCGCTCCGCAGTGTCTCTATGGTTTCACCAGCTTTGAGACCTCTCTCTCTCTCTCTCTCTCTCTCTCTCTCCCTATTCACTATCGACCTCATTCTCTCGCTTCCTTCTGGAGCCGGGGGAGGAGCCTAGGCCACAATTCAGGCTCACCTCAGGCTCAAACGGACAGACACACATGTCATTTATAGAAGCAGCTGCATTGCTTAAAAAAATGTACAGTAATGTAAGAATGTTGTTGTTTTTCCTTGTGATTGTGTGTGTGCATGTGTACCTGCAGCTCCTCAAGGAGGTCGAGGTTCTGCTGCCGGAGGCTCTGATTGCTCCTCTCCAGCTGCGCGGCTCGCTGGGATTGGTTGAGGGTGGGAGGCGTGTCCAACATCTCATCCTGCAGGACGTGGTACTCCACTTCATAGGCCTGGAGTTGCTTGGACACATCCATCCCGCAAACCTAACACAAACACACATAAAGAAAAATTGTTTTTAATGTGTAGCAACTATAGACGGTTTTCACGGAATGGCCAGTCCTGAACTTTAATATTTTTCCCCCTTTTCTGTCCAGAGCAAACACTGCAACAGGAAGTGAGCTGGGGTTCAATTTAGAATGTTTTTGTTGTCAAGTTAAAACCGTCTATTGAGAAGGCACGAACGTTACCTTGCTGTAGACATTCTGTATGACAAAACATTTCGAACATCGAATCGACAATAAACAATAGTCAGAGACAGACACACACACGCACACACACACACACACACACACACACTCCTTCCCCTTGCGCATTACAATGGTGGTTTAATGTGTTCCCACAGGTTAATTTAACACTTTATTACCCAATGCCTCCAAATGCCATGTCGGCAAAATGAAGAGCAAAAACAAACAATCAAAAGGCCCTCCAGATACAACTAGTCTCTGTTTGTTTTCCTGTGAGTCATATCACAGTTAACATATAGAGCAGCTAATGTGGATACATGTACGTACGTGGCACTGGAGGGAAAGTCCCGGCAGGCTCGCGTATGACTCAACTCTCTCTCACACGCACACAGTATTCGTTACGACACGCGCGTATAGTTCCTTTACCATGATAACATTTTACAAGCCTATGACTCATCTCAACCTCGAGAAACAAACTAGTGAGCAAGCCATCAGTAAACGTTCTGTCTTTGTTTACATGAATGGCATTGACTCATATGCCATCCAAGGACATGAATAAGTAGACAGAAACCCACACGACTGGAAGCGTGGCGTTACTGGTGCCAGTCAGATTAAACACGGGGACATGTTTATCTTTTTTTTTTTTTCAGGACGCATACAGGCGATGGCACGATGACTTCATCCAAGCTCCACCCATGAGGTGTTTGCCTCGGAGGTATGAGGCGCGTGGGGTGTGGCTGAGATTGATGGCCCCGGTTGAACCAGAATATTGCTCTCTATTTCCTTGTTAAGTCCAATTAGGTTGTCACTTTATGACAGGCGCATTCTTTATGGTGGAATTACATAAATGGGGTTTGGTAAAGGGAAGGGAGGACAGATAGTTGCTGTTGTAAGTGCTGCACAGTTGTTCCCCTCTTTGAAAAGAAGTAGATATTCCAGAGGATACGCAAATATCCCTTTTTCACTTCCCTTTCCATACTTTCACTTAGGGATGCATTGATGATATATCGGCACGTCAACGTTATCGGCCGATAAAGGTTTTAAAATTAAATGTTGTATCGGGCCAGAAACGAAAACATTTCTGCCGATATGACGGGCTGATAAAATGACGCGTAAATGATGCTAGGCTCGCTTGCCAGACTCTTGCTGGATAAGGTTTTCACTGTGGACTAGAGGGGGAAAAGGGTTAGCCTTTTTGGCTGTAAAGGTTAGTCTTTACAGCCATCCACCGAACGTACCATGCAGGCTGGCTTCATTGCATAATCCACATCAATCGTTTTCACCGTGTAGCAACGAGCTAGCGGATAGCGCTGCTGTTGTTGTTGCAGCGGCGCAGGCATTTGTGCTCGGCAGATTCGACACGTACAGCAGCAGAGGCATACAGATTCCATGGGGGGGGGGGGGGGAGGAAATCCAAATATGGTCGCAGCCGCAGTCAGAGCGTGTCGGAGCCAATTGCAGAGGTTGCGGGGAGCGGAAAGGGATTTCCATCCGGCACCGACTGAAATGGTCGGACAGCTAAGTCCACAATGCTGCTTCAATCCAGTCAGACTAAAATGACGCTAACCCCTAACGCAGGGAGAGCATCACCCAAGCCTGTCGAAGTAGGATGAATATTACAGTTGTTGTTTTTTAAGAAAATGTTAATAGATTAAATTTAAATTTAAATAAATAAAAAAGCCATGTTTCACATGACCTAAGCTGAAGTAGTTTTCTCATTTAGCCAAGTGAATGTGTACAGTTTGCATTTTGAAAAGCATTGTATTTATATGTCTGCATCTGCCAGTGGGCCATCACGATAAGAGTAGGCATAATAATGTGTTCATTCTACTACAGGAGAGACTTGATGTTCTCTGAAATTTAGTGGAAAGATATGCGTGTATATATCTATATATATATATATATATATATATATATATATATATATATATATATATAATGTTATTATATCGTATCGGCATCAGCAATCGGCCAAAAGAGTTTGAAAATATCGGCATATCGGATATTGGCAAGAAAATACAGTGAATACAGTGGATATTCCTATTAATAATATGTAATGTGAAACATTGACTGTAATCCCTGAATATACAAGAAATGAGATAAGGCCCATAAAAAAGATCCTCTGTTGATTAGCTACTTGTACTCTAAAGCAGTTAGGCAGTACAGCGATTAAAAGGTTATTACTCATTGCTCTCTGTCTCGCGCACGCACACACACACACACAACACACACACACACGCACGCACACACACACACACACACACACACACACCTGGTTGATGGTCTTCTCCATCTGCACCAGGCCCAGGTTGGGCAGGGTGGTCTTGATGAAGTCCACGATGGACTCCAGGCTGTCGTGCTGCAGGATCAGAGGCTTGTGGCTCTGCAGCAGGCTGAGGGCCACCTTGAAGATGACCTCTGACCCCTGCAGGAACAGCATGTCTGAGAGAGGGAGAGAGAGACAGAAGGGTAGAAGTTAGGACTGAAAAACTAACAATTATTGTCATTATCGATTAATCTGTCGATTATTTTCCTGACGAATCGATTCGTCGTTTGGTCTGTAAAATGTCACAAAACAGTGAAAAATGACAATCACTTTTCCCCCCAAGCCCAAAGATGACATCCTCAAATGTGTTCATTTGTCCTGACCAACAGTCCACAACTCAAAGATAATCAGTTTACTGTCATAGAAGACTAAAGAAACCAGAAAATATTCACATTTAACACATTAAGTGCCAGAGACGACCTAACTCGTCTTACATAATCCAGCGCTTAAGTGCCAAGGACGAGCTAACTCGTCTTACATAAACATTTTTTTTTTTTTGACGGTGGTACATCAATCAACAACTTTTACATCTTCGAGATCACTATTGGAGCAAGATAATGTGTATAATCTATTTTACCGACCCACTAAGTGTTGACAGTGCTCCCCCAGACGACCGAAATCAAAGAAAAAACTGCCGCGGGACCAAGCCGTTCAAGGAAATGCCGTGGCGATTTCACAGTAATCCATTCAAGACTTGTCTTGCCTGAGAGCGGCCGCGCACCGGCAGCAGCACACAGAGAGCGGAGAGCGATTTGCAAAATAGATCATAGGTGAAACACACTTTGAAACACCTCAGAAAGGCCAGAATCAACATCTGCCCATCGCCCACGCATTCCCCGGCCCATCTTGACTCGCACAAGGAGCGTCTGCACGCAGGCAAGCAGGCAGGCAGGCACACAGGCAGGCAGCAGCAAAAGCGCTTCTGACACGCCCGCTGTACAGCCAGGAGGACACAAGACACACGGAGGGAGGAGTTTGAATGAGAGGGGTGTTTCCTGTTGTTATGGAGGAAATTACTGTTCAAAACTATTGTTTAGAATGTCTGACGGTCTTACTGATGCCAAAAATGAATGGTTAAAGTGACTGTTTCACAAAAAGCCATTTATCTCTGAATAAATTTCCAGACGCTGAAACCATGCTGTACTCAACGGCTAATATCTACATAACTACTAACTCTGCAAACTAACTCTTTTAGACAGAGAAAGCACACATTCTATTAGTTATTTTTAGATGATTGGTGTTCATGAATTCTTAACAGAAAAGAATCCTCGTCTGTTTCTAAAATGAGCCAGAATCGTCAAAAACACCCCTGGCACAACTTACCTACAGGAATGAAAACATGGCTGGCATTCAATGTGTTAAGAAGCTAGAATGACAGAATTTCTGCACTTTTTCCCCCCTTCGAAATTAGTCCAAAACGATTAATCGATTATAAAAAATAGTTGTCAATTAATTTTCTGTTGATCGACTAGTCGTTGCAGCTCTAGCAGAAGTAAAGAAAGAGAAAGAAAAAGAAAGAAAACAATGAGGTGGTTGTGTCATTTCTCTTCCTTGCATAAAGTAAAAGTTAATAGCGATACTAATACTGCTCACACCACAGCTTACCGTGTTGACTGGGGACTTAAAGGCTTTATCGTGATGGACGCTTTGACGTCACCAAAAGGCTTTAAACAAACACAAACAGAGGCCAGGGCGAACACGGACAGACACAATGACACGGTGGGTGTGTTGGTGTTTGTGCTCTCGGTGCATCAGGGCGGGGCCGGGGGCGGGGCGGGATCGCATGCGATCATATAACAGATTAAAGGCATGGGAGGAGGGGAGGTGTGAAGCGCCAAGTCTGATATCAAAGACTTCTCGGCTGTATGAGGCACGCACGCACGCACACACGCACGCGCACACACACACACACACACACGCACGCACACACGTCACACGCACGCACACACACGTCACACACACACACACACGCACGCACACACACGCACGCACACACACGTCACACACGCACACGTCACACACACACGCATGCACGCACACACGCACGCACGCACACGTCACACACACACACACGCACGCACGCACGCACGCACACACGCACGCACACACACACACGCACGCACACACACACGCACACACACGTCACACACACACGCACGCACACACACATGCACGCACACACACACACACGCACGCACGCACACACACGTCACACACACGCACACACGCCCACACACACACACACGCACGCACACACGCACGCATGCACACACACACGCACGCACGTCACACGCACACACACACGCACACACACACACGCACGGACGTCACACGCACGCGGACGCACGCACACACACACACACACACACGCACGCACACACACACACACACACGCACGCACGCACGCACACACACACGCACGCACACACACACACACGCACACACACACACACACACACACACGCACACGCACGCACACACACACGCATGCACGCACACACAGCAATATGCTTAAAGAAGCGTGAGAAGCCAGTGAGGCCGGTTCAGTGACTGTAGGAAATTGGGCATGACAGAAGATAAATACAATCTTTAGTAAGGGAGGAATGAAGCAGAGAAAAACAAAGGTGTGGGGGGGGGGAAAACTGAGAAAGGCCATGGGTTTGATGGCATAAACAACTGCTAATGTCAATGAATGAATGACAGTGAACTTGTCTGTACACCTTCACTTTTATTATTATTATTATTATTATATATTAATATTATTATATATTATCATGAGACCTCCGTTTTTCATACTTGCACCTCACATCGTCTTAGCCCCCTCATCAACATCTTCTTTGATTCTTCTCATGTTTAGTTTTACTTTTCATCCTTTGCATTACTAACTCCTTCATTCTTTTCTCCTCTGTTTCATCTAGCCCTCCCCGGTTGCCTCTACCTCCCATCGCTCGCTCAGTCTAGGTGCTCCTGCGTCCACACTGCAGGGTCCCTGTGCCCACAATGCAGGGTCCCTGTGCCCACACTGCAGGGTCCCTGCGTCCACACTGCAGGGTCCCTGTGCCTGTGGTGCTGGCAGCTTACCGAAGACTCTGGCCACGAAGCCCAGGGGGAAGTGTGAGGCGAAGGCGGTGAGGAACCAGGGCGTGGCGTAGAGGCTGGGGCCGATCTCCTGCTGCTCCAGGTGGCTGTACAGATCCCGGTGGTAGTCGTGGAGCAGCCGCGACAGCTGGTACATCTGAATCTGACATGGGAACACATCACACACAAACACAATCCTCACTGTTCTGACATGGGAACACATCACACACAAAGACAATCCTCACTGGTCTGACATGGGAACACATCACACACACAGAGACAATCCTCACTGGTCTGTCTGGGGACTGGAAGGCAAAAGTAAACATGTTGACCCTGCCTGCCCCCTGACCCCATCACAAATCCTTGTGATTATTGTGATATTGATTTCAACCATATTGCCCCAGCCCTAAATCATAATCATTTTGTCATATCTCCTTTAAGGTGTGTAGGAGAGATTTCGTAAATCTGTATATGAGAGAGAGAGAGAGAGAGAGAGAGAGAGAGAGAGAGTTGTTATTCTGAATAGATTTTGATCAACAATAGTCTTCTAATTTATCACATGCCATTTACATTTTTCTCTTCCTTTTTGAATATCTTCAGATTGTGTGACTTATGTTACTGAGAACAAAATGTCTTTTTGTTTTTTGTAATTAGTGTTGCTATATGTACATTATGCTTTGACAATGTAAGATGCACCTTATCATGCCAATAAAGCCCTTTTTGAATTTGAATTGAGAGAGCGAGAGAGAGAGCGAGTATTACCTGCAGTATAATCATGTCTGGCCTGTACTGCTTGCGGAGCCCGATGTCATACATGAGAAATTTGAGCATGTTGAAGGCGTCCTCTTCCTCCAAGTGTAACAGCAGCACTCCTGCTATGAAGGACAGGCCCTGGCAGTAGCCCACCTACAACAACAACAACAACATTGACATCCACACAGACAGGGATGGGGGGAAAACAACATAAGCCTAAATGACAGTTGACAGTTGCTCCCTGAGTGAGGGAGTGAGAGACAGCGAGAGAGAGATCCAGAGACAAAGAGAGAGAGGTAGGAAGCCAGAAGGAGGGAGAGAGAGAGAGATCCAGAGACAAAGAGAGAGAGGTAGGAAGCCAGAAGGAGGGAGAGAGAGAGAGAGATCCAGAGACAAAAAGAGAGAGGTAGGAAGCCAGAAGGAGGGAGAGAGAGAGAGATCCAGAGACAAAGAGAGAGAGGTAGGAAGCCAGAAGGAGGGAGAGAGAGAGAGATCCAGAGACAAAGAGAGAGAGGTAGGAAGCCAGAAGGAGGGAGAGAGAGAGAGATCCAGAGACAAAAAGAGAGAGGTAGGAAGCCAGAAGGAGGGAGAGAGAGAGAGATCCAGAGACAAAATGAGAGAGAGGTAGGAAGCCAGAAGGAGGGAGAGAGAGAGAGATCCAGAGACAAAGAGAGAGAGGTAGGAAGGCAGAAGGAGGGAGAGAGAGAGAGACAGAGACAAAGAGAGAGAGGTAGGAAGGCAGAAGGAGGGAGAGAGAGAGAGACAGAGACAAAGAGAGAGAGGTAGGAAGGCAGAAGGAGGGAGAGAGAGAGACAGAGACAAAGAGAGAGAGGTAGGAAGGCAGAAGGAGGGAGAGAGAGAGACAGAGACAAAGAGAGAGAGGTAGGAAGCCAGAAGGAGGGAGAGAGAGAGACAGAGACAAAGAGAGAGAGGTAGGAAGGCAGAAGGAGGGAGAGAGAGAGAGACAGAGACAAAGAGAGAGAGGTAGGAAGCCAGAAGGAGGGAGAGAGAGAGACAGAGACAAAGAGAGAGAGGTAGGAAGCCAGAAGGAGGGAGAGAGAGAGATCCAGAGACAAAGAGAGAGAGGTAGGAAGGCAGAAGGAGGGAGAGAGAGAGACAGAGACAAAGAGAGAGAGGTAGGAAGGCAAAAGGAGGGAGAGAGAGAGATCCAGAGACAAAGAGAGAGAGGTAGGAAGGCAGAAGGAGGGAGAGAGAGAGATCCAGAGACAAAGAGAGAGAGGTAGGAAGGCAGAAGGAGGGAGAGAGAGATCCAGAGACAAAGAGAGAGAGGTAGGAAGCCAGAAGGAGGGAGAGAGAGAGACAGAGACAAAGAGAGAGAGGTAGGAAGCCAGAAGGAGGGAGAGAGAGACAGAGACAAAGAGAGAGAGGTAGGAAGCCAGAAGGAGGGAGAGAGAGAGACAGAGACAAAGAGAGAGAGGTAGGAAGCCAGAAGGAGGGAGAGAGAGAGACAGAGACAAAGAGAGAGAGGTAGGAAGCCAGAAGGAGGGAGAGAGAGACAGAGACAAAGAGAGAGAGGTAGGAGGCCAGAAGGAGGGAGAGAGAGAGACAGAGACAAAGAGAGAGAGGTAGGAAGCCAGAAGGAGGGAGAGACAGAGACAAAGAGAGAGAGGTAGGAAGCCAGAAGGAGGGAGAGAGAGACAGAGACAAAGAGAGAGAGGTAGGAAGCCAGAAGGAGGGAGAGAGAGAGACAGAGACAAAGAGAGAGAGGTAGGAAGCCAGAAGGAGGGAGAGAGAGAGACAGAGACAAAGAGAGAGAGGTAGGAAGCCAGAAGGAGGGAGAGAGAGAGACAGAGACAAAGAGAGAGAGGTAGGAAGCCAGAAGGAGGGAGAGAGAGAGAGACAGAGACAAAGAGAGAGAGGTAGGAAGCCAGAAGGAGGGAGAGAGAGAGAGATCCAGAGACAAAGAGAGAGAGGTAGGAAGCCAGAAGGAGGGAGAGAGAGAGACAGAGACAAAGAGAGAGAGGTAGGAAGCCAGAAGGAGGGAGAGAGAGAGAGACAGAGACAAAGAGAGAGAGGTAGGAAGCCAGAAGGAGGGAGAGAGAGAGAGAGAGATCCAGAGACAAAGAGAGAGAGGTAGGAAGGCAGAAGGAGGGAGAGAGAGAGATCCAGAGACAAAGAGAGAGAGGTAGGAAGCCAGAAGGAGGGAGAGAGAGAGACGGTAGACAAAGAGAGAGAGGTAGGAAGCCAGAAGGAGGGAGAGAGAGACAGAGACAAAGAGAGAGAGGTAGGAAGCCAGAAGGAGGGAGAGAGAGAGACAGAGACAAAGAGAGAGAGGTAGGAAGCCAGAAGGAGGGAGAGAGAGAGACAGAGACAAAGAGAGAGAGGTAGGAAGGCAGACGGAGGGAGAGAGAGAGACAGAGACAAAGATAGAGAGGTAGGAAGCCAGAAGGAGGGAGAGAGAGACAGAGACAAAGATAGAGAGGTAGGAAGGCAGACGGAGGGAGAGAGAGACAGACACCGTTTCTCAAAGTCATGGAAGGATCCTCATTTGACTGAATTTCAAGGATGTTACGTCATCGGAGCCTGCCGGAGTTCTGTTCCAATGTCTGAGTCCTACAAAGTTCTGTTCCAATGTCTGAGTCCTACAAAGGACTGTTCCAATGTCTGAGTCCTACAAAGTTCTGTTCCAATGTCTGAGTCCTACAAAGTTCTGTTCCAATGTCTGAGTCCTACAAAGGACTGTTCCAATGTCTGAGTCCTACAAAGGACTGTTCCAATGTCTGAGTCCTACAAAGGACTGTTCCAATGTCTGAGTCCTACAAAGGACTGTTCCAATGTCTGAGACCTACAAAGGACTGTTCCAATGTCTGAGTCCTACAAAGGACTGTTCCAATGTCTGAGTCCTACAAAGGACTGTTCCAATGTCTGAGTCCTACAAAGGACTGTTCCAATGTCTGAGTCCTACAAAGTTCTGTTCCAATGTCTGAGTCCTACAAAGGACTGTTCCAATGTCTGAGTCCTACAAAGGACTGTTCCAATGTCTGAGTCCTACAAAGGACTGTTCCAATGTCTGAATCCTACAAAGGACTGTTCCAATGTCTGAATCCTACAAAGGACTGTTCCAATGTCTGAGTCCTACAAAGGACTGTTCCAATGTCTGAGTCCTACAAAGGACTGTTCCAATGTCTGAGTCCTACAAAGTTCTGTTCCAATGTCTGAGTCCTACAAAGGACTGTTCCAATGTCTGAGTCCTACAAAGGACTGTTCCAATGTCTGAGTCCTACAAAGGACTGTTCCAATGTCTGAGTCCTACAAAGGACTGTTCCAATGTCTGAGTCCTACAAAGTTCTGTTCCAATGTCTGAGTCCTACAAAGGACTGTTCCAATGTCTGAGTCCTACAAAGGACTGTTCCAATGTCTGAGTCCTACAAAGGACTGTTCCAATGTCTGAGTCCTACAAAGGACTGTTCCAATGTCTGAGTCCTACAAAGGACTGTTCCAATGTCTGAGTCCTACAAAGTTCTGTTCCAATGTCTGAGTCCTACAAAGGACTGTTCCAATGTCTGAGTCCTACAAAGGACTGTTCCAATGTCTGAGTCCTACAAAGGACTGTTCCAATGTCTGAGTCCTACAAAGGACTGTTCCAATGTCTGAGTCCTACAAAGTTCTGTTCCAATGTCTGAGTCCTACAAAGGACTGTTCCAATGTCTGAGTCCTACAAAGGACTGTTCCAATGTCTGAGTCCTACAAAGGACTGTTCCAATGTCTGAGTCCTACAAAGGACTGTTCCAATGTCTGAGTCCTACAAAGGACTGTTCCAATGTCTGAGTCCTACAAAGGACTGTTCCAATGTC
>NC_139626.1:41446662-41499162 GCF_964638095.1 Poromitra crassiceps | reverse complement strand
TCCAGAGCTGATTGGACCAAAGGGGCTATCTCTGGCCCCGCCTTATGCCTGCCTGTCCTCCTATCCCATCCTCAGATGGGGGTGGTCAGACTCGTCTCTCGCTGTCATCGACATGCGTGATAACACTGCTGTTCACTGGCTGGGGGCCTAGTGTGTGTGTTTGTGTGTGTGTGTGTCTGTGTCTGTGTGTGTTTGTGTGTGTGTGTGTGTGTGTGTTTGTGTGTGTGTGTGTGTGTGTCTGTCTGTCTGTCTGTCTGTGTGTGTGTGTGTGTGTGTGTGTGTGTGTGTGTGTGTGTGTCTGTGTGTGTGTGTGTGTGTGTGTGTGTGTGTGTGTGTGTTGTGGACTTTAGAATGCCTCTGTTGATGCGTTCTGCACAGAGGCAGAGAGCAGAAAAGATAACCTTCTTGTCTGCTGTGCAGAACGGACAGATCAGAAGGGCCTGAGCTCAGAGAACGTGAGAATGACAGATAGACACCGGGGGGCAAAGTGCCTGATTGGAATTTCACTGAGATTACAGGGACAGACACACTGGATATTAAAAAAAAGAAGAACAAAAAAGGAGTTTCAAGGGAATCAATGGTGTTTCAGTGAGCTGGAGTGCGGTTAATAACTGCTGATTTAGAGAGACATGAGCCACTTCTAAACATGAAGTCTGGACCATGTCCGGCTAGCCAGAGCAGGATATTTTTCAGTTTGACCTTTCTAGACATGAGAGGGGTCTTTGTTTAGAAACAGCTGGAAATGGTCCGTTTTTTCTGCCAAGTAGAGTGGGCGGGGGGAAGTGCGGGGGCGGATGCGCACAGGTCTCCATACACTGCATCCCCAACATGAGATCTCTGTCAAACACTTTTCTCCACTAGCCTACTCCATAACGCACACATGTCTCTCACTGTGAAGTTCCCGATGCATTCCGACGCATTCAGGCGATAACGTGGGGTGGCAATGTGCCGAAAAAGGTGAGCGCTTGCCTTTGTTACACCGCCCAAAAGCCACCAGTCAAAATAGTGGTCGCACCGTCGCACTAACGTTAACCTGTGGATGATTTTACAAGTGGCATTCAAGTCATATCTGACTATAGTTTTCAATTTATTTCTCCCCAAAAAAGTGAGACTATTATGTCTCGATATAGGCTGATGCAACACTAGCCCCGTTTGGCACTCTTTTCCGCGTAGTACGTGATCGTTGTCTCGCTGTGAAAAACATCACATATTAATTGAACGGTTGTTGATTATACAGAGGTAGGCCTACGTAAAATGTATTACCAGACGCCACTCTTCAATTCGGCATATATATGATCCACGGAGATGTTACTGTAGTAAGTGAATAAAATGTCAATTCTGGATGTGAGTCGCCTGAAATCCCGCTGTCTTCCTCCGTTAAAATGGCATGTTTTTGAACGGAGTTTGGTTACAGATTTGCTAAAGCTGTTCGTTTGCAGCACTCGCTTGTTTAATTAATTGACATAAGCGATTGCGCAAAACGATTAATTAATAGGCTACGCTACGTGAACGTTAGCGGGCACTATCACACAATAGCCTAATGCAGTAAGTAGCCTAGTAGTAGGCTATCTAACTACATGCAGGCCGATTCCAGGATTCCACTGCATGTTTAGAAGGGGCTCAAGACAGAGAGAGAGAGAGAGAGAGAGAGAAATAAGTTGATTGCATAATGACAAACTCCAAGAGGGACTGATATATCCAGCAAGGGAGTACCTTGTGCAACAGCAGCATGTATGGTCTCTGTGTCAAACTTGACCTTTGCCCTTCCAGGAGTTCCAAGCATCTTCTCCCAGACCAGAGTGACTTCCTTCAGACACGGAGTGATTTCCTCATAGTCCAGCTTCAGGCGCTTGTTCTGCAGATCGCTCTCTGAGTCTACACACACACACACACACACACACACACACACACACACACACACACACACACGCACACGCACACGCACACCAACAGAGATAGAGGAAAAAACATGACTTACAGTTACAAACGAGGAGCACACACCCTACGAACTAAAAATATAGACACAAAGTGAGAAGTCTGTTGCAACGTGTTGACACCAGTGATCAAAGGAGGAGAAGGTGAGGGAACACCCAGCACCCCTCGTCTCTTCTGACAACTCCCTTCCTGCTCTGCTCGCCAGTCTCTAAAGCCACAGCTTCTCTCTTCCTCCTTCTACCTCCAGGACACACAACCAGCCTCCTCTCTCATCCACTCCCAGCCCCGTTCGTCTGTCCCATCCACACACTCCTCCTTCCTCCCCTCGTTTCAAAAGTTTCTTGTCCTCTCTCTCCACCCCCCCCCCTCTTCCCTCTCTCCCTTGTGGACCTCTCCACCCTTTCCGCTCATGTGTGGTGTCCACCCAGTGAGCGGCTCTGGAACTTGGCAGGGCCGGGGCGAATGACATCATCACTACGGGACAGGAGCGGCGGTTAAGCCGATGCCTCACAAGAAATGGAGCGGAAATGAGGCACACAGCGAAATCAGCAGAAGGCCGTGGGGGAAAATGTGGCGGCAGTATTGCCTCTGGGAGGGAGAGGGATTGTGAGCTGGGGACGATGTTAACGGCGCCGCAGCTTTGAGGAGGAAAAGCGCGATTAACTAGAACGACCGCACCGCGGATATATATGCCTCCGCCAACTATTGAGCTAGTCGACATCCATGTCTGTCCGGACTTTGACGTCTGAGCCAAATAATGAAAGAATTCAGTCAAGGCGTTAAGTGAGATATCGCGCTAACGAAATTGAAAATGGCGTTGAGGTGAGGTCCCCGGTGACCTTGACGGCCAAAATGTAATCAGTTCATCCTTGGAAAAAAAAACTCTCTCGTAACGGACAAGCCCGTCTTTTATTGTCACACGAACACCGCAATACATGCATGCGGCCACAACACACTCATGCGTTGACGGTGGCCGGTGAAAAGTGTCCTCTGGATTTAACCCATCCAGGCATGTCCTTTCCTCCGGGGGGCAGGCCAGAAGCAGTGGGCGCTTTCTCGTACAGCGCCCGGGGACCAACTTCGGATGTTGTCGTCACTGGTCGGATGACGATGACGATCTGATCTTCTGCATGTTTTTAGTGGGGGGGGGTTATATACGGAGGAACCCCCTGGGGGAATGCACGGGGAGAACATGCAAACTCCACACAGAGAGAAAGGCCCTTTCGACGAGATAACCCACCTGGGCAGTGGGCACTGAAGATATGGGGGGGGAACACAACCACAGCGCCCACAGCGTCCCAGGCGAGAATCGAACTCAGGACCTTCTGACTGTGAGGCGACAGCGCTACCGACTGCACCACCGTACCCCCTGGAAGTGGACGTTGGAGGCAAATGTGACGAAATTCCGTCAAGGCGTTCCTGAGATATCGCGTTAACGCGCTTGAAAATGGCGTTCGTGAGGTCACAGTGACCTTGAACGTTGACCGCCCAAATCTAATCAGTTCAGCCATGAGTCCAAGTGGATGTTTGAGGCGAATTTGAAGAGATTCCCGTCAAGGCTTTCCTCGGATATGGCGTTAACGAACATCGGACGGACGTACAACGAAAAATCCCATAATGCCTCCGGCCCGGCTATCGCCCAGCGGAGGCATAAACATACTGGTGGCTGTTTGATTGTTGAGATGGTGATAGAAAGATAAAGAGTGACGTGTGTGTGAGTGACACCAGGGTAAGAATAGATCCTGTTAGAGAGGCCCTCTGTCTTATCAGTTGTCTGGCACAGGGAGCGTCCCGGGGAGGGGAGGGGCTCACTCACTGGCTACACCCCAGCGACCACTCAATCACTCCACTGCCTCCCGCTCGCCTCCCTCCCTCCCTCTCTCTCCCTCTCTGCCTCCGCAGCACTCCGCCCCTGATAACACAGCAGGATAGGATACTCCACCCTGGAGTTGACAAAGACACACACACACACACATACATTGATGGACACAGACACACACACACAGTTGACCCATAAAGCAGGCAGCAGGGACAGAGATAAACAGATAGGATAGAGGATAGGGAGTTGCGCTCCACCCAGACAAATAACGGAAAAAAAGGTGGACCGCACCCTGTGGGAGGAATACAACACAATCAAACTATAGACGCCCAATGGAAGCCACAACACGCTGGGGATGTCTGCATGTGTCTGTGTCAGTGTGTGTGTGTATGCCTGTGTGTGTGTGTGTATGTATGTATGCATGTGTGTGTGTGTGTGTGTGTATGCATGCGTGTGTGTGTGTATGTGCGCGCGTGCGTGTATAATGTGTATGGCGAGCGCGTGTCCCTGTGCACAGAGAATAGAGTGAGGTTGCTGCCCAGACATGCATTTCTTACATCAGTATTGACCCACATTCTCTCCATCCACACCCTGCTGTCCTTTCTGCGCGGGTGCATGTGTGTGTTGTGTGTTTTGAGAGGCACACAGAGATGGATGATGTGCTGTGTGTGTGTGTGTGTGTGTGTGTGTGTGTGTGTGTGTGTGTGTGTGTGTGTGTGTGTGTGTGTTATGCAGTGCAGGTGGAGGTGTGGTGCGTCGTTAGGTAAGGTGTGTGTGGAGATATAGATGCCAACTGGGTCAGGAGAAAGGTGGAACAGCCTTGGCACACCCTAAGGATGGATTTTTGTGTGTGCACGCTACGGATGAAGGCCCATAACAAACATACCGGTACAAACACACACACACACACACACACACACACACACAAACGATAATTACCAACATTTTTCTTATACAACCCATCATTTGTGGTTGGCATAAATATTCAAACAAAAGGTGAAACACCCACACAAAACAAAGAAGAAAAAAAAAACACAGGTGTGAAGGTGTGCACTCCATGACCCAACCTAACCTACGTGTGCGTGTGTGTGTGTGTGTGTGTGTGTGTGTGTGTGCAAAACGGGGCAGGTGGCCAAAGATGCATCAAAGGCTTGTCATGTGTGACAGCGTTGTGCCTCTTGAAAACACTTTCGCTCTGCCCTGTGGGGACAGATGAGGAACGCTAACATTTAGGAGCATTTCAGTGCTGTCATTAATGAAACAATGTTGGCTGCTGTTCTCTTTGAGATGCACACAACCAGCGCTGCTGCAACCATTAGTCCATTCATCGCCGCGGCCAAATATTTTTTCTCTTATTAACGATAAAATAATCGACAGTTTTTATTGATAATAATTGCAGCCCTACAGACAACTACAACAACAAGCTGCTGACTACTATACTGTGATTCCCCATGCAAGCTGCAGAAAACACTCATAAATTTGAGGTAAAAGAATTCTGACAGCCCTCTTCTGACACGTATGCAGAATGTATACAGTACAGTTTAAAGAAGGCATTAATGTTGGGCATCCGGGTAGTGCAGCGGTAGATTCCCTGCCCACCAACACGAGAGTTGCAGGTTCGAGCCCCCATGTTACCTCCGGGTTGGACGCCTGTCCATATATACAGTACAGGCACTGTGGTGAACTCCTCTTCCTTATTATTTGTGTAATATTATTGGTGGGTAATTCCCTTCTCATCCTCTATGGCAGAGGGGGCGCTGTGGCTATTAGGATACTTGCAGCAGTACCTCTTGATAGCTTCCTCTACTCTACTTCCTGTCTAGGGGGGATTGAAAACAGCTGTTCCAGGATAGAAGGCCGTAGTTGATGCTAGGGAGGCAGCTAGAGGGTAACTCATTCGTCATCAGCCCATGATCACGTGATTTGGTTTAACGGTATGTGTGCTGGTCGCTGCACTAGTGCCTCCTCTGGCCGGTGGGGGCGCCTGTTCGGGGGGCGGGGGCGGGGGGGGAAGGGGGGGAACTGGGGGGAATAAGGTGATCCTCCCACACGCTATGTCCTGCTGGTGAAACTCCTCGGCTCGCTCACATCTCACATGTATCGGAGGAAGCATGTGCTAGACTACGGCTCTCCCCAGATCAGCAGTGGGGGTGGAGCCACGACTGGGACAGTAGGGGGAACTGGTCAAGTACAATTGTTGGGAAAAGGGGGGGAAATCAGATAAAAAAAAACTTGAAAACAAAAACAAAAAACAAAAAAAGACAAAAATGCATTGATGTGTGTGTAGAATGTGGGTTTGTACTACAGTGCCCCCCCCCCCCCCCGCCCCCCCACCTTACCCTGCAGTTTCTGGTTCTCCCTCTCCATCCTCAGCAGCAGGATCTGCTGCAGTATGGCCTTCCTCCACAGCTCCCTCAGCTCCTCCGGGCTCTTCCTGCTCCTCTCCTCAGGCAGCGTCCGCAGGCCCAAGTCCCCCACAGCACCCCCTGCAGCTCCGCCCGGCCCACAGCACACAGCACCCGCCTCCAAGCACGAGTCCCCTCGCTCTGAAACACATCACAGCACACAGCATTGCATTAGATTAGATGACATGTTAATTTCTTTGGAAAAATGAATGGCCCACAGCCATCCAATAAAGATCGTGAGATTGAATCTTCTCGGAAACCATTTTTATTTCATTCTGATTGGTCATAGCTTTGTGTCATAGTTCTGTGGAACCCGACAAAAAAAGAAAGAAAGAAAAAGAAGAAGAAGAAAAGGGAGGGCCCCTTCATGCCCAGGTTGCCCATATGGTAGATCCAGCCTTGTCCTCTGGCTTCAAATAGAATCAAACAGATTTAGAAGACAGTATAACGCTGTACTTCCTGGTGTAAACACCTACACACTAGACAGTATAATACTGTACTTCCTGGTGTAAACACCTACACACTAGACAGTATAATACTGTACTTCCTGGTGTAAACACCTACACACTAGACAGTATAATACTGTACTTCCTGGTGTAAAAAACACCTACACAGTAGACAATATAATACTGTACTTCCTGGTGTAAAAAACACCTACACACTAGACAGTATAATACTGTACTTCCTGGTGTAAAAAACACCTACACACTAGACAGTATAATACTGTACTTCCTGGTGTAAACACCTACACACTAGACAGTATAATACTGTACTTCCTGGTGTAAAAAACACCTACACACTAGACAGTATAATACTGTACTTCCTGGTGTAAACACCTACACACTAGACAGTATAATACTGTACTTCCTGGTGTAAACACCTACACACTAGACGTATAATACTGTACTTCCTGGTGTAAACACCTACACACTAGACAGTATAACACTGTACTTCAGGGATACTCAACTTGCTTTGCCCAGGGGCCACTTTTGCAAAATGACAGAAGGCCAGGGGCCAGTTAATAAACAAATATTATTTTTTCTGTAGCAGATTTTTACTTTTTACTTTATTGTCATTTAGCAGACGCTTTTATCCAAAGCGACGTACAACAGATTAAAATACATCACACAATTAAACATAGCAGAATAATGGAAATAGATTAAAACAGACAATATGTGATCATGATAAAAATATGCATAGATAAAAATGATCAAGAGTGCAGATTATTACAGTGTATGAACAGCAGAGGGAGAGATAGGAAAATGGATGGTGAATAGATGAGTTTTTAGTTTTCTTTTAAATATGGGCAGAGATGTGGCCATTCTAGCTGCAGGGGGGAGCTCATTCCACCATGTCGGGGCGAGAACTGAAAAAAGTCTCGTTCGTGCGCCACCTGTAGGGCCGCGCAGGGAGGGAGGGGCGAGACGTCCTGCACTAGTGGAGGGGCGGAGGGAGCGGTAGGAGGTTTGGAAACTGACCAGTGACCAGATTGTAGGTTTTTCGGGTGTCAGCCGGAGTTTAGTCTCACAATTCTGTGCACACAGTATAGTTAGTTAGGATAAGTTAGTCAAGTACATATACTGTAAGTGCCTGCAGCTCAGTCAAACTTTATTTCAAATTGGTTTTCAATTGTGATTTAGAAAATGGTCACACTCTGCACCCTATCGCGGGCCGCATCTGGCCCCCAGGCCGCAAGTTGAGTATCACTGCTGTACTTCCTGGTATAAACACCTACACACTACAGTATAATACTGTACTTCCTGGTGTAAAAAACACCTACACGGTAGACAGTATAATACTGTACTTCCTGGTGTAAAAAACACCTACACAGTAGACAGTATAATACTGTACTTCCTGGTGTAAACACCTACACACTAGACGGTATAATACTGTACTTCCTGGTGTAAACACCTACACACTGGTCTTAATGAATGCTCTGAGTCTGATTGGTCCACAGACACTACTGTATGCACGGTCTTCTTTTGTTCTGCTTAATGAAAGCATAACTAGAGACGGGAGTTATAATCTTTGTATCCACATCATCAGTCGGATCAATTTGTTTGTAACCAGTTGAAGTGGCACTATGTTAATTTGCATTGTCCCCATCAAATAAACTATATATATGAAAAAAATAAAAAAATAAAATAATCGTTCATCACTGCCAGGTGTCTCATAGTCTGTCAAACACCAGCTACAGTACTTTTTGCCAAACTAGCCAAAACCTCTATGCCTCCATTGTTGCTGGGTGCTGATGCTCAAATCAATGGATATTTGTTCCCCTAAAAATGTGTAAAAACATGTTTTTTCTTTGGCATTATGGAGTATTATGAGTACGAAAAAATCCAACCTCTTTGAAATGAAGTTGATATAACAGATTTAGGGGAAATGAAAGGGATCTGAACACTTTCTGAAGCCACTGTACAGTGTAACGACAACGGACCGGACAGCAAAATGTTTACACAGGACCGCATGACCTTCTTTCTCTGTCAATCTCCTGCCTGGGCACATATGCAAAATAAAAATAAAAATGCTAAACATAGATACATTTGACAAAGTCGGGTGCAACACGCACGCACGCACACACACACACACACACACACACACACACACACACACACACACACACACACACACACACACACACAGAGTATAAGTGTGTTTGTGTGACTCCACCCCAAACTACAGGGTGGATCCCAAACCTCAAAATACCGTTTTGTTTAGAGGAGGGACATAACACAACTGTCCAGATAGCACTCTCTTCTCTCAGGAACGTCAAGATTCAGGTTGATCATACACACGCACACACACACCCGCGCGCACACACACACACACATGGGCGCGCACCCGCGCACACACACACGGGGGCGCATTCGCACACATACCTTAGCTTGTAGGTATGTCAATTTGATACTTATCTTGCCAAGGAGTCTTAGGAAAATTAGACAGAAATATGCAAGATGACTTACCCTTTGGATCCTGTAACAGATACATACATGCATACGTACGCATGCACACACACACACACACACGCACACAAATGACAATAGTGTTCTTTGTGCCAGCTGAAGTTAAAATGTATGTATGCCTTTGTGTCTGTCAGAGAGACTTTTCAAGGCATGTTGAAACCAGCACAGTCACTATACAAACACATGGCTCTTAAGGTATAAGATAAACACAGACACACACGCTCATCTTACTGTGGAAAGATATGTATTTGTTAGACAAACACAGACTGCTACACTGCTTAAACAGCCAACACCAAGAGTGATATTTGAGGTGTGAAACACGCACGCGTGCCCACACACACACACACGTGCCCACACACACACGCACGCACGGACACACACACGCACAACCTTGCACAAAGTGGCACCATCCACTCCCTGAGCAAACACTCCTACTTGGCCAGAACCAACGCCCAGTGCACACTCAGGCTTACACATACACAGGCACACACACACACACACACACACACACACACACACACACACACACACACACACACACACACACACACACACACACACACACACACACACACACACACACAAAACACTCTGCATACAAACTGGGTCAACAAGGCTGGCGCTTTCCTGTGGCGCTGTCTGTGTGGGGACTGTCAACATGACCTTGACAGAAAACAACTTGCGTGCACACACACACACACACACACACACTCAACACACCCATGACCTCATGTATGCAAGCACACACACACACACGCAAATAACACACCCAGGAAGCAGACCCAACGCAGCGCCGCCATCAGCTCAATACAAAGCCCATCACAGAGACCTGCAAAAAGCACTGTAGATTGCCCACCTTCATGACAGTCGACTGTCAAAATAAACTTCAGCTGCAGATTTTTTTTTATTAGTGACAAGAGCTTTACCCTTTTCCTTGGTAAAGGCATCTCAAAGCCATACGGCAGGCTTAAACCCAGCTAATCCCTGCTAAATGGCACTTACAGGTGTTAAGGTGGGGAGAAACACATCAGTTGTCACATTCCTCCAAATCCACCCTCAGGCAGAATCCACACACACACATGTGATTCCAATGACCTTGGACAGTTCACTTGACCTTTGTGAGCCCTAGTTCCTACATCTATATGAACCTGATTGCATGGTAATTCTAAAGCGTCGACGGCAGAATGTGTAGCCCATATGTTCATACAGTAGAATCACTGGGCTTCTGTTACAGGGTCCATTAAGGTTACGTATCTCCCGTACATTGTCGATGGAGGAGTAGCTAGCACGTTGGCCTTTTGATGTGGCACATTGCTGCTCAGGGTGTTGCCTCTCACATCTCAAGCTTTTGGCAAAGACCTGCACATGAGATGCCTGATGGATGATGACAGGCCGGGCCGACGAATGCTCGTTAACAGAAAATAGGTGCAGTTAAGAGACGGGCTGTTCCTTGCCACTAACTCAGGCTGTGGTGTCAATTATCGACTTAATCTAAATAGCTTCCCCCGCTCTTTCAGCCCAAGGAGACACAAGGTCTGACGGGCCGGTCGCACAGGTCTGGATTAAGTCTTTTAAAATCCTTACCATTTTTGATTTGAAGGACGTTTGTGACAAGATTTTTTTTCAAGATGGTGGTTTCATCTAATGATGCTAAGATGAGCTGTATGCTCCCAGCCTGCATGGCTGACAAGACGACAGCTACTGCACGGAGGAAGATATAAACAGCGAGAAGATCAGGTCTAATATAGAATATGACTGTGACTATGAAGTAGAGGTAGACTGATTAATCGATTAATGTACCTGCGCTCACAAGGCCGATTATTACGGCAGTGTAAAAACAAGTGGCGTGACAATTTATACTCGATGTTCACGATTACTACATGCGTAGACATCAGCCCCCGCAAACAGATGCGGGATTAAATTCAAAATATGCGGAATTCCCGAAAATATGCGCGATTCCCGCAATCCCACGCCGAATTTCAGGCCCCCCACTCTTTTGTGATAATATTGAGAGTTAAAATCTAAAGCGTGTTACTGGCTAAGATAACCATCTTATATTAGATGTATTATATTACATTCTCAAATGGCATTATTATTTTTTTTACCCAAATACTCATTCATTATTACATTTAAATCATTGTATTTTATCGAATGCAAAAAATAAAATAAAAAAATAAAAGAATCTGGATTATATATCGGCCATCGGCCACCCTGCTCTCTAAATATCGACATCGGCCATTGAAAAACCCATATCGGTCGACCTCTACTATGAAGACATGCCGTCCTGTCCTGGCATAACCTTGCCTAGGCTCAAGGTGCTGCAGTACCTGTGTAGTGTAACATATTTGTGTGTACTATACATTTCCCTGGAAGAGGTTTGTTTTAGTTCTAGACGGCGCGTCTATACCCACGCCCACGCGCACACACACACACACACACACACACACACACACACACACACACACACACACACACACACACACAGCCCATGTAATTATCAAAAACGGAGCATCTGATTCTGAAGACATGCAAGCACAAGCATGATTCCCTCCTACCACGGTGCACAAACACACAAGATTGCAGGTCACAGGAGACACGTATTGAGATAAGACTGTTGACTCTAGATTTCATTTTTATTCCTCACACCTCGTCAACAGTTCAGCAGCAGTCAATCTCTGTCTACACTGAGCTACTATTTTTCTCTTTATTATGATCTCTAGTAAGCACTGGCATTCAGGCCCTTTTCCTAAAACACAACCCAGTTCATGTCAATCCTTATAGTCCCAAATAGAACATTTGGTTTGCATGCAGGCTTAACAATAAAATAAACACGCAAACATGACAAAAACCCAACAACAACCCACAACGAACAAACCACCATAATACTGTAATGTATGTTAATCGGACAAAAATCAATTGACAAGACAGTTACAATAAGTCGACAGAGCGCTGAAGTTTGCTCAATATTTCACGTGCAAATCAAGCAATCTGATAATAATAACAGTGGGGATAAATGAGCTCTTTTAGTCTTGAGTTTAGAATAGTGGAGTTTAAGTGCCAATACAAAATTTATTTTTGACAAGATGCTCTGGAACACAGTAGAAAAATATTGACTTGGGTCAGCAGTTATCATGTTAGTGTGTGTTTTCAGCGGGATGTCTAGACTGTGATTTCAAAATGGAATGTCTCCAGAGGAGTCAATATTGGTGCGTGGCACTTGGCTTGTCTCATAAAAGTCTGTGCACCTTAAACCTTAAACGCAAAACGCTCTACAAGACATAAATATCAGTGTCAGTGAGTCTGGGAGAAAGAGATAGCAGGAATAAAGCAACTGACAGGAGGCAGCTGATAACAGCTACTTCAAGTCCAATAAGGAGAGAAACAGCAATGACATCTTGATCTCGTCATCTTGCGTCCTCAACTGTACTTACACAAGACATTTAGAAATCAAGAGTGTGCAGTCACCTTTTGGTTTTGTTTTCTGTTTATATACTGTACCATCACATGAAATGGAAGACTGACACCCAGTGGGCCGGCTTTGTCACTACACCACCACTGTGCCGATGCCTGTTAACTGTGACCACACTCAGAGACTTTTACAATGCCCCAGGTCAGGACAGGTGATAAAGGAAATGTGAGGTGACTTGCTCATGCTTTCTCATTTTGATAGGATATATGAAGTGTGTGTGTGTGTGTAAGCAAACATGTGTTTACATGCATTTACACATCTTCTTGAGTTTACAAGCAAGGTGTGTTTGAGTTTACGAGTGGAGCATGAAGTCCTCCCCAATCCAAACATCTCACCTGCCAAATCTCTCTCTCTCTCACACACACACACACACGTCACACACACACACACACACATACACACACACACACACACACACACACACACACACACACACACACACACACTGAAGGAGTGCAGCAGATGGCAATTGTAAAAAAAAGAAAGGGAGATGGGAACAAAAATAAAAACAGATGGTTTTGTGAAAGGTGGTGGGTTGAAGAACATGCAGCAGAAGCTGGTGACATGTCGATCCCACTGAAGAGGATCACATGAAAAGTGAAATATTTAAATGGATTTGATCATCTCAGTGTGCTTGCAGGGTGAAGGATGGATTCCAAAAGTTAGATCTAATTTGACTAAATAAAGACTAATAAATTGGTCCGTCCCGGATTGATTAAAGCCACAACTGTCAATTTCATTATGGCGCACCACTGTTAACTTGTCACCACATTTTCGCCTTTGTTTATGTTTTGATGCATCACATTGAGGAAAGGATATGGACAGGAGGCGGTTGGTAAGTCAAGCTGAAACACGAACGGTGGTTTCTCTCTGACTCTACATACACATACGCACGCGCGCGCGCACGCACGCACACACACACACACACACACACACACACACACACACACACACACACACACAGCATATTGTTAAACTGTTGTAGCTGAGCTGACTATATATTTAACCTCAATAAATGGAGGAGTGAGAAGGACATTTCCCAGCACAATAAGTCAAAACAAAAAGCTTTGATTGGAAGTCTGAAATTATTTCAATCATTGATTAGAGGAATTACAATATTGCCTGTATTTGACAACATCGTCAGGACCAAGAAACAATTAATGATCATTTTTAGATTTTGCTTATTCTATATGAAAATCAAAATGTCAGGTGCACGCACACATGCATGGGTGCAGAGCAGACAGTAGTAGTAGACAGTGGTCTACTTGTAAAAAATAAATAAACACTTTTTTATCACTATGAGATGTATATTGACAATAAATACTATACAGTAGAAAAATATACCCCCCCCCCCCCAAAAAAGGATTATGAATGAATTTGAAATGTATAAATTCAAAGTCAACACGAGGCACCTGCACTGCCAGGACACTCAGAAACCAGCACAAGCTGGCTGAAATGAAGGCCAGAACCAACAGGCTGAGGAACTCAACTCTACACACTGCAGTTAGGCTGTACAATGAGACAGTTTAAACTTTGACCAGTTAACTAACTAACTAAAAAAAAAGAGAGAGAGAAAAGATTTTTTTTTTTTTTTTTACTTTGGAGCGTGTTCTTATTTTTAGACCTGCCTCTTGCTGCTCTGGATAGAGCCCTCATACTCTGTTGCTTGCTACACTGACTGATTGCCTTGCCTTGCTTACTACCTTTATTTTCTGTAATTGTCTTGTTTACAATTGTTTTTACATGACTGTAAAATTCAGCAGTTTTTCAGCAGTTTTGGTACCACTGCAGGCATGAATTAATAAAATAAAATAAAATAAAAAAAAGTCTATAAAACTCCCAAGTGTAAATTAGTAACGACTAATAGAAGCTTTTTGCTAAATGTAGTGAAAAACAAAAAACCAACAAAATGGAAATTGACAGGGTTGGTAAAAAGCTCTATTCGTGCATCGTGCCAATAAATCAGCCCAACGTAATGAAAGGTTGTCAGCTAGCTGTTTTTCCAGGACAGCTGTTGCTGTGTTGTCATGGGTATCCAGTGTGTTTATGATGAGTGTTGGTGCTTTAAAAAAAATCAAAATCAACAAAAAGCACAAAACATATTGAATGATCATTTATAACCCACGCAAACAGTTTCACATGGCTCTACTGGTACACTGCAAAATCATTCACTCTTTTCTGTAGTTCAGAAGCCTTACTAGCCCAGGGCCATTGTGCCGTCCCTTATTGTTGAACCGTGTCAAATTAATTTGCGCGTGCGTTTATTCTTACCGCTCGTTTCTGTGCTCTTCTGAGGTGTAGCGACCCGCAGGAAGATCTGCTGCCTCCACGAGTGGCGGTGGCTGCGCAGAGGGCTTTCCCCCACCACAAACATGACACCTGGGCTGGATAGGGCTGCCACATCACTGAAACACACACAGCAAAAGCCATATACCCTGATAAACATGCAATAGGTCGTACAGTAGTTCAAACACACTACATATGTCCAAAAATACAGACATAAATCGGGGCAAATTACAAAAACCAAAGCAGGAGCACAGATTGTCCCGACACTGGACACACCAACGTGTGTGTGTGTGTGTAAGTATTTGGTGTGTGTGTGTGTGTGTGTGTGTGTGAGTATTTGGTGTGTGGATGTGTGTGTAGTGTGTACCTGCTCTTGGGTTCAGAGCTCTCGTTCTCATGGACAGGGGCCAGGAATTTGAGGAAATTAGGGACAGAGGAGGAGGAGTGGAGGCGAGCACGAAGACCCCCCAGAGCACTGGGAAGGAGGTGAAATAAAGGAGGTGGAAAACAGATGGGAAAAGGAACTCACGTAATAACATGGAAAATGAGGCCAGAAGAGAAGTTGAGAAGATCTGAAATTGCACATAGAGCAGAGGAAAGAGAAAATGGACAAGAGGAAAAGTGAGCTGAAGGGAGAAGCTCACCTTCTCTTGCTGAGCCGGGCGCCGGCAGAGGGCGACGAGGGGCGATGAGAGAGGAGAAGAGAGGGGGATGAAGGGCAGGGAGGAGCAGGAGGGAGAGTGGAAGGGTCGGTCGGAAGACGTCTGAGAATCAGCGTAATACACGGGGGGGAGGGAGGGAGAGGGGGAGAGAGAAAAGAACAAGAGAAAAACGATGCTGAGAAAAGTGGAAGATGGCGAAGAGAAACAGAGTGGAGAAAATGAAAGAAAAATCATTTTGAGGTGAAAAATGTTTTAAGCAGGTCAAAGAGTGGAGGAACTAAAGTTGATCCTCCCTGGACTTGGGACAGTAAACACCATTGCTGACGGGAAGTCAACCATTGTGTGTCCGTTAATGTGTGTGTGTGTGTGTGTGTGTGTGTGTGTGTGTGTGTGTGTGTGTGTGCGCGTGTGTTTTAATATGTGTGTGACCTAAGAGATACAGCCCGGAAAGTACAGAGAGTCCTGTTTAGAAACCAACAGAGTGCATATAAAGTACATATCCTCTTTTTAATATCTGCCAATAGGTGTTTTCGGACCGGAGGACCTTTTTCATGGTTGTAAAAAAAACAGTTGGAGGAACTTTTTATTGTGTGTTCGCACCACAGGAACTGGGAACGATCATAGTTCTTAGAATGCGGTTTGGAGGGACTTTTTAGCTCCTCCTTCGGGGTACATACTCTCCCAGCACAAGAGGAGCCTTCAAGTCACATAATGGGTAAGGTGTGCGAACTTCTAGAAATGCCCCGAGGTAGTAAGTATCATCATCACGTTAACTTCTTTTTTGCAAGCTAACTTTAGCTAGCCAATCGCTGCCAAAGTAGTATCAATCGCCCGTGAACTCTCACTTGCTTTGCTGTGAAGCTACTAGCAGTAGCATGCTAACTGCCAGTCAGCTTGCATCACTTCAGCATTCCTATTGGCGCTGCAAACAGAAAACAACCCTTGAAGGTATGTAGTTCTCCGGGGAGCTCCCCAGCAGGCAGTCCCTCTCAGGGAGTCTCCAGGACTGTTTGGTCCGAAAGCACCTACCGTAATTTGAACAAGTTCTTTTAGAATGAATTTGCCTGTACCATTTAACTTGCACACACCACACACACACAGACACACACACACACACTCCTTACTTGCTCTGGTGTGGAGTGTCGGTGCTGACGGAGTAGTGTCGGACCAGCTTGGGCTTGCTGGCGGCGGTGGGGTCCTGTGGGGTTTGAGTGAGCGCGTGTGCTGGTGAGGCCTCGGAGGAGGAGGGGGTGGGGGGGTGGCTGAAGGTGCTGGCCCGGCGGCGGAAGCCCGGCGGCTGAGCGTCCCGGGACGGAGAGAGGGAGGAGGGAGAGAGGGACAGAGAGGTGTCCAGGCGCTTCAGGTCTCCGGTTGAGTTGTGGCATCTGCAGAGAGGATGACGACAAAGGTCTAGAGCAGTGGTTCTCAACTGGTGGGTCGCGGGGCCATTTTGAGTGGGTCGTGGATGTGTGCATGAAAAAGTTTTCTACTCATTGAGGATGCCGGTGGCAACGGCCAACATGACTGTCTTTCAGAGCCTGTAGCAGAACATGACTGTCTTTCAGAGCCTGTAGCAGAACATGACTGTCTTTCAGAGCCTGTAGCAGAACATGACTGTCTTTCAGAGCCTGTAGCAGAACATGACTGTCTTTCAGAGCCTGTAGCAGAACATGACTGTCTTTCAGAGCCTGTAGCAGCTCATTTTTAAAGCCAGATGGTATCCTGAAACTAGAAGGCTTAAGGCATCCATTGGTACCAAACATGTCATGCTAGCTGTGAGCATCACCAGTTTAAACTTGTTTAAAGCGTTGGGCTCTGGGTAAAGCATCAGACCGCAGGCCGCCCAGTCTGGGTCTATAAAGCGTTGGGCTCTGGGTAAAGCATCAGACCGCAGGCCGCCCAGTCTGGGTCTATAAAGCGTTGGGCTCTGGGTAAAGCATCAGACCGCAGGCCGCCCAGTCTGGGTCTATAAAGCGTTCGGCTCTGGGTAAAGCATCAGACCGCAGGCCGCCCAGTCTGGGTCTATAAAGCGTTGGGCTCTGGGTAAAGCATCAGACCGCAGGCCGCCCAGTCTGGGTCTATAAAGCGTCGGGCTCTGGGTAAAGCATCAGACCACAGGCCGCCCAGTCTGGGTCTATAAAGCGTTCGGCTCTGGGTAAAGCATCAGACCACAGGCCGCCCAGTCTGGGTCTATAAAGCGTTCGGCTCTGGGTAAAGCATCAGACCACAGGCCGCCCAGTCTGGGTCTATAAAGCGTTGGGCTCTG
The DNA here is from genome assembly GCF_964638095.1 of Poromitra crassiceps. NCBI lineage: Eukaryota > Metazoa > Chordata > Actinopteri > Beryciformes > Melamphaidae > Poromitra > Poromitra crassiceps. Next base: position 41,481,354 of record NC_139626.1, on the reverse strand, counting down.
GGTAAAGCATCAGACCACAGGCCGCCCAGTCTGGGTCTATAAAGCGTTGGGCTCTGGGTAAAGCATCAGACCACAGGCCGCCCAGTCTGGGTCTATAAAGCGTTGGGCTCTGGGTAAAGCATCAGACCGCAGGCCGCCCAGTCTGGGTCTATAAAGCGTTGGGCTCTGGGTAAAGCATCAGACCACAGGCCGCCCAGTCTGGGTCTATAAAGCGTTCGGCTCTGGGTAAAGCATCAGACCACAGGCCGCCCAGTCTGGGTCTATAAAGCGTTCGGCTCTGGGTAAAGCATCGGACCGCAGGCCGCCCAGTCTGGGTCTATAAAGCGTTCGGCTCTGGGTAAAGCATCGGACCACAGGCTGCCCAGTCTGGGTCTATAAAGCGTTCGGCTCTGGGTAAAGCATCGCACCGCAGGCCGCCCAGTCTGGGTCTATAAAGCGTTGGGCTCTGGGTAAAGCATCGGACCACAGGCCGCCCAGTCTGGGTCTATAAAGCGTTGGGCTCTGGGTAAAGCATCAGACCGCAGGCCGCCCAGTCTGGGTCTATAAAGCGTTCGGCTCTGGGTAAAGCATCGGACCGCAGGCCGCCCAGTCTGGGTCTATAAAGCGTTCGGCTCTGGGTAAAGCATCGGACCACAGGCCGCCCAGTCTGGGTCTATAAAGCGTTCGGCTCTGGGTAAAGCATCGGACCACAGGCCGCCCAGTCTGGGTCTATAAAGCTTTCGGCCTTTCCCTGATTTCTGAATCCAAGTACCCCCTTTACCCAACTACAACATTTTGCCTAGAAAACTACAAGAGAAAACTATAGCAGATGACGTAATGAATGAATGATAACCCACCTTTTGAAGAATAAAACATTACAAAATGGAATGGAAAAGAAATGGAGTGGAGTGAAAGAGTTGCAATTAGTGATCCTGAGCAGATTTGTTTTAACGTTTCATTTGTTTTCATGATTTATTCTGAGATTTTTCGATTCCCCCCCTTTCCCTCAAGTACCCCTGTAGTACCTCCTCGTACCCCTAGGGGTACGTGGCTTTGACCTTCTAACATACTGTATGTAAGAGAGTCTATGTAAGAGTATGGGCAAGTGTGTGTGTGCACGCGTGTGTGAGTGTATGTACTTGAGTGGGCTGGTTGGTCGTAGTGGGGAGGAGACAGGCAGGGGGTCATCTAGCGAGGGCTGGTCCAGGCTGCTGTTGACAGGAGAGATGGAGGAGCAGCTGTCTCCTCCTTCACTGTTCTCCCTCTGGCCCCTGGCCTTGTTGCTGCCCTGCAGAAGACACACACGCTGAGGTTACATACACATGACCATAGACTGAGACTCTAATTCGGACAAAAATTCATCGACCCACATTGTACCACCATTGTAAAGCTCTGAATGTCAAGATCAACAATCCATGAAGAACAAAACAAAACAAATATGATCTCCCACATCATACACATACTGTACATAAAATAATGAACAAATAGCACACACAGCATACACAAGCACAAACTTATGCATAAATGCATACAAGCCCAGACCATCGCCCCAGACGGGCAGAGAGGCTCCTACTGTACCTTCCAGATGCCCTCCAGGGACTCGGTGAGGGAGCGCTTGGCACGGCTCTTGAACTGCTCCAGGCGCTGCCGACTGCTGCTCTGCTGCACCTCCACTGGCCCTGCAGCTGCCTCCTCACACACCTAACATGCAGGGAGAGAGAGGTGAAGGTGCTCACAAGTATGGCCAGACAGGTGTGTGTGTGTGTGTGTGTGTGTGTGTGTGTGTGTGTGTGTGTGTGTGTGTGTGTGTGTGTACTAGGGATGGGCATTTTTAGCAAAAACACTATCTGAAATTCACTGGGCCAAAGTCAACTTTTCGTCGAAATTCACAACACCCCCCCCCCGCGCAAAAAAGAAAGTGAGTCAAATGTTATATGGTCTCTCCTGATTCTACATGTAAGTATAGTTGAATCACTTGGTTTGACCAAGTCAAATAATTTTTATAAGCATTTTACCCAGGTGAATGGCAGATGAAATCCCATGGAGAGGAAGAGGGGGTGACATTGGCACTCTATTGACATTCACAGACCCAGACTACGTTAGCCACATTAGCTTAGCTTCCCGAACGAAGCGGAGATAGCCCATGGAACAGTAGACAGTAGACAGAATATCAGCTTTTCTTCATGTAGTAACGAGCCTTGAAACCTTTTCCTTATGGCTGAGTGTTGATGTAATGTAGACACAATTTCTACTACGTTTCTATCAAGCTGCTGGGTGCTACTGTCACTAATGCTCCTTGCGTGAGTGAGTGCGCACTGCGCAGCCAGCGGCTAGGCTACGCTGCTCTTAAAGAGACAGGCGCCGGTACAAACAACGGAAAATTTACTTTTTAAGACAAGATTGTCAACAAACGATTTTCGACTTTCAATAATAAAAGTCGATCTTGATAATAAAAACGATTATTCGAACATTCGAAATTCTTTGCCCGTCCCTAGTGTGTACTGTACGTATGTAGGTGGAAGGGATAGAACATGATTTTATCACCGTCATGCAGAAGCTTTGTTGGTATATAATGTACAGGCATGTATGTGTTGGTAAAGATAGATAAATAAATAATAATAAATAAATAAATTGCAGATTGCAGAATACAGTTCATATCTATCGCTGGTAGCTTGGTAACAACATGAAACACTGTTGACACATTAGAGACTAGAATGACCGCACCGCGGATATATGCCTCCGCCAAACAAGTGAGCAGTTGACATCCGTGTCTGTCCAGACTTTGACGTTTGAGCCAAATGTGAAGAAATTCCATCAAGGCTTTACTGAGATATTGCGTTAATGAGCTTGAAAATGGCATTTGTGAGGTCACAGCGACCTTGACCTTTGACCACCAAAATGTAATCGGTTCATCTTGTGTCCAAGTGGACGTTTGAGCCAAATGTGACGAACTTCCGTCAATGCGTTCCTGAGATATCGCGTTAACGAGGTAGAAAATAGTGTTCGTGAGGTCACAGTGACCTTGAACTTTGACCACCAAAATGTAATCAGTTCATCCTTGAATCCAAGTGGACGTTTGAGCCAAATTTGACAAAATTCTGTAAAGGCGTTCCTGAGATATCGCGTTAAGGAACATCGGATGGACGGACGGACAACCCGAAACCCTAATGCCTCCGGCTCGGCTATCGCCGGCGGAGGCATAAAAATGTAAGATGTCAATTATTGTGAAAAAGGCAAAACCAGAGACATGGACCGAAATGAAATAAGGACCTGGGACAGAAGACACAAGGCTGAGTAGAAAACGAGCAATAGAAGAGGAGAGAGAACAGTTGGTGTGTGTGTGTGTGTGTGTGTGTGTGTGTGTGTGTGTGTGTGTGTGTGTGTTGTGTGTGTGTGTGTGTGCGCGCATACTTGCACGAGCATAAGTTACCTGTTTGCTGTCTCCAGGCTGTGGGTGCTGATGGCTCTTCTGTCTCTCTTCATACAGATTCCTCAGACTGGCCATCACCAACTCATTCTCCTCCTGGTCACTCTTAGGACGAGCCCTCTGGAACACACACACACACACACACACACACACACACACACACACACACACACACACAGACACACACACACACAGTCATTTACAAATGCATTTGCTAAACCCTGGCAATGGGGTGTCGTGTAGAATATTTGCACATACAGAACAGCTGAAGGGTGTTGGACTGGACAGTTATAATTCTGCATGAATGTCTGTCATAACATTCTAAGGTCCCTCCAATTGACAGTAGGTGAAAAAGGCTTAGCTCCAAGGTTAGTAGCCAAAAACAGGGTTGGGTGTGTTAGATTAAACTCGACAAAAGGCACAAAATAATTCCTGTATTCAACAGAGACAAGTTTAAAACTCCGGTAGCATTGCAGTTCAGCGCCATCACCAGCAGATGTCAGTCTAATCACACTAAACAGATTATTTATGGGCAGTACCCACTCTACACCACTTCTACAGTACACATGACTCCAATACTGTGCATTGCAACCATAACCTGTAAGATGAAGGATACCAAGGAGGAGCTAGCATCATTCACTGAAATAAGCCAAAAGACTCAATGTAAGGAGATTCACAGCTTTTTGAATTTGATACCAAGGCAACCCCAAAGACAGAATATGCATCACATCAGTGGGTCCAAAGGCTGAACGGGTCCATTTAAAGCAGTTGAAGAGATGTACACGTTGAGTGAGATTATTGTCAAGCAAATCCACATGTAGCTGACCAACATAGCTTGTGTGTGCATGGGAAAGAGACATAAACATACTGTATGAGAGAGAGAGAGAGAGATAGAGAGAGAGGGAGAGAGAGAGATAGAGACAGAGAGAGAGATAGAGAGAGAGCGAGAGGCAGAGATATTCATGTCATGTATAAAGAAGGATCAGTGCATCACAACAAGTCCCACATGAAGAACGTGTGATTGCACGGTGATTGGGACATGATGAAGTCTGTTAGAATTGCTGACTGACTGGTTTGTGCCTAACTGCCTTCACCGAACAGGGAAGCAAAGGAATTGAAAGCCTGGCCTGAATCCATCACACCATCTCACACACACAAACACACATTATTACCTTAGTGTAATAGTGTAATAGTACCTTAGTGTTCTCAAAGACTGAAGCTTGCTCCTGGTTGTCCAGAGTGGCCAGGTGCCTCTGAAGCTCCAACTTGGTTTTGCATGGGTGCAGACCTGAAAATGATACGCACAATTTAAAATGTGAACATAGTGGTCACAGGTGTGTGGGGGACAAAACACGGCTTTGAACGTGACTCAGCCCATCAGGACCACCGATCTATCAGTTTTATAATGCTATGTGGACATGGGCACCTCGGATTTGTTGGTTTGTTTGTTGTGAATGACTTGCAGTGAGCGAGGGTAACCGTAAGCCATAAGGTTGTTGATCTGATTACCCAACGTTGCTCAAAGGCTGCTCATTTAAGTTCGACCCAACTAGAACACCACAGCAAAAGAAACGACACTATTAAATGTCACAGAGCAGCGGTCACTGAGATGCTTTGCCAAGTTACTTGTGTTACCACACTTGACTCGGGTGGCTTTGTACCAACTTTTGTACAAGGGTCTTGATATGTCAGTTGGGAGCCCGTGTTTGACAACTATATAAACAAGAAAGTTCCATATTTCACTCCTGGCACCGGTTTTGTCAACTGGTTTAGGCTGCCTGGACTCACTTCAAGATGTGGTGGACTGTTTGACTGACGGTAACGTTGAAATCTATATATATATCAAATGTATATATCTCTTTCACAAATATATATTTTTCTGATTTCCCCCAATTTTCTCTCCAATTGTACTTGGTCTTTCACAAATATTTTAAGTCTTTTCACAAATTTACTATTGACTGGATTAAAGGAACACTCCGCCCATTTTCAACCAGCTTTGTATCATTAGAACATCAGTAGTATATCAGAAAACGGTAAACGGTTTTGATGTCTGTCATTTAATTTGACAGTTATTGAGTGTTAAAGTGTGGACCAGTCACATCACTGGTCCACACTAACTCAAATTAATAACTCATTAACTCAAATCAACTCTCAAACTGTAAACTGTTTTGAAGTCATTCATCTAGTTTGACAGTTATTGAGAGTTGATTTGAGTTAATGAGTTATTTATTTGAGTTAGTGTGGACCAGTGATGTCACTGGTCCACACTTTAACACTCAATAACTGTCAAATTAAATGACAGACTTCAAAACAGTTTACAGTTTTCTGATATACTACTGATGTTCTAATGATACAAAGCTGGTTGAAAATGGGCAGAGTGTTCCTTTAAGTGTTCAATATGATGTATCCTGATAATGGCTGAACACAATGGCTATTGTTTGGGCCATTTCCTCCTCTAGATGAAGGTTACTCTCCACATCAACAAATATCGCATCGCCTGAAATGACAATGGGCTGTATAAAATCTGTGATTATTGACTATCATGACGAATCAACATCATCTTTCCCAGAATGTGGTGGAACTGGAAACGATATTAACTTCCCAGGCTTCCCGAGGAGCCCAGGGAGAGTTTCCTACCTTCGATCTTCTCACAGAGCCGGTGGAGCTGCTGCATGGGGCAGCTGTCACACTGCAGGCTCTGGGTCTTTGCGCTCTGCTGCAGGGCGGCCACAGAGAACGCCTGCTTCAGAGTCAGCATGATCTCATCCACCTACGAGAGCACAGCACACAGGCATCATCACTCCATTCATTTACCAGTGGATCCATCCCTTCATTCTTCTATCAGTTTATTCACAGCAGTCGAGAGTTACGTAGGTTTATTTAACGTTTCATTTAGCGAGCCCAGTAACTAATCTTTCAGGCACTGCAGTCTCCATCTTGTATAAGCTAATGGCATTGCAACATGAGCCGACTATCACACTTCCATCTGATTATCAAGGCTTCGTTTCAAACCGTCTGTCCATTTAGGTTGGGTCAGCACAGATACACCATGACTCGACAGAACGGAAGCAATGCAATGCATTATGCATTATTATTAGCTGCAATGAATTATGGTCAGTGTAGTTCACAAACCTGTAACGATGTAAAGAAATGTGTGTAAAAAGGTGTCGTGTGTATGTAAAGAAAAATTACTCAAATTTAAATTATTAATTAAAATCCACGGTATGTCACACTCTTCCCTTGCTATGCTCCACATCTCTCTCTCTCTCCATCCTCTGTCTCTCACCAGTGATTCGTCTGTACACTGGAAGACGTAGCAAACAAAATGGCAGCTCCCGCCGTCCACCGTCTCCCGGCAAATGAAGCCAAAGTGATCCACGTGACGAATACCCTGCGGGGGAGATGGTCGCACGTTTTAGTGACAAACATCCAAAACATATACGCAGGTGCTGTTTGCGTAGAAACTCTATTGCGTCGTACCTGTGAGCAGAAGGAGATTTCTCTGAAGCTCTTCTCTATGGCAACTTTCTTAGTGTCCGGACTAACCAGGAAGATCTGAGACCTCCCCACCTACAACACAAAGACAGCCACACAGTTACAGTATGTACAGTGCACTAACAGGCTTGGAGGCTGTGCTTTGTGTGCATGTGTGTTATGCACAGAACATGGGGCCTGTGGTGAGGATCAACCTCACACACCATAGTACTGGTCACAGACCACAATTCTCTACTCGCATTTTAGCGGCCACTATTGGGCCAATGAAAATTAGGAATTAATACATCCATTTGTACAACTGTGATACTTTCTATCATATTGTGGAGAAGCACAATGAGAGTCTTTTGACTTCCTTTCTTCCGTTTCATTTCTTCTATTCTCACGGAGTCTTGACATATTTTAGGGGTGATCTTCATTCACAGCATGATGAGGACATCATGAGTCACCATTACCCCCAAAGCTCAGGGGGGATTCACTGCTTCATCATAAAGCAGTGACCTCATGTCCTCCACATGTTCTCAAGCCTGCATTAGGGGGACGTTTCCTTTCTAGAATATAGAATAGAATAGAGTAGGAATAGAGCTCAACAGTCACGTGACGTCTGTTGCCCCTGAAGTGAGTTTCCCATTCATTTTACTCCATTAGACATTAAGAAAAAACTTAGAGAACGAGTTTTAAGGCTGGAACCAAAGCCAACCTGTGACCTGCTGAATCACGAGTGACCATAAAATATTTCACTTGGAGCAAAAACAAAAAATAAAGACGGGGGGAAAACATCTAAGATTTGTCCCCCCCCCCCCCCCGCCAACGTTATTTTTTGTTGTTGCTCCAACTGAAATGTTTTATGGTCGCTCATGATTCAGCAGGTCACGGGTCGGCTTTGGTTCCAGCCTTAAAACTTGTTATATAAGGATCTTTCTAAATGTCTATGGAGAAAATGAATGGGAAACTCTCTTCAGGGGCAACAGATGTCACGTGACTGTTGAGCCCTATGGAACGAGGGGTGATGATGTCATGAGGATGAGTTCATGGCTGCCTGTGGTGTAGCAGCGACGTGCTGCGGGGGGTTAGCCAATGATGTGTGGGTATCTGCCGAGAGGGACACCAGCAGGCACTCTGCTTCCTGTGCCGATGCAGACCACTTCCTGTCTGGAGGCGTAACAGGAAGACTGGCATTGGCAGAAGGTCACCAAGGTGAAGCAGAGGTCACTGAGGGGGGTCGTGCTTGGTGAGTGACCACCTCATTTTGCTCGGCAGTCAGCATTAATACTTGCTGAGTCATGAGGGAGTTTATATGATTGTCTCCCTGTTTTCCTCTCCCTCCCTGTGAGAGTGTATGATGAGGAGTTTGTTATTCGGGGGATCCAAATTGGCACATCACTGCACTGCGAAGCACTCGTCTTCTACTGAACAAAGTAGCTTGGACAACCTTTGTGTATTACAGTAGCTTGCTGCTAACATTTGTGTGTCTTAGGGGCCGAACACACCAATCAATCCTACACTGGAGCGACGCAGCGCGGAGGCAGCTTCATTTATTGTTTTCAGGCCAAGATGTTCTTTATCAAATGTAAAAAATCACCAAAAGAAATGTCCTAATCCAGGGCTTAAAGCAACAACAACAAAAGAATAATAATACAAAAAATCTGATCCTCTGGGGTGGGGAGCCAACAAAATAAACAAACAAACAAATAAGGAAACAAATAAATATGATACGGAAATCCGTGGGCTTTCTGACAATTTACTCCTAATCCACGGATTACTAACCATGTGCACAGATTTGTAACATCAATGTTGATAACATCAAAGAGGGACTTTCAGGCATATACAGTGAGCCATAGCCATTACACACAGCTTGGCATACATATAGTGAGGTGTAATAGCCATTAGGCACCTAGACCACATGTTAACCATAACCATAACCCATGTGTATTTTGGTGACAATTACGAAATTACTCCCCAGAGCGCAACCCCACAGCACTTCCTTTTTCTCAGCATTCGGCAAACTGCAGAAATATTCACTCGACATCGTTGCTTTTGTTTTCGCCGCTCAGCTGTATAGACGGTTTTCACGGAATGGTCAGTCCTGCACTTGAATGTTTTTTTTTTCCTTTTATGTCCATAGCAAACACTGCAACAGGAAGTGAGCGGGGGTTCAATTTAGAATGTTTTTGTTGTCAAGTTAAAACCATCTATAGTATATAGATCATGCTTGTAGAAAATGTTTTTACATGTTATTTAAATTGTAATTATGCAACTCTGTGGGCCACAGTACTGTAGTGTCCCTGTTTGACCTTATCAATATACAACACATATTACAAATCTGTGTGCACGGTCTACTAAGTCATCCAAGGGCATGGTTTAGGATTCCGTTGGCACTATACTAATTTGAGGGCAGTTCACTAATCCATGCATGCGCACAGTTTACTATTCCGTGCACATGGAGTCATGTGAACCCGCTTTACCAATCAGTGCCCGTATGGATTTCCACATCAATTATTTTGTTCCTTACCAGGTGACCCCTGGGGAGCTCTGCAGAGAACAGCCAAAAGCAATGGCACATTCTTATGCTGCATGACAAATAGTAAATAGTGAAAGAAGACAGTTCAGGTTCAGGCCTGTCAGTGCTGCTGGAGTGTGTTGAGGTTCAGGCCAGTCAGTGCTGCTGGAGTGTGTCTGGGACTGAGCTCATGTTGGAAACAGCACTTTCTTTCTGCTGCTTGAGCACACAGTGCAGAACAAACAGCTGCTTCCCTTCATGTGACCACTTCCCCTCTTCACCTGTTTATTCAATCCATACCTGTTTGTTTTTTACTCCCGTCTCAGTGACAGGAGGAGCTTCACTACAGTTTCCATGTTTCAGCTGTGCTGCCTACACCACGAAATCGGTGCTACATTGCTGCACGGCCTCACCCGTAGCTCGGCCTCACCTACCCTATTGGCACGTGCGGGGGTGTGTGTGTGTGTGTGTTGCTCACTAATGTCACTAGGGATGGGGCCGATCCGATCCAATATCGGGTGCCGATATTGGCACTAATTCACGGATCGGATCGGAATTGGGGGGGGGGGGGGGGGGGGGATTGTTGCAATTCCAGCGTGGGCCGCTGGCCGTAATTTGCCCATGTATAATAGTATGATATCCTTCTTTGCCTTGTATATTTTGTCTGCTTTTTGCAAGGTATATTTAAAAAAAAATCTTTAATTGGCCAAATCTTTGCCTATACTTTATATTCAAGAAAAATATTGGTATCTGCATAATATCAGTATCGGCAGATATCCAAATTCCGGTATCGGAATCGGATCGGAAGTGAAAAAAGTGGATTGGTGCATCCCTAGATGTCACAATGCCTCCTTGTGTGTGTGTGCCCCATTATATATCACACCACTGATGACATCATCAGTGTGTGTGTGTGTGTGTACTGTACCAGCAGTGCTTTTTATTCTTTACACTAACATAATGTAACCTCAATTCAACTGATGTTTTCAATGTTACATTTGCTGACGATACAGTGATCTGATCACAAATAATAATGAAACAAAATACAGTAAATGTGTGGATGAGTTTGTAAATTGGTGTCATGCTAGCTTCCTACAGTTAAACACCAAAAAAACTAAGGAAATTATTTTTGATTTCAGAACAAAAGGAGGGACACATCAACAGACAGTCATTGGTGGTGACCGTATTGAAGTCGTAGATGAATATAAATATCTGGGGACAGTAATCGATAGAAGACTGACATGGGATTGAAACACAGGTGTCATCTACATGTAGAGATTACAACGACTCTACTTCCTACGGAAGCTCCGACAGTTTGGAGTGGACAGAGAGACATAATGATTATTTTCTATCACTCATTTATAGAGAGTATCCTCAGTTTTTGTTTTATTGCTTGGTTTTTCTCACTGTCAATCGCTAACAAGAACAAACTACATAAGATTGTTAATATGTCTAGCAAGATTGTAGGCCAGCAACAAGTCAGCATGACGCGGCTCTGTGAGTCTCGTGTAACCAGGAAGGGGAGGGCAATCTTTAGTGACACATCACACCCTCTCAGCGCTGAATATAAACTGTTGCCATCAGGACGGAGGTACAGGGTACCGCCTTTGCGGACCTCCCGTGCCCAGAGATCTTTCATACCGTCCAGTATTGGCCTGCTTAATAAGCTCTGAACACATGACTAGTGTTCTTGTAATTTATTATTATTATTTCTTTCCACTGGGGTGGGGTTGGTGCGAAGCACTTTGCGATCATATCCGTTGTAATTGTTTGACGTATTGTCGTCGCATTGTGCTGTACTGTACTGTATTGTATCTTGTCTTGTGCTGCGTTTTGTCTGACTGCTACAGATGCAGGACAACTTTCCGAAAGGACAAATAAATACTACTACTACTACTACTACTACTACCCTATGGCATCACTGATCAGTGCACGGGTGCCCTTTACACACCCTGAAGGTTTCAGCCCGATCGCACGTTAAAACGGCATAGCTGTGGCCGAACACAGAACTTGAAACAAACAAAGTCAGATTTCTTTGCTTGGCTGAATATGATGATAAAACGCATCAAAAACAAAAACCCATGTGGATTTTTTCCTTCTTCTGATGTGAATCTGAAGCGTCCGACATGATGGAAATCCGGCACCTGGCCGGAGGTCTTTAAGCCCTGCTAATCTATTTAAGTTCCATTTGTATGAAAGTGGCTCTTGGATACATCCGTTAACACACTAGGTCTAGCAGCTGTTCCAATGTGTCTCTCTCTCCCCCCTCCTTGTCCTAACTTCACATCTCTCCTCTCTCTGCAGCAGCCTAATTGTCATCCAGAGCAGCAGCCAAGAGACTTCCCTCTCCTTGTTAAACAAAGTGCAGGGTCAGCACAAAATACAAGTGTCACTTTTCTTCCTTCCGACTCTCCCTTGACCCCCCCCTCCCCCTCCTTTCCCACTCCCTCTGTTACACGACGTCAGTCCTAAATTGAAGGTTGCATGGAATCGATACACCTGTGCTCTTGGTACGCAGCCCGTCTCTTGCAAACACAGGAGCAGAGCTCGTTAATCAGCTTGGCGCTCTTGAACCCTACACATTGATCATTTGCATTGATCCTGCTCTCTTCAGTGGCTCAGACGTTTCATCTACGTCGTCTGGTGCAGCGCAACTCTTGAAAAGTGGTTCAGGATCGCCCCCCTGAGACCAAAACTAAATGCGTGACAGACACATCAATTGACCAACCACGGACCTCCTTATTTGCGTGATGCAACTCGTGGGCGGTACATTTTGAACGATGCACCAATGCACCAGACAGTCGGACTTCCGCCATGATACTATTTGAACCCGGAAATGCTGCCTTGTGATTCAGAGCCTCCGTCGTTGGTTGGAAGTGATGATGGAAGACGTTGGGTCTCGTCTGACCACGTGGAAATAAGGTAACAGGCCAGATCTTAGACGTCAATCCGTTGTGGAGAGTTACAGTATGTGGGACCCTTTTGTCGATTTGAAGACTGATCGCTGATATTTTAATTAAGGAAACTGGTTGATCGCAATCTGACTTAAAAAAATGTGCGATATGTTTCAACATTGGTTCCAGAAAAAACAAAAAAACATGTCAGCATATCTTTTTTGACAGTAAAAAACTGAGATGCTACATAGATAGAGGATAACTTATGTGATGTTTTTCTCTCATAAGACAGTAAGTGTATGCAACACGCTGTATTGTGGTTGTAACAGTGGCTCTACATTTTCATAATCAAATTCCTCAACCCAGAGTCTATTTCGGCACGTAAATAGACTCTGGGAAAGCCGTGCCTTTTTTTGAGGCTTCCTGTACAGCGCGGATCCTCCGCCCGGGACTTCCGCCTCCGCGCAGTGCCGCTCTGTTGCTGTACCGGCGAATATAAGAGTTCCGGTCCCGAACGCTAGTGAATATATACGAATGTTGACGTTTAGCCTTCAAAATAAAAGCGACGCAATGTATGTTTTTAAAAGGCGCCGCTGCGCGGAAGTGGAAGTCCCGGGCAGAAGATCCGCGCTGTACAGGAAGCCTCAAAAAAAGGTACGGCTGTCCCAGAGTCTATTACCGTGCTGCAATAGACTCTGGGTTCCCAGATTGGGCGGGTATTGACTAATTGGTGATATTTATCACAGGGCAATTATGTAGTCAGGAGGAATCTTTGTTATTTGGGTAATTTCTCCCAAAACTAAACTCAATCTCTCAGCAGGAAAAGCTGACATTAATTCATAATTTTTCCAAACATGGGAAACACAATTTTCAAACTCTTCTATATGATTGGAGCACTGGAACAGTGAACGTTGCAGATATTCACGTGCTTGTGTTGATGTAAATTACCATAAACAGCATGGTCCTGTTGTCCTGCAGGCTGGTGGGCTGCACTGCAGCAGAGTGTGTGTGCGTGTCAGCAGCGTTGGCGTGAGAGATCTCTGGTGAGAGTCCGTTCTCGTCCAGCCCCTGCAGACAGGGGAAGCTGGGGTCCCGTTTGAACAGCAGGGGGCGCCTGCCGCTGGTGGGGCTGTCCGCAGCCCCGTCACCGACACCCCCGCTTCCCAGACCGTTGGACTGGAAGGACAACGCCCTCCTCGGCCCGCCCGCCAATCCCTCGCCATTTCCTCCTTTGGCGCCCGCCGCCGCCGGGCCGCGTGACTGGCCGAACTTCTCCACGCACTCGTCGATCAGGGCGGGCGGGGCTTTCTTGTGAGCGACGCTGACGCGGCCGCAGAAGAGCACCTCGAATTTCTTGGCGAAGGCCGTGGGAGACACGATGACGGTGGGAGCCGTGGGCGCCGTCGTCGTGGGAGCTGTGGAAGGGGCGAGGCGTGTGTCCGAGGGAGCGCCGCCGCCTCCGGAGGCTGTGGACGTTTTGTTGGTTGCGTTGGTGATGTCATCACTGCGCGCCGAGCTCTTGCCAGCCTGCCTCAACGTACTGATGATCTCAGGGACCTGGAGAGTTGATTGAGAGGAGATACGAGCTTAGCATAAATATCAGTAAGAACATAATCACTGAGATAAAACATTTTGTAAACACGACTTTTTGACTCCAGTTGTAGTCCACTCTACAGGCTACACCTAACCGCACAGATTAGCATCGAGCTACGGCAGGCATGAAGCCCTATTCAACATCTTTCACAGGTGAAGAATTTGCTTAGTACAAAGAGTGCTTGTTGCATTGAGGCGGGAGAAGCGGCTCGGCTGGAAATGCGAGGGTGACAACGTCAAGGAGGTGTGTGCATGATGAGTACAGTGTGTACATGTGAATCTGAGCATGTCTGTTTCAATAGGAGGGAAAAACAATGGAAACATGTGATCAGCTGTACGCTACTGACTTCAGGCTAGATACTATATAGCACATGATACACAGCAACTAAGCTGCTTCCTGAACCATCAAAGATTTTGGCCTTAGTAGACTTAAATTATGTTATGCTACAACAATTTAGAATGATGATGAGAAAAGTTCCATTTCTTAAAATGTAGACTAACCCTCTCAGTCAATCCAGAATTAAAATGTGTTTCCCCATAATATATATATATATATATATATATATATATATATATATATATATATATATATATATATATATATATAGGTTAGGGTGGTAGGAGAATTTATATTCTCTGTCTATAGACACAGTCCCAAGACAGTCCCAGCTTCTATTTGGGTATTTATGCTGCGATTAATACAAAAAACGATTTAGCATGTGATTGGTCAAAAACACGTCCACGTTGTTGTGCCAGGGAGCTAATGATCAATGCATGTTATTTTCTTTTTTAATTCTTTTGAATGCATCCCCTGCTTTTTGTTCTGTATGTCTGCTACTGCGAACAGAAACATTTCAGACATAACATAACATGTTTTTGTGACATAATAATAGCCTTAAGGACATTGTTCATGAGCACTTGCGTGCTGCAGATGATACTAGGCTGAAGTTCATATCTCTTGCATCATCATCACCATCACACCCAGAGACACATTAAAGACCCTCCTCTTGCTTCATTGTAAACAGCATTGATTGTAAACAATTGCCCGCAACGCATTGCTGATGCCTGGGTGTTTTTGTTGGTGTTGGCCCAGCAGTGAGGGCAGACTTCCAGGAGGGGGAGGCCACTGAATAGAAGGTGAATCTGAAGGCACTAAGTGATAACCTGACGCTGCCAGATCAATGAGTTTGCTTCAAATATCTGTTTCACAAACAACATCCATCTGGATTCGGCCAAGCTACATTGCTGAAGAGGGCGGTCACTTTTTTCAAGCTACTAGGCAGGTGATTGGATGGACCGTCTGTCTGTCACCGTCTGGGCTTGCCAGCGCCAACCAATCAATTCCCTTCATGACGTAGCAGCGCCTGATCAGCTAGGACTACAATTGCTAATAGTTAGCATGGAGGTCGCAGATTTTTTGCTGTTTTTGTAAGGTGAATATTGGGTGCAACCATTGACTATTCAATTTGCCAAAAGAAAGAAGAATTACTGCAGATGTCTGACTGAGGATGAAGTGCAGGTAGGCCATTTTGCACGTTAAATGTAACTGATTGGATTAACTGATGTTACGCTAACGATAGCAACATTTGGAGGTTGGGGTGCTACGTCTGATGATTGATGATTAATGTTAACGTTAACAGCGATTCATTCATAACACATATCGTTGTTCGTTTCTTCAGGGAACTGATGACACGATATGACACCGAGTGGCACGCACCCTGGACGGCTAACGTCATGGAGACGCAACGCTCTCTAGCCTTTATGATCATGGCAACAACCAAATGCTTTGATACAATATAATGATTTAACGCTACTATTTAACTGGTGAATTTTAGCATATGTGTCAGTGGAATGGTAGATATTTACGCATGACTGGAGAATGTTATTTGCTTACTTTTGTAATAATAAACTAAACGGAGAAATGACGGCCGTGTGTGGTGTTGTTGTTACATAATCTGCTGGTCTTGAGGCACGATTGGGTCAAATGATAAGACGATGTAAATGCATAAAGATGTTGTCAGATGAATCTGCGAAAGGGAGCTGCCTGGAGCCCAGAGGACGTCAACAGAGAAGAGGAAAAACACCCTGGTTACACCATGCAGCATGTATTTGGATATAATCTCTAACTTTAAGAATGGTTCCTTGTTGATATACCGTATTCCTAGTATTGGCTCCCATGACGTTTGTTTACCCCCTATCTAAAGTACAAGTGCAAAATCTTAAGCTACCGGTATGTTCTATCGATAAACCAATTTCTCGAATAACAGCTCCAAAATATCAGACATATAGGACTACTATATGCTAGAGCTATATTCACACTTCACAGTATAATTTATGCAAGCGGGGGAAAATATCAGATAAACTGATTGTTGTATTGTATCCTGAGATCTTTAATCTCGCCTGTATAACATAATATGTCACTCGGACACCAACGTGAGTTAACGTGGTTTATTAAACAGCAGCCAACATTCCAATCATAGCAGAATACACTTCAGCTAGCAGTAAAGGGACAATACATCACACTGATCTTTGCAGTTCTGTGTTGATTAGCTAATAATTCAGTGGCATTTTGATTAACGTTATGATTTATTTCGATTTGGAACAAAAATGATGGTTTAACAGATTGCATGTTTACTGGGCTGTGGTGAGAGTGAGAAGGGCTTTGTGTTTGTGTGACTTGCGTGAATGGCTAGCCGTTAGCCATTACAGCCTTACAGCTAATAAGTTATCCCAGCCTAGCGGTCTGAAGGCTATCTCCCCAAATTCTACAACAATGTCTTGTTTACTAACGTTCATAGTTGATAACATTACAGCAATACAGTTACGGTTTCGTACTCACTGTAAGATCAAGTGTTTAACGTTTATGTTAGCTTATTGTTTTGAATAGAATGTTTGACTAGCACACTGGAGCTAGCCTCGGTAGCCGCCGCCATGTTGAATAGTGAAAGAACTACAAACGCAGAGGCGCCTCTCGGTGGCGTCACACCCGGTCTCGCCTAAAGCCCGCCCCTAGCTCACGCTGATTGGTGCGCCTGTGTGGCGGCCGGTTTGAATGCATCTCTGAGGCCAGGGCCAGACTGAGGTGGATTGTGAATTTGTGGAACAATGCCGCCCCCGTCTGGTGGAGTCAGGCTAACTAAGTGACTGCATGGAAGCAGATTTGACCAGCTGTCAGTGTAGACGACGCCACGCCTCGCTATGAGCTAACCTGCCTTACGGTGTCATGTGTGTTACATTGGCCCTGCCTGTGATGTTTTCCTGTCCTGAACACAAGCCAAACTAGGAGCTTTCGTCTCAAAGCATGCTTTGTGCTCTCTCTCTCTTTCTCTCTCTCTCTCTCTCTCTATTTCTTTCTCTTCTGTCCTCTTCTCCTCTCCTCTTTTTCCTCTTCACACTCTCTAGACGTTGGTTATTCTTTTCCTCTGTAAAGACCTTTAGTCTATTTTTTGGTTTAGGTATAGAACAATTAAAGGCTGAATATTTACGATAAATCCAACTTAATTTTCACAAAGGGTGTGTGTGTGTGTACTGTGTATTGTCGCTGTGAATTCAGGCTACATATTATCACGCGCACACGCACACGCACACACACACACACACACACACACACACACGTGAATGTACATTGCCAAAATGGCTCTATCTATTCCTGGTCTCCTTTGGAGATCCATGAACCCTGACCTTCTCCCTCATCCACAGAGTAATCACTTTGACATTAATACAAACATCACATCATATACACACTCCTAGAAACACAAGAGGCACATACACCCCCCCCCCCACACACACACACACACACAGAGTATAGAGTAATACAGTGGTTCTCAACCTTTTTGAGCCGTGACCTCCCAAAAACTTTAGGCTGGGGTTCGTGACCTAGCCTGGGTAAACCCATCCCCCACGTGACCTGCTCTCAGACCTGTTCTCAGTCACTATGGTCTGGAATCCCACCATTGTTAATCGATTTCCTGCGGTTGTTGGGCCCCCCCCGATAGACCACTCCATTGCGCAACCATCATCCAACCAGTTTAGTGCACAGAGCACATGCGCAGTGCAGCAGATGGCGTCATCACTCTGCGACCTTTGTTGTTAGCGCTCGAGCTAACTCCACCTAGCTAACTCACTAGGCTACTGCTAGCAACCACAGGTTGCAGGTTGTGTAAGATAAACCTTCGTTCTAAAGGCAAGTTGGGCAGCTGCAAACCACTCGAGAAGGGGGTATTTCTACGCCTGGAGAGGGTTGGTGTGAAACTACACCAACAGGATTGCAAATCATGTCGGATTTGCCAGAGTCTGACTGAGGTATGTACTTATAACCTAATGTACTAGTGCTGCACGATTAATCTCCACTTCCCCCGTGCACTCCCGCAAATAAGTAATGTTATGCGCAGCCAGTTTATCAGATAATTTCGCCGTAAAATGTGTCCAGGTGATGAGAAGCCCCAGCTTGTACAAGCTGTCCTTTGTATGGTCGCTGCCCGTCCGCTCAGACCCGATTTCGATATAGCGTTTGGTGATCTTTTGATCAACAGACCTCATAACGGGGATATACTGTTACGTGTGTCTACCAACATCACTAAAAGATCATAAATGTAACGCTGTTTTAATCGATGGCTACGTTGCTAGCTACTAGCTAGCCGCAGACCAGCTATGAACCCGTTTGGATGATTGCTGCCCGTCCACTAAAACGCGATTTCGATATAGCTTGAGGTGATATTTTGATCAACAGACCTCATAACGGGGATCTATACTGTTACATGTGTCTACTGTACTGACGTCCTCTCTGTTTATTCTTTCAGGTATTAATTCTAAACCCTTCTCAGTCAGCTGCTGCCAACCTGATGAGGAAACAGGCGTGCTTGTTGGACACTGAATGCAAGAGCCTAGCCAGTCTGCAGACTTCATCCTCCGGTGCTGTTCGCCTCAGGACTTGAAGGCCTAACGTTGTACCATGGACTGTATACATTCTGTGCTAATAATGCTAGCATGCTAACATCCTTTTCACACACACACACTGAATATACCGAAATGCTAGATTTGATCATGGACTTAACGCTAATGTTAATCCAAAACGGCCGCAGTCATAACGGTAAGGTGTGTTTGACCTAATTGAAATATTAACGTTAATGCCCTCACATTTCAGCGTGGTTACAGATAAACCTATTTAACGCTAGCTAGCTACATTACTGGCTTGATATCATATTCCAGATGCAACCTAGCTAGATAAGCTCCACACGGCTGTATGAGTAGCTACAATCAAATGTATCAAGCCTTGATATCATATTCCAACGTGAATTCAGCTGAGGGGTTCGCTCCAGAACGAGACTGTTGCGTTCAATATTTGTACACGTTACTGTGCAGTAACTGTGCAACTGTGTACTGTGCAATTCTGTATATTATACATAATCCAGATGTAACCTAGCTATAGCTAGACGTTAAGAGGTTAGCGTGAATGCGACTGAGACCTGACATTACTGAAGTGAATACAAGTGACCTATATTTTTCAATCCTGTCTTTGAATAAAAGTTGTGTTATACTTGAAAACCATGTCTTTGCTCCCTTATGTGTTCACAATTACAACAAATCTGTATGGTTTATCTGTTGGCATTAAACCGTGGTATTTCCTTGGGTGATATTCCATATTTGTCATTAAACCTAGCTGTTCACATAAACCGAATATGCTAGACTTGATCGTGGACTTAATGTGAATCCAAAACGGCCACACTCATAACGTAAAGGTGTGTTTGACCTAGCTAGAAATATTAACGTTAATGCCCTCACATTTCAGCGTGGTTACAGATAAACCTATTTAACGCTAGCTAGCTACATTACTGGCTTGATATCATATTCCAGATGCAACCTAGCTAGATAAGCTCCACACGGCTGTATGAGTAGCTACAATCAAATGTATCAAGCCGATATCATATTCCAGATCCAACCTAGCTAGCTAGATGTTAAGAGGTAGGAATATACCGAAATGCTAGACTTGATCGTGGACTTAATGTTAATCCAAAACGGCCACACTCATAACGTTAAGGTGTGTTTGACCTAGCTAGAAATATTAACGTTAATGCCCTCACATTTCAGCGTGGTTACAGATAAACCTATTTAACGCTAGCTAGCTACATTACTGGCTTGATATCATATTCCAGATGCAACCTAGCTAGATAAGCTCCACACGGCTGTATGAGTAGCTACAATCAAATGTATCAAGCCGATATCATATTCCAGATCCAACCTAGCTAGCTAGATGTTAAGAGGTAGGAATATACCGAAATGCTAGACTTGATCGTGGACTTAATGTTAATCCAAAACGGCCACACTCATAACGTTAAGGTGTGTTTGACCTAGCTAGAAGTTAAGAGGTTAGCGTGAATGCGACTGAGACCTGACATTACTGAAGTGAATACAAGTGACCTATATTTTTCAATCCTGTCTTTGAATAAAAGTTGTACATTGTGTTATGCTTGAAAACCATGTCTTTGCTCCCTTATGTGTTCACAATTACAACAAATCTGTATGGTTTATCTGTTGGCATTAAACCGTGGTATTTCCTTGGGTGATATTCCATATTTGTCATTAAACCTAGCTGTTCACATAAATTTGCAATGATGATCGACCACGTGAGATATCACAAGTAGCCTACTTTTATTAAAAAATAAAATGCAAAGAGAGGTTTCCTTCTCTAACTATTGGTGCGTTCACAAAATATTTCAGCGTTTCATAACTATAATAGCCTAATGTTACTGTAGCCTGGATGACGTCAGCTAATGCTACCCAGCCTTCCAGCGTTTATCTTCCATAATGCATTAAATCATAATCACAATGCGAAGACATTAGCTGATCACCACAGAGCTGCACAGACAAGTTTATCAGATAATTTCGCCGTAAAATGTGTCCAGGTGATCAGCTCTGAAGCCCCGGCTTGTATGGTCCGCTAAAATCCGATTTCGATATAGGTGTTATTTTGATCAATATTGTATAGCTGGCTAGACAGAGGAGTTTATCTGGAATCAGTGTGACAAGATCCCTGCTGCTAGCTTGTCTGCCTTTCTGTGTCAGAGTATCTAGCTACATTATCTGCATTACATGCTACACCATGCAAATATATTTCGATATAATTCAAACAATTAGCCCACTGTACTACTGGACTGTGTATTGCTGTGAATAAGTTAGATTTGATTGTGTAAAGTGTATCAGCTTTAAATATCCAATATATACAGCATTAAACAAACGACCAGCAGCATTCAAATGTGCAAAAACGTTATATTTATTGAAATGTGGTGATCTCATGTCACATTACATAATGTTATGCCCAAATGGTCTACTGCCCAGAAGCGTCACTTTACATGTTTGGTAGGGAATTATTTTAATTATGTTAAACCAGCGTTTATCTTCCATAATGCATTAAATCATAATCACAATGCTATGAAGACATTAGCTGATCACCACAGAGCAGCACAGACAAGTTTATCAGATAATTTCGCCATAAAATGTGTCCAGGTGATCAGCTCTGAAGCCCTGGCTTGTATGGTCCGCTAAAATCCGATTTCGATAACGCTAGGTGTTATTTTGATCAACAGACCTCAACCTCAACAGCTGTTTTCACTTGAATTTCCTCACGTAGTTGCATAGCCATATAGCTAGCCAGCTAGTAGCTAGCTCGGGAGCTATGCTTTAGAGAGGCCAAATGCTAACGGCTAGGTAGTGCTAAGCCGCTGCAGCTGTTACACGTCATTGACAAAGACGCACTCTCTGATTGGCCGATCACGGCAGGACTGATGTTGGCAGTCACGCCGTCACTCATTGGCTGCGGGGTGGCTGCGGGTCTGCGCGGGTCTTTCAATCGCCCCAGAAATCGATCTGAATGGCCCGGAGTCTAGACGCTAGTGACTGGGAACTGAGAGAGCAGGTCACGTGGTGGCTGGGTTTACCTAGGCTATTCGTGACCCCCCTCTCGCCGCATGAGACTGCACCCCCCCCCCCCCCCCCCCCCACACACACACACACACAACCAGTACAAACTTGTTTGACTGAACTAATCTGTTGAGGATCCACTCTGCAGAGCTGATGTTGACTTGTAGGCCAATTAGAGGCCTCTTAACCAATCAGAAGCTAGAGACAGTGTCTAACAGTCATAGAGAGGACAACTGGAAAACAGCAAACGGATAGAAATGAATGACACCAAGGAGGAGGAGGTTGTTGGCAGCTATGCTACAGTGAATAAGGATCATTCATTTTGTCCCATGAAAGAGTTCAACATTATCTATTTGGCAGTAGTTTGGATTCAGGAGAGGGGACTTACCAGGCAGCACTGTGCAAAAAACATCAAGACAGTTAATATGGAAGACTCCTCAAACATCACCATAGAGAACTGTAAGAATGCATAGCGACCAAGTCCCAAGACACCAGAAAGGAAATAATGAACCACCCCCAAGGTCGGTTTTAATACCCGTTGTGAAACGGCATCAAACTTTGTTTTGAAAAAATATATTGAATATATCTTGATTTAAGTTTATCTGTATATTTTTGGGTCTTTCCCTCCCCCGGTGGGAGAGTGTGTCACAGAGGTACAAATGAAACAGCACAGAATCAGGGAGACAATTATCTGTCTGGGCTATAGATAGCAGCCACGTAACACGTGAGTCAACGTCACACGTAAGCACAGAGGCTGCTGGACAAAACATTCCCCTTATCTCCCTACCATGCACACATGCAGACACGCACATGCGCAAACACACACACACACACACACACACACACACACACACACACACACGCACATGCGCAAACACACACACACACACACACACACACACACACACACACACACACACACACAATTCATCTGTGAAATGAAGAAGTCTCCTTGGCAAAAAAAAACGATGTAAATGTACTGTGAGTTTTGTAAGGGGAGACTATTTGTTTGCCCAGCTGCAGATGTACTGCTATTCATTGACACCTGTGCTGGCCGGCGGGACAGTGGACACTGAATAAATGAAACTAAACTTAGGGCTCCCAATCACACACATCTATGACTTTAATCCATCAGAGTCTTTCCATGACTCTGATGGAGTATTTCCACAACCATTAAAAGACAAAGTGCTGTTTTCCCCCCCTCACGTTTTCTTGTGCCAGTCTTCAAAACAGAGAAGCAGTTAGCCTGTAATAATGTGAAAAGCAGGGCATGGTGGTAGGCACTAGGCAGGCAGCCTTGAGGTTGGAGGTTTTGACATCGTCATCTGTTCAATGCATACAGCATAATTGCCTGACTGACTGGAATGAAATAGAGAATTAACTTTAAAAAAATGCAATACATTTTGATTTATCCATTCAAATCAAATCATTTTTAACTGCCTTTTCATCAAATATCTCCATAGTATTGTAAATAGAGGAAAATTGGAATACTATAATATTCCTAATTCTAACCAATTAATCCCAACCAGTCAACACAAAGAGTGAGTGAAACAAGCTGAAAATGTAAGATTAACGCCAAGATGAACTTTTTGCCAGTGTTTGTCTGCACAACAACTCCCATACATACGTACAGTACAGTATGCTCAGTGAGGCGCACCGCCACAATGTTGCCACATAATAGATACAGTCGGTCTGTGTGGGAAGGAACGCCCACAGAATGTGACTATGGCTGCCTGGCGCGCGACACTAGAGGGTGGGTGGGGGAACCATAGATATATATAAAGGCTAGATGGCTTAAGGCGGAGTCAGCAGCGTCGTTGAACGGCCGTCATCTTGCTACAGTGCCTTTCTGGTACTTCTATGGTAGCTGGTGACCTGCACAGACAAAAATACTCATAACTCGCTGAAATCTTGACGGATTTACAAACGGTTTGGTTTATTACAAGCATATTCCGTTCCCGAGATAGACCAAAAAAAAAAAAAAAACACTAAAAACACTATTTTTTTGATGAGCTCCAAATTACACCAAAATTAAACCGAAGCATCTATGCCATGAGAGGGATTCAGGCACAAAGTTTCATGCAGTTTCATCCATTTCCCTAGGAGTTATGATCATATGATGTTGCCATACTAACCCAACAACAGATGCTCATAACTCCTAGTAGCTCCCTGTAGCAAGATGGCCGCCATGCGACGACGTCGCTCTCCATTGGCCGGCAGCGCGGGTAAGCTATCTAGCCTTTATATATATCTATGGGGGGAACCCCTCAATGGGCTGAGTCACCAAAGGACGGTGCTGCTGCGGCTCTACATTACAGGATTAGGGATTCAAGAGCAGCAGGTACACATACGTCTGTTCAGATGTGCGTTTACTGCGGCGGTTAAATCCCCGATCCTGTCTGCCTGGGCTGGGCTAGCAGCTAAATGCTAACTATGCTGGCTGGGAAGAACGGGGGGATTTCCCCCATGCTGAGCCATTGAGCACACGACTATGACGAGACACCGCCTGAATGTATCAAAAGGTGGTCAATGAATAGAAATTGACCTAAATCGATGTCCAATACACAATATACGCACATCGTCGTCATGTTTGTCCTTTGCTGAAACTTAAAACTCACATGAGCCAACTTGAGTCAAACTCACGTGTCGTAACAGGATTTGTAAACAACAGTAGGACATTTTAATCGGAGATGTGTCAAACTGCACAGAGAGTTGAGTGCAGTGTAAAAGACTGCCATATTGCTGCTGTTTACCATTGGATTTCACCGGACACTAAGGCCATGTCCACACGGAGACGGAAGCGATTTTTTTTTTCTCCGTTTAAGAAAAGTTTTCCATAAACACGGAATCGTTTCAAGAAATGTGTGTATCCACATGAAACCACTGAAACCGTTAAGTGGCGCTGTAACGCTGCCACATCACAGTACAACGTGTGGTGGACAAACCTCTCACTTCTCTATTCACGTTGTATTTGCGAGGGATATACAGTATATAGAGCATCCCGAGTATGTTCGTTACACTCAGGGTTTACATTTCATTTCATTTCATTCTGTCCAATATTAAAATATTCCAGAATTGCATGTTGTATTAAAAATAAATATTATTTCTATCTAACACGTTTAGCCTGATTTTGTTTGTGTTATTGTAAAAACTTAGCCGCCGCTAAGCCTTCTGGGAAATATCCGATGAAGGGAGGGGAGGGGTGGATGTGTGGAGCCCTGAGGATGTTGTACACGCTGTTCTCCTGTCCACTTGTTGCTGACGGTGGTAATAGAGGAGCATTATATTTTGCTGCAAGAGCCCTAACAGGCTCAGTAGCTGCTGTAGCACGAACGCTAGTGCACTGTGCCATTGTTGCTGGCGGAGAGAGGTGGGGCTATGGTGTCATCGGTTCAGGAAAGATGTGTATGGGTTGTAAACACGGAAATGCAAGGGTGGCGTCTTCAGATTTATTCACTCTGGGACCCGGTTTCAAAAATTAGCGTATACTCCCAGAACGTATACTCCCAGAACGCTGGTTCCGTCTGGACGAAACGTCTATATGACAAAAGACTTTAGCGGATACAGCTAAACTCGTCTCCGTGTGGACATGGCCTCACTGTCACTGTAGGAAAGGCCAAGTCATAATGACTCCTATTCAAATGAATTGCACTGAGTCTACTTCCATGTAGATTCAGAGCACTCCAGTCCATTTTCCATGAGACAGGGAGGAAGTCTCTTCTGGAACCAACATGAAAAGAGGCTCCAGTACCATTTATGGACAAAAAGCCACAGGTCGAACGGCTGTATTTGCGGTCCGGCTAAACTCGGCTTGCCAAGTTTAACTTGTTTCTGACACATATCTATCCCTGGACCCTGATGTCTTCAGAGAATTCATCGTTGTTTCCTACTGTTTACTACTACTACTACTACTACTTCCTCCATCTAAAGACATGACTCAGACTCCTCAATGTGCCAGAGAGACGACAGTGACACAGAGCAACGCTGTTGATCAGAAGCCAGAGAGAGCCCAGGGCAAATCCAAGAAGGAAGTTAAGCTTGTGTCTTGTTCTCTTGTGATCGTGAGTAACTCCTTGCTTGCATATATATATAGTTAATACATAATGTAACACTTGTTATCCTGGAGGATGTTAGGATTTAGTGTCTTGCTCAAGCACACTTGAGCAGGGCAAGTGCTTGAACCTAGGTCCACACTGGTCTCCTTACTCACTACGCCGCCCTGCTGCCCCAGAATAACAAATGCCATGAAACACACTTGACCAAATATATTACCCTACAAATAAAACAAAACAAAACACAAAGAAAAACACCTCAATCAGACAATGACCGTTGGCTGGTCACATACACCATGTGCTTCCCCCTGTGTACCAAACGCAGGGACAAAAAGCAGGAAGTAGCCGAGCTAAGCAGAAGCAGCGGTTGAGTCATATCATCATCAGTGATGTAATTCCATGTGAGCAGGCCTGAGCAGCAACTAGCTGTATATTAGTAACAATATCACACACAGATCCAGCCGGGTCCTGCTGTGTCTTGCCTGGGCACAGCGTGTGCTGCTCACTCATAGTCTTTATTAACACTACTTGCCTCTCTCACTGGCATACTTGGGGTTTAGTTCAACACCAGCTCTAAAGCTGCTCTGGACACGGCCCTCAGCTACACTGGTTGGGTTGATTAAGTAAATGCTCCATTCCATCCTTGAAGGCTATTCTTTAACATGCTGCTGAAGACAGTTTCATCTAGGCCTCATTTTGCTCCATGGATAGTGAAGGAACCAATGACATGCCCTGTTGTATACTGACTAAGGGGGTAAAAAAAATAAAAAAATAAGATAAAATCACTAAACCGTGCATTCCTTCTTATCTGGATGTCTAGTAGTATGCAGCCTGGTCGCCTGGATGTTTTGTTATGAGATGACAAATTGCAAGAAGCAAACACGCTCTGGATAACGTCTCAGGCTACTGCCATTAATTCCACCGCTCAGAAATGGAAAAAGAAAAAAGGCATATACAAGAGCGGACCTTTATGTCAACAAAACGGGGAAAGAGCTAGAGAGTAAAGAGGTAGGGAAAGAGACGGAGAGAGCAAGAGAAAGCTTCTAACGCTGCTTCCAAAAAGACCACTTGTTTTTGTGGACTAGAAACGGGCCTCCCTGCCAGAAGTAGGCAGAGCACTGAGACACGAGCGGAGTGGACACACACTATGCAGCGCTCACGTAGAGCACCGCACGGATGATGTATTCTTGTGGGCTTTATTCAGAAATCGCCACCATTTGGTTCTTCAGTGGAAAAGTCTATTGGGTTTTAAGAATGGGGATTTCACTTCAATGCATCAAATCAGGTCTGTGGTTAACAAAGGTTTATGGGAACGCGAATGTGGGTTCAGCATGAGATTCTTCACAAACGTGAATCACTTTGATGCCTTTTTATAAAAATTGCGTTTAAACAAAAAGCGTTCCAAAAGTCATAAAAGATATTCGCGTTTGTGAAGATTATCAGGCGGAAACCCAAATTCGCGATCCCATAAACTTTTGTTAACCCACAGACCTGATTTGATGCATTTAAGCGAAGCGCCCATGTTAAATCCCCATAGACTTTTCCTCTCACAAACCCGGAAGTAGACTTTCCGGACTCATTCCTGCGGCTCTCTATTTCACAGTTGCTCAGACACATCAAAGACACAAACACGTCGCAGAGTGGACTTTGTCTGGCCACAAAGTGACAATCTGCGACCTGTGAGAATGAATGAACGCAGCTCTGTTCTGCCCCAGTGAGCCGCGTGTTTACCCAGCACACATTTAATCCCAGGTCTCCATGAGGACAGACAGGCCTCCAGAGCACTGCCTGCTCTCCTGCTCACACACACACACAGAGCTTTCACTTCAACAAGTCTGTCAGACCCTGCTTTCAAGCAGCGGACTGGAGAAATAATAATAATAATAAAATAAAAAAACATCAAATTTATTAAATGTCAAGTATGACGTCTGTCTGCACATTTTTCTGTTCTCGGGGCTGTAACGAGGGGGAATGTTCCTGTTATTTTTACAAAACCTTCCAAGGATAATCTTTCTATTTTGGGAATTTCAGGGACTTTTCAAATAGATGCCAAAAAAAAAACCACTCTATATTACATCAAATGTGCTTCTCTGCAGCTGTCCAAACTCTATATACATATGGACACCTTCCTATTTACGCCTTCTGCTTGGGCCATACTTTGTTTACCGTCTATCTTACTTTAAACGGGTGAGTTATATACAAATTAAACCCCGTACAGTTGTCATGAAAGGTGAAATTAGCTATAGAGACCAAAACCGGCTTATTTTCGCTGTAAAGTCGGGGATTTTAACAGAGCCTCAAGTGGCCATTCGAGGAACTGCAGCTTTTGGTACTTCCGCATTGGCGTCATGTGTCCAAGCCGGTGCCATCACAATCCCCCTCCCTGCGGGTAAACTTTAGCGTACTGTAGCACCGACACTTCATTACGTGTCTGATTTCCTGACTCACTGGCACCCTGGAAGCGTGAGGACACAAGCTAACACTTGCTAGCCCGTGCGCTGTCTGTCTGTCCAGTGTTGACACAAAAGAGGAAGGACCATCCTGAATGTCATTTCTTACTGGATTAGACCACAGCTGAAACACCAGTGTTTCCCCTACCATTCTACAGGCCTGGCGGGCCCGCCAGACCAGAAAATTTTATTTTTTTCTGCTCTCCCCAAAATTTCAATAAACCTTTATGGCATATTATTACAATACAGCAATACTGGTGTTGACAGTAATACAAGATGCCAAATCATTCAAAACAATAAGCATTTTGCTTTTAGGAGCATTGTGCCAGCGTGCGCCGCTGTTCCAAAACGTGTCAACGTGTGTCGTTGCCTGGGAAACGCACACCCCATAATACAACTGTTCGCATCGCATCAAATAATAGTATGATGATACTTGGGATGCCATTGCGAACAGGTTAGCTAAAGGTTTAGCGTCGCCAATATCAATACCAGCAAGGGCCCCCGCCGTTGCGGTCGAGGTACATTTTGAAATCCCAGGCCTGACATTTTTTCTAGGGGAAACACTGAATACCGTCAATCTTTTCAACTCCACGATGAATGTCACAAAATGTTTTGATCACAAAATCTACTTAAATACTGCCTACGTAAAACTACCTGCTATTAATGTGACAAAGTGTGTGTGTGTGTGTGTGTGTGCCCATCCAGTCAGTTCCTACTCACCTTGAACACCCAGCTTAACAGAGGCAACATGGTATCCCAACGACTTCCTAAATATAAGCTTGCTACTGTTACAACTGAGTGGAGACACTTTCACAAACACACTCTCCTTCTTGTGCTTTCTTTCCCTTTAAAACGACCTTTGTGCCGTCTTCTAGACATGCAACTGCAGACTGACAACTTCCATACAAACCAGTAGTAGTATCTGGGATACAATCCCTTCCTCTCGCCTCTTGGACTCTTTGACCAGTGATTCCTCAACTCTTTCTTTACTTCAATTCCCGCATCCTCAGCATCCTCCTGACACCATGTTTCTCGCACTCGACTTGTTTTGAATCATTTTGGCATGAGGAGAGTCTGCTATCTGTCCACTAACAGACCCCAGGCTCTGTTTACACTCCCTCGCCCTCATTCACTCCTTTCCTTTTCCTTCTACTGGTTGGTTGGAACCTCCTCTCTCTCTCTCTACCGTCATTCTCCCACCAAAAACATAGAGTCCCTTTTCTTTATTTGATGTTTTTTTTGGTCAACTGTAATCAATCGCAGTCTCCAAGTGCATTTTCAGTTCAAACTTCGCCATGAGTCTCTAAATTCATTACAAGCCCCCATATGACATGGAGGGGTTGAGAGTGGGAAAGAGAGAAGGGGAGAAGACAGCTATAATTGCTTCTCAAAAGGTAGCCAAAGTTGACGACACACGGTAAGCAGCACACAAGAGTCTTTTTCAGTCAACCAACGGTTTCGTTGAGGTAAGTCTGGAGACAGGAAGGCAGTTGGACACGGCGTCAAGCTTTGACCTATACAGACTTGGCCTCTCACAGAGGACGAACACCGGCTGGGCACACTAAATAGGACTACTGTTAGTACTGACCTCGAAAAGTAGGAAGTTACACAAGAACCACCGGTAATGGAGAAGCTACATTATTAACGTGAACTGCTTTGGGGTCAATTCTTAATGTGAACATTTGTATTATTTATAATGCACAAGGTAAGATGGTTCCTTGTTAATAAATGTAGAGCATTTAGTTCTCTGAGAATCTATTTCATATCCAAGCAAAATTGGTGTATTGTGTAACGGAAGTATCCCTAACCGAATCGGAAAGCGGATGTGAATCGGAATCAAATTAATTCAGGAAATCAGTGGTGATAACCGGCCCTAATGTTCGAACTACGATGCATCTCAATAGTAGTTTGAACCAGTTTTTACCATGTGCACTTGCACTATAACAAATAACAAAAGTCCAACCCAAACCAAACTAGGCGACTCCCCGCCCACCACTTTAACCAAAACACATTAGAGAACCCTGTAGTCCAAATCTGGCAGGCTAGTGTACATGGACATGTGCTTATATAAACACGACTTAAGATGCCAAGTCACACTAACTAAGTGACAGAGGAATGTCACTGATGTGGTGAAAGAAAACGTAGGTTATATTCCTTGGATCAGCCTATGAATGAAAACAGAGTGACATCAACCAGCATGGAAAACCAACAACAACAACAAGGAGCCCGCTGAAAGTCCCAGTTCTGTGCTTCCCATGGCCATGTGCCCTGTGGAGCGTAGCCACGGCTCAACGGTCAAGGATCAGAAGTCAGAGTAGCTGAACCAAAAGACACACTGACGTGACGTCATCCCGTCGGGTTGAGGAGCCACTTAGCTGCACAAAGACAAGCGAGGAAGAGAGGACGAGCTCATTGAAATGTGATGACGGAGAGACACAATGCAGAGGCTTGTTGTCAGAGAGAGCAGGCAGGCAGGCAGTGCTGAAATCAGAGTGAACTTTGATGAAGAGTACATTAGATCACAGAGGCTCAAAGACCCACACCCACACACACATGCACGCACACACACACACACACACACACACACACACACACACACACACACACACACACACACACACACACACACACACACACACACACACACCATGTGAGAGGTGACTGTCTGACTGAAAGAGTCAGTAATGTGCAACGGCAGGTGTGGAGCTAAGACTGACAGCAACTTTGGATGAGTGTGAAAAACAGGCCTAGAAAAAACAACAAAGTGACAGAGGGAGGGAGAGAGAGAGAGAGAGAGAGAGAGAGAGAGCAACTGCTGACAGAAAAACAGACAGAAACTGACAACAAGGATGGCCTGATGACAAGTGGATATAAAGACAGGAAGGTGACTCCAGTTTACTGGCCTGTTTTTACTACAGGCCGAGGAGTGACTGTCACATGATGCAGGGAGGTGGAAAGTCACATAAAACGGAGGGAGGGGGAAAGCGCGTGAGCCCGAGAGGTTACACCAAGAGAGAGAGGGATTCAAAATCAAGCACTACCGTTAAGAGATGAAAAACCATATATGAAAATGTCATATCACGATTATAGTGACCAAAATGATCATGGTTATCAGTATTATCACAGTTTCGTTTGATCTCTAACTAGCGTTTTGCTCTCATTGGTGATTGGGGCTAACGTGACAGACAGTACTGCCAGGTGGTTTGTTATTACACAGAACCATCTGGGAGCTTGTCATTGGAAACCGCTTAGGAAAAGGGCATGCGCTTTCCAAAGAAATACCTGGCAGGTGATTGGATGAACCATCTGTCTATCACCGTCTATCGCGGGCTCACTTCTCGCTGTCGTGACACCTAAATCCCGCCCGCAGCTGCCTCTCTGGACGCCGATTGGTCCGGCCCGCTGCCCGGGACGGAGTTAAACCAATAGCGTGGCCCAATTTCTCGCGCGATCGTGATCTTTGCGAGCCCGGCTGCCTATAATGTTCCTCGCTGAGACAGGCTGCAGTTGTATTTAACAGAGGGAAGTGTGTTTCACTCAGCCTCTTAAGTCAGTCTGGTGCTGGCGGAGAATGCCTTTCAACAACGTCTCTTCAATTCAAATCAGCCGTAAGAATGAAAGAGGGAGAAGTTGAGAGACAAAGTATGTGACTAATGGCGTAGGCCTATCCACATGAAAACGTGCCTCCTGTTCCAGAGTCAAGTTCTGGCATAAGCACACAATGGGTCTGGAGGTGACATCTCCATGACTCACTAACTCTCATACAGTGCACCTAGTTTCGGGCCTGTGTTTTACAGCAGCTCAGCAGACTGGATGTTCATGTGCCCGGGCCGGGGTGCAGTAATGAGTGAGCCACTGTTTATAACACTATCTGGCCGAGACAAAATACACTACAGTGATGAAGCCCTGTTTCAAAATATCAAAAACCAGGTTGAGCAACAGAGTGAAGGAAACCCCAATCTGATATACTGTGCGATTCTCTGACACAAATTGAACTGTGCAGTTTTTTTTATCAGACAACCAACACAAACTGTACCTACTTGAACAGATCATTTATATCCAAAAACAGTTCAGATGTGACACTGACGCTATCTCTCTCTCTCTCACACACACACACACACACACACACTAGAGATGAAACGATATGAAAATTTCATATCACGATTATTTTAAAATGATCATGGTTATCAGTATTATCACGGTATTGTTCAAATGTGCTGAAAATGTTCAAAAGGTACTAATACACTCACTGAAATCATTTCTCCAAGGCTGCGCGTCTGCATCTGGGAGACGGTTGCCAACTTTGGTTGATGATGGACAGTATACATGTTTTTCAAAGCGCACGGTTATCGTAAGGAATTTTATTGCGGTTCTCATTCAAACCGGTTATGGTTTCATCCCTAACACACACCTAGTAGTAGCCCCTTTGTGACTCTTGCGGGTATGAATTCATCGTGACGTGATCGTCTACCCTACGAGAGTCCCTTATCCGTACATAGACTTCCCTGCGACACTCACTCTCAAGCTGTCTAAATCAGTGATACGCACGTTTCAGAAACATTTCAAAGCCACCTACTAGAGCAGAAGGGTTCGTTGCTTCTCGACGGCGGGGTTTGAAAGCTCGATGCTGCTCATAAATACCTATTTTTATTCGAATTCTGTGCTGGCTCAACAGCGCCACCCTGGTCGAAAGCTCTGTAGACAGCTTGAGAGCGAGAGTCGCAGGGAAGTCTATGTACGGATAAGGGACTCTTGCAGGGTAGATTGTCCACCCGGGAGAGTCTAGGGGCTAACCTAGTAGTAGTCTGAAGAAAGAAACAAGGGCCTGCCCTGGCCCTATATGGCAGTTCAAGAGTGGACCTTGTTTACATGTGTCACTAAAAAATCCCCACTCAGTCCCAAGCTATACATGTTAACACATCTCTGGCCTGAATACCCATTAAGTGATTTGGAAAATCCAGATTGTTAATCTATCTCTGGTGTGTACAGTGCACTAACAGCACACGATTGACTATTTGACTACAGGAGGATTCAAATGGAACTGTGGACAACTGTATTCCTGAATGCCCTTCTATATTTGCGACATGACCATAGCTACTTTTCAATGGCGGATGATGGTGGTATCTTCTACCACAACTACATTGACCTTTATCTTCTGTACTCGATAAACTACTGCAGTATCGTTACAGTTACAGGCCGCGTTACTGCAATGCCCATTTCAGTATAACAGTGTTTCATTTCACATTCCTTAAAGCGCAGCAGGAGCCAAAAAACACAACAGGGAGTTTTTCTGACGAATGTTCTGACATTATTTAAACTGTAAAAACAGACAGACATACTGTAGCCTGGCGTTAAGTCAAACCAAGCAATTAACACTATTATATATGACCAGTTCAAATAAGTTAATGATTTATGGTGAAAACTGATGATGATGATGATACGAAAATGTCTTCATGTATCATTACGTACACTTGACCAACTAGTTACGTATGTCAGTTATAATGTAACAACAGTAACAGTTAACAACTCGTAGAGTTAGATTAAAGTTACCTTGAACTTGTTGTTTAGCTAGCTTAATGCTATACATCGGTTAGCCAACTGGCTAGCATGCATGGCACGCGCAAAGTAAAGAAACCAAACTGCACACAGACATTAAACTTACATCTTTCTGTTCTGCTTTGACGTTGAATAGGTTGAACTTTTGGAGTCGCGCTTTCATCCCATCCGCCATAAACTTTCCACAAGAGGCTCCGATAACGTTCCTTTCACAAAGCCTTGGTTTGACAGTGTGGGACCATTCCAAATCAATTCAATGGAAAGTTGTTTTTTCTCCCTCAAGCCTTCAACCGCTGTTGTTGCGACTGAGGAGGACGACTCAGGAGTCGGGACCAATATCAAGCCAAGCACAATTAAAAAAATCGCACTTTCCGGTTATACATTTCAAAATAAAGCATTTCTCATGAATTAACCAGCCATTATTCTTCAGTGTTATTCTTCGAAGTTTTGCGCTTTTGTTTTGAAGGCGAATGGTTAACTTCCGATTTGCTTCTTGTTGTCTGCGGCTAGTTTGACGCAGCAGCCAAATCCGCTGAGGGAAGAGGGGGGGCCTGGACACAGTTCCTGTCCCTCCCGGGGCAGTCAAACTTTAGGCGGTAGACCGATCGGGTGGTTTTCAGATTATAGTTTATGTTTCAGGCAGTTTATGAGCTAGACTGATATGGCAGAATGTAAACAACGCTTCCGCTCCAACTGCAGAACAGACCCTATTGAGCAAGAATGCATGCCCCTGGGATGCAGATGCACTGTCTGCTACTATACTGAGCAATGACACAATGAAGCATAACTTTGTGGTGGTTGGCCCAGAAGTTTCCAAATGTTTGTTTTCATGTCA
>NC_139626.1:41431662-41441662 GCF_964638095.1 Poromitra crassiceps | reverse complement strand
CAGCGTGAGTCTGTATCGCACCTCCTCTTCCTCTTCCCCCATGTCTCCCCCAGCTGGAGGGGCGGCCTTATCGGGGCGCGGCTTGGGAGAGCTGGCAGCTGAGAGCGATGGACAGGAGCGACGGTTGGAGGTGAGCTTGGGGAGAGGTTTCTCGAAGCTCCCGGGCCTGAGGGCTTTGTCACTTTTGGGCTTCACCTCGAAGCAGAGTCCCTCCATGGCTGGTGTGGATGGACGAGGCAGCCGACTGCCTCTGCTATGACCTGCTAGGATCAACAAAACCGTTAAGAGGACTGACAGCTTTAAAGGGAAAACTCCTCATATAGCCACTACTAGATAGCAGGATAGCCAAGTTTAGTGCTGATCCTGCGGGATATCGTGTGCCCCACTTTCCCTTCTTCTCACTGTGTGCCTCTGGCTCACACTAGGAACAGCACAACTCTACACACTATCTGAATCCAGGACACTAGAGTACTATGACCCACTGGGGCCCTGTGGTGTGTAGTAGGCACAGGGTCATTTGGAGGGCGAAACAAGGAACTCATCCGGTTCTACTTTAAGTGCCTGGCTGTGTTTTTCCTATGAGAAACATGTGGCTTGCTTGACCACTGACCTACACTCAAGGACACACAAACACCCACAAACTTTGGCAATTCTACCATGAGGCTCATAGTTAGCCAGTTGCGTGTGACAGAAACAGCTCCAGCTGACCTCCATTGCCAACTGCATATTATAATCAACAGACATAACTCTCAAATGACAGATACAGACACACGCGTGCATGCGCGGCGTGTGCCAACAGCGGGGTAAAACCAAAACGAGCCCACGTAAGCCACGCTCTCTAATAACTTTGTAAATCAATTAGCAGTGACGGAAAATAAAGCAGACCAAATAGTATAGGGATATCATGCAAATTACTCACATGAAGTTAATGAGGAATAAAACAAACGAACCTGCCTTTTTTGTTTGACCTTGCAATATAAACACGTCATACAAGTTCAATCAATCATCGGCGCTAACGTTACAAACTTACATGCAACATCAGAAGATATCTCTGCTGCATCAGAACACAATACGGAAGTCAATATTTCATTTTTCAAGAGTGCAGCCGTATCTCACCAATTTTACGCACGGAACTCATTTTTACGCACGACGTTGCGCCAAAACAGCGCGCACTGCATGTAGAGTTTGAGATAGTTTCATCAACGTAATTACCTCCTCCTCGCGACTGTCCTTCAGCCAACCTCCTATGCCCAGCAACTACCTTTCCACTGCTCCAACTCCGCACTCCAGTCCGGTCGGTGCCTGTAGTGCTGGAAGCGTGCAGCGCAAGGCAGGTTGCAGTGTGTGTCCGAGGCGCAGTACACAAGCTGTCATATACAGCTTTATACACAAGCCCGCTCTCCTGGGTTGGAGGCTAGCTAAATATAGAAGACAGCCGACCAGGGCCAGCCAGCACGCCCACCCCTCCTCTCCAGACTGACGGTGCATGACAAGTGCATGGTGCATGCATGTACTGCTGTAGGATGGAGATGTGATACGTCTGTCTGTCTGCGCCGGTGTGTTCCCCGTTCTCTCTCGCCCTCTTCGTCTCTCTCTCTCCAAATGCGCTGTTATGAACCATTCTATAAACAAGCAGTTTCAGCACATTGCTTAAAGATAAAGCACACAAGAAAATGTGGACTGTTATTAAACCGCCCATTTCTGAAGTACAGTACTCAAGCAAGATCACCTAAATGCTGCAAAGTAAAGTAAAAAAAAAAAGGATCTCAATTGTGTCTGTCAAGTCACTATCAAGACAAGAGTCCCCTTGAGTTTTAACAATTCATTCATTTCAAGGAATGGAAGTGGCTGCATCTGACAAATGCTTGTAGAGTGTAAGGTTTCGCCACTTGGTGGCGCTGTAAACCTTTAAGGTTTATTCAGTTTACAAACTAGCAGTTCTGCAACTATAGCTCAGTGCTCTGCAATGACACAGCTTTTATACTTGGAATCAGTGTTGGGGGTAACTCATTACAAAAGTAACATATTACATGTAATATATTACTTTTAGCAGTAACTCAGTAATCTAACATTACTTATAGGATTTCAGTAATATTATACCATTTACTTTGTCATGTAACTCAAGTTACAAATTTAGTTACATTTTATTAAATCAAAGCACATATTTAAAAAAGATACAATCATTTCCGAATCAAACTGTGTTTTTATGCAAATAACCACTATAGATGACAATAACAAAGGAAAAGGATAACATTTAGAATTTTGGCTTGTTTACTCTGACTTCAAGGCAGTTGAAATTATTTTTTGGGATGGTTCCGGGGCGGCGATGTCATTCTGCTGCTGCTGTTGTTTTGGTAAAAGTAATGTAATAAGTAACAAGTTACTCTACACAGAAAGTAATATTGTAAAGTAACTTATTACTTTCAAATGAAACTAACTAGTAATATGTAGTATATTACATTTTGAAAGTAACTTGCCCAACACTGCTTGGAATGGCTTTAATACACAAAAATGACAATTTAGACTCACGGCTCCTGCTATACTCTGCTTTTACTCATGTTAACATTCACACTTTAATTTCTGTGGACAGCACATCCACCAGTGTAGCTTACTAGCTTTCCAATGTCAGTTTTAGCAGTTCCCATTTACACTCTTCTGTAACTCTTGGTATTTAGTAGCCTAAGCCTTGTAGGGCATACACATATTCACTTGTATGTAACACATGTGTTACATACAAGTGAATATATGTTTAGTCATCTATTGCAGTGTGACATTTCACAGTTGTCATTTAAGAGCTCCAGCAGAGAGATCAACCAAATCCAAACCATGTGACTGTGATGCATTGTAAATGTTGGAGGTATACTGACGCTGTAGCTGTGTGCCCCAAACAAACTGTTGATGGACAAACTCAAAGTGGAGATTGAGCTGCCATAAACTCTGCTTATTATCAAATCATTAGTAGGTAACAGTATAATCCCTCCTGATGCAACTAGCATATCTAAACAACAGTGTAGGAAAATAAAGTAATAAAAAGTAAGTTTCTAAATAGGCCTTTATTAAATCAACACTCCCCTCTACAGTAGTTAAGACATTTTGTGAAATGCTGGTCAGAGATACTAGTCACAACTGGTCCTTTTTGTGTGTGTATGTATATATGCAATTAGCAATTAGGAATATCAGTGTTACTCCGGCTTGGGCTGCAATTTATTCTTCTGTGGCTGGAAGAAGTTTTCCACGATGGCATCAACCAAGTCGTCCAACTCCTTCTGCAGGCGCGTCACATCGCTGGGAGAGAAGCAGAAAGTGAGAGAGGATCATAAAAGATGAAATAATGGAGCTTGAGGTCTTCATGTTATATTTTGTTTTTGTTTTGGGGGAAAAAAAAAAAAAAAAAAAAAAACAACGTAGGAGTTTTGTCACTATGGGAAGCTGGCCTGGTCTCTATGGCGGCCTACCTGTTACCGGGGGCGGCGCAGAGCTCCGTGTAGTATTTGATCTTTGGCTCGGTGCCGCTGGTCCTCATGGTGGCCACGCCACCGTTGGAGAAGGAGAAGGTGATCATCTGACTGGAACTGGAGGTGGGGAGAACCTGAAAGGACAATGGACAGAGAGAAAAAGAGAGAGAACACAGAATTTTTGTATGGAGGAACAGTTGAAGATTTGATTTGTATATCTTTGCCTCGGCTGAAATGATCATTTTAAAAGGAGTAGTAATTTGGACTTGGAAATCTGGGGTACCGAATGTCAAGTTCAATTGCATGGATTTGGAATAGAGTTTCTATCTCTGTTGGTTTCATAGTCTCTGTTAGTTTCATAGATTATTATCGAATGGCAGAAATTCCAGATCCAGTTCACCGCCAAAATTGAATTGTTTCTTGGCCCAGGGCCGATGTGTCCACCAAATTTCATGGAAATCTGAGATATACTGCAGACAAACAAATAAACTGGGGAAAACCATCTTCTCCTTGGTGGAAGAAACAAATAAAAGCAATCTTTTTGGGGGGGGGGGGTAAGAAGAAGAATTGTCGAGGAAAACCAGTAGTATACATCAGTTTGGCAGTGCTCTGTGTGTGGATGTGTGTGTGTGTGTATGAGTGTGTGTATCCTTACAGCCTTGTTGTCAGGCTGGTTGCTGTCGTAGCCGGTGGTGAGGTCTCGTACAGCGGTGATGGAGACGCCTCCACACTCGGTGGGGTAGGAGCCCTTCTGGTCGCCGTAGTTCCGCAGGCGCTCAAACAGGCTGCGGATCACATCCTGCTCATGGCAGATGAAGTAGGAGTTCTTAGTGATGTGGTAGCCGTACCTGAGCACGAGGAGGGGAGAGACGGAGTGACAACATTAAATTGTGGAATACATGTAAACCATACGTTAATCTCATCTAATTTAATCTAATCTAAAGACCTATGCTTAAAAAAGCAGTAATGTAAGACTTGTACTCCTTAAATGGAAAGACAAGTTTCCTCCAACTTTCAATCACTGGGTCAGAGATCTTATGTATCATCTAACCCTAGAAAAAATCCGATACGCTACAAGGGGTTGTGCCCTCGACTTTTATACCATCTGGCAGCCAGTCCTGGACCAGGTAGAGAAAATGGACGCTAAAAGCATTTCAAATATATAGATTTACCCCCCCCCCCCTTCTCATATTTATTTTCATTAATCTGTTTTTGTTGTTGTTGTGTGTTTTTTCTTTTCTTTCTTTTTCTTTTGTGTGTATTTGTGTATTGATATACTGTGATGTATGACATGATGTATGTGGTGTAATAGGCCAGGGGTTCTTGTGGGATGGGTTTTTGTTTAAAAGTGTCAAGTGTACCGGTATTTAAATCTGTATTTTGTATTTTGTATAATATACAGAAAACAAATAAAAAAACTTTGAAAAAAAAAAAAAAAAAACTGTTTTGGATGATGTCATCATTTAAAGCAGCTACGAGCAACTTTTTCGATTGTTATTAAACAGTATAAATTTAATATCAATGCATCACATCTTACCTCTAATAGTCGAAGAGACCAACGCAGAGTAGTCTCGCTTGAACCCCGAGTGAATCGGCCAGTGTTAGTCTGTCTGTGGCCAGGGCAGATCAGGAAGTGAAATGAAACGGTTTGCAGCAGCCACTTCGGCCATAACCACAAAATAACTTCCAAAAAACCTGTTAGAATATAACGAGAGATGTTCCCGAGAGTATGCGTGGCGTTCACATTGTTTATGCTATGTTGCTAGGCAGCGCGAACGGGGTAGGCAGGCAGCTGCGTTTCACTTCCGGGTTTCACTTCCGCGTTTCACTTCCGGGTTTAGCCGGTCCGGCGGTAAGGAGAGAGAGAGAGAGAGCCCCCTGTTGACACGAGTTTAGACAGACACAGACTTAATAATCACCCAAGGGAGCAATCTCCGATTCACATGGCTTTGGTCTCAGCTACTATTATAGGTAAGATGTGATGCATCAATATTGTAATTATACTGTTTAACTCATTCAGTGCCAGCCACTTTTGGAGAACGGATGCTCCCAGTGCCAGAGTTTTCAGAGCGTTTTCAGTGATTTCTCGAGGCCCACAGAATATTGTGTGATATTACTATGTAAACACCGAACACGCACAAGAACGAGCTGGCTCTATTGTATCATCAGCAAAAAAAAGTTTATTGATACCATTTTCCGTTCTTTAGTTATGAGCCGGAGAAGATAGGTTGTTTTCAGCGTTTTCAGGCTTTTCAAATTATTAGCTGAGATAATCCGCCTTTTGTGAAATGCAGCATTTCAAGCACATTCACTGAGTCTGAAGATAATATTTTCTGATGTAGTGACGTAGTTGTTGTGTGATGCCCTGCGTGCACCACCCCCCTCCCCCCCTCCCCCCGTAAACTCCTCCCCACACTGCACACAGCCTCACGCAACCATTATATTTTCGGAGTGCTGCGTTTGTGTGCTGCTGTCGGCTCTCAGCGCCACAGCAGGGAAGAGCCAACCCGGATTGCTGAATGGTTTGGCGTCAGGGGCTGCTTTCCTGTCTGCTAATCGGGTGGAGAAACTAGACAGACAGACAGACAGACAGACAGGGACAGAGGGGCTCAGTTGTGAGCGCGGATTGACTCCTGTTCGGAGCCAATGTCAGCTCCCGCGACAGAGCAAATGGCTCTGGGAGCATGCATCGGGTTGTCTTTGATCCACGGCTTTTAGGCTGTTTCTCGGACCTGTCTCTAATCTGGACTGCACCGAGCAAGCACTGTCGCCACCTAATGAGTCCGTAAAATAGGTTATACACCTCCAATAGCTACTATAGTTGTACAGGAGCTGCGGAAGGCTTTGATCGACGTCCCACCGTCAAAAAACGCATTGGACGTCGAAGGACGTCCGTGGCATTCTACGTCACTATTTAATTGGACGTCGAAGGACGTCCATGGCATTCAATGAGTTAATAACAATCGAAAAAGTTGCTCGTAGCTGCTTTAAATCAAAAGTTGAAATATGCCTGGTAAAGTGATCTCAGATTCTGTTTCGCTCTATAGTCGCCCACAGCGGTTTCAGTGGGTTGGAGTACTTCCCTTGACAGACAACTCCTTCAGCCAATCAGCGTCTCCAAATCCAATCCAAAT
Organism: Poromitra crassiceps; assembly: GCF_964638095.1. Classification (NCBI taxonomy): domain Eukaryota; kingdom Metazoa; phylum Chordata; class Actinopteri; order Beryciformes; family Melamphaidae; genus Poromitra; species Poromitra crassiceps. Next base: position 41,435,073 of record NC_139626.1, on the reverse strand, counting down.
CCACTCGGAAGAAGGGCAGAAACACTGCACTTACGGCTGTGTTTACTCTACTAACTTGAACGTTACTGCTCGTTGCTTCGGGTGCTCCTGTTTTGCCAGCGGCCTCCCTGATTGGCCGGTTATGTTGTCAACCACGAGGCAGGTCCCCGATTGGCCCGGGTACATTGAAAATTCTGGAAATGGCTGGGGGAGGGAGGGAGTCCAGACTGATCCATAGAACCAAACACAATGTGATCACGATCAGGATGATTTGACCAGGCTAAAAATATCGATGATTTAAGTAGAAATACGTTTTACTCCAAAATGGCCATTATGTTCTCTGGAATATCATTTTTCAACCTGTCTGCAGTTTCAATTTACAGTGACATGACAGAATTCTAAGTGAACTGAATGTGTGTGTGTGTGTGTGTGTGTGTGTGTGTGTGTGTGTGTGTGTGTATGTGTGTCTTACTCCTCATAGATGGCAGTGAGTTGTTGGGAGAGGCTTGTGTCTTTAGTGGCCAGATAGGAAGTCATCTCTCCTGCTATGGCTGCAGCACTCACACCATCCTTGTCCAGTACAGAGGGACTGCACATATATCCTGCAACACACACGCACACACGCACGCACGCACACACACACACACACACACACACACACACACACACACACACACACACACAGACACAGACACACACACACACACACACACACACACACACACACACACACGCACAACACCCTGTCAACACTTCATCCTCTCAGGGGCGTCCGGGAAGTGTTCAAGTTCAAGTTCAAGTTTATTAGTGTCCCAAAGGGCAAATTGAGTTGCAGCATATAGACATACAAATAAGAACATTGACAAGAAACAACACAAGTAGCATGTTAAACATGTTACATGCCTATAGTTAAAATAAATAAAAGACTAAACAAAACATCAAGGACCTTGTTTGTGGCACACAATGACCGATAATGTGCAAGGTAGCATTAAAGTGCACAGCAATCGGTAAAGTGCACAGCGATCGGTAAAGTGCACAGCGATCGGTAAAGTGCACAGCGATCAGTAAAGTGCACAGCGATCAGTAAAGTGCACAGCGATCCGTAAAGTGCACAGCGATCAGTAAAGTGCACAGCGATCAGTAAAGTGCACAGCGATCCGTAAAGTGCACAGCGATCAGTAAAGTGCACAGCGATCAGTAAAGTGCAGACACGCAGCGACCGGTAAAGTGAGGTAGTAGAATAAAGTGCACAAATGGCCAGTACAGTGCACAAAGTAATGAAAGGTAAATCAATAGTTAAAAACAATAAAAGCAATAAAACAATAGAAACCATAAAATCAATAGAAACAATAAAACAATACAAACAGCGGCGGAGGCTGAAGGTAAAAAATGATAATAAAACACTAAACCATCATTGCCTTCCCTCGGCAGCGTTCAATGCTCGAATGGAGACAGGGACAAAGGAGAACTTGTGCCTATTTTTTGTGGCCCGTGGGGCACACAGTCTACGACCAGAAGGAAGGAGCCTGTACTCCTGTACAGTGTAGCGGTAGATTCCCTGCCTAGCAACACGAGGGTCGCAGGTTCGCGCCTCCTCGTTACCTCCGGCTTGGTCGTGGCGTCCGTACAGGCACAATTGGCTGTGTCTGCGGGTGGGAAGCCGGAATGAGGGCATGTGTCCTGGTCGCTGCACTAGCGCCTCCTCTTGTCAGGCGGGGCGCATGTTCGGGGGAGAAAGGAACTGGTGGGGAATAGCGCGATCCTCCCACATGCTACGTCCTGCCGGTGAAGCTCCCCGCTGTCGGGTGAAAAGAAGCGGCCGGCAACTGGCACACGGAGGAAGCATGTGTGTGCCTCTACGGCTCTCCCCACATCGGCAGAGGGGGTGGGGCAGTGACCGGGGCAGGAGGGGGAATTAGCCAAGTACAATTAGAGAGAAAATGGGGGGGAAATCTGAAAAAAATAAAATAATAATAATAAAAAATAAAAAAATCATCCTCTCTACACAAACTTCCAACCCCACTGTGCACACTCGTTTCTGTCTTCTGCTGCTAAGAGCGCACGTGAAAGGCACAACATTCCAATTACAGCCTTAATCATGTTACATGGGAATGCACTGGACTATGTGACCGTGTAATGCGTGTGTCTGAGTGACCGTTACATTAACCCAAAATGACCTTTACCCGGTGCGTGCTGTGTTTGAGTTCGAGCACTGACCACTGACAAAGAGCAAGGTCCACAGCTGAAATAAGCCTGACCTCTTCATTCTATCTGATGACTCAAAAGATCCACGCATCCGTTATGGAAGGAGCCTATAGGGAATAACCCCCGGTGACACACTGTGCCCACTAACCTCCAAAGCTTTCTACATAGGCTCGCCCTAGTTTCATCAGATCCTCCTGTGTTATTGCTAAAGGGGTTTTAATAACACTCTGATCTCAGATCTAATTGACATCATATGAACACTTTTAGACCGATCAAATGAACTCAGCCTGTGACAACTAGGACATCATTACTCACACAAACACTTATGTCATGCCAGCAAAAAAATAATAATGACTGTTTTCCTGTAATGGAACCAGTGGACAGTCGGCAACAACATTAACAATCACAATGTGTGTGTGTGTGTGTGTGTGTGTGTGTGTGTGTGTGTGTGTGTGTGTGTGTGTGTGTGTGTGTGCCTTTACCTATGGCCTCCTCAAAGGCAAACAGAACAGTCTTCCCCTGGTCCAGCAGGTCTCTGGCTCTGTTTCCCATCCATTTGAACCCTGTCAGCGTTTCCTGTCCCGAAAAAAAAGGCGATATGATAAACTACAGCAGCAGCATTAAGATATGATAAACTACAGCAGCAGCATTAAGATATGATAAACTACAGCAGCAGCATTAAGATATGATAAACTACAGCAGCAGCATTAAGATATGATAAACTACAGCAGCAGCATTAAGATATGATAAACTACAGCAGCAGCATTAAGATATCATAAACTACAGCAGCAGCATTAAGATATCATAAACTACAGCAGCAGCATTAAGATATCATAAACTACAGCAGCAGCATTAAGATATGATAAACTACAGCAGCAGCATTAAGATATCATAAACTACAGCAGCAGCATTAAGATATGATAAACTACAGCAGCAGCATTAAGATATGATAAACTACAGCAGCAGCATTAAGATATGATAAACTACAGCAGCAGCATTAAGATATGATAAACTACAGCAGCAGCATTAAGATATCATAAACTACAGCAGCAGCATTAAGATATGATAAACTACAGCAGCAGCATTAAGATATGATAAACTACAGCAGCAGCATTAAGATATGATAAACTACAGCAGCAGCATTAAGATATGATAAACTACAGCAGCAGCATTAAGATATGATAAACTACAGCAGCAGCATTAAGATATGATAAACTACAGCAGCAG
>NC_139626.1:41394162-41429162 GCF_964638095.1 Poromitra crassiceps | reverse complement strand
TTTAATAAGAAGTAAATTGTACCTGCGTACTTCACAGTTAACAAACAGTGTACATCTTCACATAGTAGATACGGGCAAAACTATCTAATTACACAACATGCTACCATGCTATATGCTGCAGTGTGTCAACCAGGAGTAGTACACAGTTCTGTGGTCTGGTTTCTGTCTTGACTGTTGGGTACCTGTGGTGACAGTGTTTCTGGATGGCCGTGAAGTAGTGTGTGTGGATGTCCTGGTAGGGGTCTTGGAGCAGCGGGCTCTTCAGGGCCTCCTCTGTCTTCCAGGACTCAGGCCAAGGCTCCAGGTTCTCCTCGATGGCCTTGGAGATGCCCGTGTCATGAGGGGCCACAATCTGGGCTCCGTTCTCCCAGTACACCTGGGACACATAAGGAGCGGCGGGAGGCAGATAGGATGGCGGGACAATAATAGGTTGATTATATATACGGTAAGTAAATAAAATACATAAATACAATGAATGAATGAATGAATGAATGAATGAATGAATGAATGAATGAATGAATGAATGAATGAATAAATAAATAAATAAATAAATAAATAAATAAATAAATAAATAAATAAATAAATAAAATAGGTCTCAGCTTGCCTGTAAGTGTTTTTCACATCTGGGCAGGGACTCTATGAATCTACTTCCACTGTAGTGCAATATGAATCGGTGGGGATGCACAGCTCTAACAAATCTGTCCTGAACCAATGAGCCTACACAAACTTTGATATTAAAGACAAATGTTGCCCAAGTCAAACGTGTTACCTTGTAGCCATTGTCCTGTTTGGGGTTGTGAGAGGCAGTGACCATGATACCAGCACACAGACCCAGGTGCGACACTGTGAACGGCTGGAGGAGGAGGAGGAGGAGGAGGAGAGGATTATGTCAACCTCCAAGTTCAAAGCTCATGTTAGATCATATATGATACACAGCACAGGAGGGATGGAACGCTTACCGGTTTAATTATAAACCATGATCCTGCACGGTTAGTATTACCGTTTCACAGTTTAATAATCGTTAAAAACGGTGGTACCGTGATTACAGCGCTTTGAAAAAACACAGTAAATACTGTGTCCGTCATCAACCAAAGTTAGCAACAGTCTCCCAGACGCAGATGGTTTCATCAGTGAGTGTATCAGTGCTTTTTTGCGTTGTCGTTTTCAAAATAAAACTTGGTGAAATGATTTCAGTGAATGTATCTGTAGTACTTTTGGGACTTTTTCAGCACATTCAACACCGCGACAATACTGATAAGCGTGATCATTTTGGTCACTATAATTGTGATATGAAATGTTCATACTGTTTCATCTCCACAGCACAGACATACAGACTGATACATGGGCACATATACTGTATGTGGAAATAGCAGCTAGCATGAGACTATAGAGGCTGGGCCTTGAAGCATCAGGTTATTATTATGTTGGACAAACTAGTATGTAGCAACAGCAAAAGCCCTTACTGATAGATTCAACTCTTCAAACATGGGAACCAAGTAGCAACACTGGAAAATATCTTTGTGAGTGCAGATCATTTATGAGCCTACAGACAAAAGTGATTCATCAAATGTGTGTGTGTGTGGTGTGTGTGTGTGTGTGTGTGTGTGTGTGTGTGTGTGTGTGTGTGTGTGTGTGTGTGTGTGTGTGTGTGTGTGTGTGTGTGTGTGTGTGTGATCCAACAAAGCCCACAGTAAAGCCTGATTGGCTGGGAGGGATTGGTATCAAATGTGTATGGCTGCGGGCAGGTGAGTCACTCCGCCATAAAAATAAGAGACTGTGAGGAGTCATCCCTCAGATAATGTAACTGTCATAGTGCAAATGAATGATGGGCAAAGGTAAGCTCATTTTCATTATCAGTCTAAAGAGAGTACATGTCAATCAAAGGGATACACTGTTGTCAAAATCTTATTTATAATACAGTGAGAATATGTGCTGTGGTTTTATGGACAAAACCAACAAGGCCTGTAGTTACTGTATGTGCTGTATGTGTGGACACAAGGTCACACGAATGCTGCTTCCATCAGTCTTAAACTGGCCATAACCTGGTGATGTGTGTGTGTGTGCGTGTGTGTGTGTGTGTGTGTGTGTGTGTGCGCGTGAGCATTTGTGTATTTTGCAACATGTGAAAAGTAAAAGTCCCCCCCCCCCCAGTGGAATTTGCCCTGTAGCCTCTGAGCCATGGTCCCACTGTTACCCGCTCCAATAAAGCAAAATGACAGCAGCAAACTGACATGACTCCTTAACAATATGGTTTCTCTCAGGAATTAAAAAAAGCATCCATGTGTTCCTCGGGTTTAAAAGCTGAGGCGATCTTGAACATACCACAAAGGGTGTAGGGGTGATGTCGGAGAAGAGGTGGACCGGCACCCCTCGGCTAATGAAGACGGCTGCGGCCAGCTTGGAGAAGCGCTTGCTGCTGCCCCCGCTGGCAGGGTGGGCCCGGGCATCGTACCCGATCACCACCCCTCGCTCCTTCAGGTCCCCGAAGCACTCCTCCAGGTAACGACAGAACCCCTGAGAGGGGGGGGGGGAGAGGGAAGGGGAGAGTGAAATTGGGCAAAAGAGATTGGTAAATAAAGAGATGAGTGAGCTCGGACAAAGAGGAAGTGTGGGGAATGTGCGGTGTAGGGAGGAGGAGATTTAACAAAGGTCGCTGCATTGAGATCACATGCTGGCCTCAGCGGAGCATTGTGAAACCATGCAGTCTACTGCAACATCGGCAGGGAACAAGAATCCCACCAGAATCAACAATGTGTGTGCATGTCTGGCTGTGCGTGTGTGACATGGTGTTTAATAGGCATGTGTGTGTGTGTGCATGTCTGGCTGTGCGTGTGTGACATGGTGTTTAATAGGCATGTGTGGGGTATGCTAAGTTTTCCCAACCTGCGTGGTCTGGATGATGGTGAGGTCATTCATGCAGGAGATGCCGGGGCCCATGGCCGCCCTCAGGCCCGCGGTGCCAAACTCCATCCTGGAGGAGAAGCATTTCTGCAGAGCCTCCACTGCCCCGTCCTTCACCAGGCCCTGCACCAGAGACACTGTCTTGGGGTTCTATGGAGGGAAACACACACACACACACACACTTGCTGTCATGCACAGGAGGAGGGCGCCCTTTATAATATCCATCGCCACATTTTATAAAAAAGAGTTGTGTCCAACTCTTTTTGTCTGTCAGCTGATCTTTCCTCTCTCTGCTCCAGCACTTGAATCCCTGGTCACAATCAGCGAGCAGGAATAAGTGAATCTGTGAGACGTTCAGGCTTTGTGTTCACAGGAGGAGTTGAGCCGACTGCTCCTCCTAACATCATTACCGTCAGGCTAATCAATTTGACTCCCTTCAGCAGGCTGAGCTGATTGGTGTCATCGCATGCCTTCTTAAGGCCTCCGATGACTCTGCTTGTGTTGGTCAGATGGCTGGATGGCTGCACATGACTCTGATTGCAAAGTGTGTCATTACAGTAGTCGGGTTTCCATCCACCTGTTTTGATGCGAAATTTCAATTGGCGCATAAAGAAACTGAGTGGAAACGCTGCCTAATTCGCAAAAACCTCCAAATATCGCAAAAAAAGTTTTCACGCTTGAGGGAGGCGGAAAAGTCGGGTGTGTCGATAAAAGGAAAATGCGAAACGTGCGGTGGAAACAGTTTAAGCGATATTCCGTTGTCTCTCCATTCAAAAACAACACGGTTTGCCTTGATCACTGCTATACCCGCCGTGGTAAACAGAAGAAGACTGGGATATTAACTTTAAGGCGACTCACTTCTAGAATTTAATGAAATTGTATTCACTTATTATCTGCTCCGTGGATTATAACGTTATGCTTGCCGAGTCGCACCTGGTAATCCAGAAATGGCGTTATGGTACCTTTGTCTACTTGTAGATCATCAAGAAACTTTAAATTAATAACGTTAGATGTGTTTAACAGAGCTGTGCAGAGGTTTTCAAATGTTTTTCAGCCAAGGACCCCTTACAAGATAGAAAATATACCGGGGACCCCCTCATTCTGATTTGTGATTTTGGGCTAAGCTTAATTGTTTCCACGGTAACGTGCTTGACTTTTAATTTGATAGGTTTGTTATTAGAATGTAATCCATGAACCATTTTAGATTTAAAGCATAAACTATTTTCGTTGAACTATGAAGATTTTGCAAAAAAATATATATCTATATATTTTTTTTCATTACATTACATTTACATTACGTCATTTAGCAGACGCTTTTGTTTTGTCCAAAGCGACTTGCAATATCACAATTTGTCAACAGTACAGAAAACCACTATGCAACACAATCAATGACAGCCAAGATATTTTGATAGACTAGCACCATGTAGGAAGTAGTTTGAGAAGGAATAAGTAACATGTATCGTTTTTTTTTAATTAAAAAAAAACATTAAAAAAAAAAAAAAAAAAAAAAAAAAATTTGACCTGAAAACTTTTCGCGGACCCCCTGGCAAAGTGCCACGGACCCCTGGGGGTCCGCGGACCCCCATTTGAGAACCTATATGGGGTCTAGCAGCTGATCAGCAGCTCAGTCAGCCTCAAACACGAGGTGATTGACAGCTCTATAATTCGCAAAATAGCAGTGGACGGAAACGCGCATTATTTTGCATTTTATTTTGCCGACTTTCTGAAAATTCGATTAAAAGTTGCGATACATTTGGATGGAAACCCAGCTAGTGTGTGGCTGGCCCTCTATCAATGTCCAAAGATCTCGTATTAGACTCCATGGAGCGGACCATGGTGATAATAATTGTGAAAAGCTTTCACATCCAGCCAGTGTCTTTACAGTACAGACTGCAGGACTTCCCTCAATGGTAACTCGATTTCCTTCAAATAGCGGCTATTTGTGTGCTGCATGGACTTAATGATTAAATAACATGCAGCCTCAACAGTGTGTAATAATATATCATGATAATGTCTAGAATAAGGTATATATATAATAAGGTAAGGACTGACATACAACTTCATGATGTTCACAGTAGTACACAATTCATTACAAAAGTTATATGCAGGTCTAAAACATTTAAATTCATGCTTTTTGGAAAATATAATTAAATAGGCAGCGCTCGATTCCTAGGCTCGCCCTGCAGGTCGCCAAGCTGGCCCTGCAGCTCGCATACGCACGCACGCCTGCTCTATTGGCATGTGCCGCGCACAAGTGCCCAACTTCACATTGCTAATGACATCACTCACTGATGACATCACAATTGCTCGAGATGACGGACCAAAATCGCAGAGCCCACTTAACATCACTGATGACATCATCGAGTGCTTGAGTGGCATCACTGATGATGTCATAGACATGATGACTCCTCAAGTGACATCACTGATGATGTCATAGGCATTGGGACATGATCAGTGAGTGACATCACTGTTGATGTCATAGACATTGTGACATCATCATTGATGTCTCTGACATCAGTGACATCACAATTGCCCAAGTGTAGTGACATCACTGATGTCATAGACATTGTGACATCATCACTGATGTCATAGACCTTGTGACATCATCAGTGACGTCCCAATTGCTTGAGTGTAACCAAAACGTGACTAAAATTGCAGAACCCACTTACTCCCTTTTATATAAAAGGAGGATTTCCCTCGTTAAAAAAACATTGTTCCTGCATGTCGTGATACTCAACAGCGAGTTTGCACTTGACTTTATCATAGGTTATGGTAGATATCAGACATTAAAATAGTCCTATATAATATTCCGATGCCATAGGTACCACAGCACATCTATAAAGGCTCTCTAGATGTAACTGGTAGGCCTATTTATTTATGGCAACGGAATATTAGATGGATGCCATAAATACCACAGTACGACAGATGTAACGTTACTGTGGTATTTATGGCATCAATCTAAATTCTAAAAAGTTGAATGAAATGAATATAATGCTAGTCCTAGCATCATTTTATGTAAGATGTGCTTATCCTATTGGTGGCTGTCATGGTTTACCCCCCACTTTATTTACCACTACATCGCTGTAAAGTTAGGTAATATTTAGCTAACATTTCATGCAAGTAGCTGCCAGCTAACAGACACCTCCAGCTAGCTGGAGCCCCCAGCTAGCTGGCTGTCAGCTCACCTTGTCATACTCCAGCCACTGCTTGATAGCCTGCTCTAACTTGCTGTCGCCGGTTGTGGACAGACCATTGTCCATGTTTCCCTGTTCCCGAGTGCACAGACGAGCTGGCTGCTGTGGTCACACAGGTCAATGCGGACACGCTGAAGTTTTATTCGGCCAGCAGACAAATCAAAACGTTGTGTGAACCAAGATGAGCTGAACACCGACCACTTCGGGCTTCCTGGCTCCTGAGTCCTGCTGTCCACGACGTGGGGCGGGGTCACGTCGTGAGGAGGCGGGGTCACGTCGTGAGGAGGCAGCGTGGCGTGCTCGTTCACGCGTTTCACACGTGCCTGCCCTGCCTGTGTTGCGTGATTTCTAACCCCACATAGGATAAGCAATAACCACGCCCTGTGGCGCCGGGATTGGCCAGGAGCATTGAAGCTTGGGACTAAAGCACCTGGGTTTTTTCATTAGATTCGTTAGAAATCACGCCTCTCTGTCAGCTTGGCCTGAATGTGCTCTTGGGTCTTTTAAAGCAGTGATTCTCAAACTTTTTGACGTCAAGGACCCCTAAACTGATACAAATTAGACCCGATAAGATGTTTTTTCCTATGCAGGGTCCCCTATCTGATTAAATTGTTACTTTTAGATGTTTTATTCAGGGCTATATAGTGGTAAATAAATAAGAGGTGGGTGGATAAACTAGCCAAAGTGAGTAGTTTACCCACCTTGTTTCCCCTCATTGATTAATAGTTGATCTGAAAATAGGTGAGTAACCTCTGCCTCATTTCAAAGATGGGTTAACGGTAGGCTACTTACTCTCTCCACTACGCCCTTGGTTTTGTATGAAAGTGTATGAAACCCATGACTAAACAGCCATTCTGTCGTGTTACGGATGGAATTATAATGGAAATACCGGTAAATTACTTCCCTTTTTGCTGGAGACCCAGCAAAACTGAAAATGACAAAAAAATTATGTCCACACACTAGTATGCTGCTCCCATTTATTGGTATCATGCATAATGGTAATGAAATTGGAAAACGAGGAAAAAAAACATACTATAAACATTTACAAATATAGTACAATGCCACAGATAAAAAAATATATTAGAAAGGAGTCATGAGATGCACAAGTTGTAATGGTCCATGAAACAATGGAGAGATTCAACTGTCGTATAATTTGTAGTTTTGCAATCAGTTGGTCATGGTCAGTTAAAAACATCTCTCTATGAGTGTGAAGGCATATATACATATACATACATATATATATATCTGACTCTGAGGAAGACAGACTTGTCTGTCGAAACGTCAGTCAGCCCCTTTTATTAAAACGTGCAGACGGAAAAGAGTGCTCCGGTGTCTTTACTTCGGGTAGTCTGTGTGAAGTGCAGATAACAGATAACTTTTTAAATTGGAGATACAGTGAATGACTTTGTAACAGATAACTTTTTAAACTGGAGATACAGTGAATCACTTTGTAACACATAACTTTTTAAACCTGAGATACAGTGAATCACTTTGTAACACATAACTTTTTAAATTGGAGATACAGTGAATCACTTTGTAACTTTGTAACCTTTGGCAACTGCCATCACAGAAGGTAGAAAGAACCCTTGAGCAAGGCGCTAAAGCACTAATTACTCATTTCCATCCAGATTTGTCCAGACAGGCTAAGGATTTGAACATCTTAACTTACTCATGAACTTAATCATTTAAAAACTTAAAACAAAAGTTCCATGTGGAACTGTCTGCTGCTTGGATGGCCTTTTTTTGCACACCATGAAAAGTTTGTTATCAAAGAACACATTGTGATGACATTATATACAGTACAAAAACAATTGCAAAAAAGAAGAGCCTTCATGAGAATGTTGACCATTCATCATGCTTCCGCGGTCCCTTTTTTGACTATAGCCATAGCCAGGTTCCTGGCCAGAGCGAGGCTTAGGAGCTCCACTTTGGTCTGCTCAATGTCTTCCTGGGAGCGGCAGTCCCCACGGAGAAGCCGGTGAGCTCCTCTAAACAGAACATCAGGCTCATGGGTTTGGTCTGTTGAGAAGATCGCCTCTTTCTGCTCCGGCAGAGGGCGTCGGTCAGCAGCGTCGGGGGGGCGCTCTTGGCCGTCATGAGGGAGAGCAGCAGCTTGGCCACCTCCATGAAACGCTTCTCTCCGTACAACTTGTGGAACTCGCGGTACTTCCCTAGGAAAGTTAGCCTGTCACTGAGCAGCATGGCTGGGCCCAGGTTATCTATCAGGTCCAGATCAGAGAAGGTCCCTCTGGTGCAGTGGTCCTGTAGGAACCTCTCTGAAATTCGGGTGGCATGTGTGCCTTCTCACAGATCCTGAGCACCTTCAGGGCTTTGCGCTCCGTGTCCAACGGCACACGCTCAATCTGTAGCTCCAGGCAGACGCGACCAAACTCTGGACAGTGGACAAAGTAGTCCGCCGCCAACTGCAACGGACTGTGGTGAGTGAAGAGAGCCGAGGCATACCTCCAGCAGGGAGGAACTCTCTCAGGTTGGAGCCAAAGTGCAGATTGTGAGACTGGAGCAGTTTGCAGTGAGCCAGGAGATCCGTCAAATGGGCCACAAACTAAGCACCAGTTGTTGAGAGCAATATGTTGCTCCTCGATGACCTGCTGGATGTCAAACTCAAAGGCAGCCAGTAAAGATGCTGTCCAGGGGCTCTGGGACACTCCTGAAGTCTAGAAACATGGCCGTGCCGGAATGTGCATAGTAATGCAGCTCGGGGGGGTTTGACTGTGGGGTGGGAGAAGAGCATTCTGGTGACCAGGAAGTGGTACCAGGTGCTCAGCAGCTCCTTGTGCTAAAGCAGGGTGTCCTCATCCTCATGTGAAGCCAGTTCAGTGGGCGTGGCCAGGGACACTAAAAAGGAGCGCGCGAGGCATGTGTGCCTTAACACTGGCGCCCTACTTAAACAGGGGGCATTGCAGTGCCTCAGTGGCTGAACTGAACCCCAGGATGGTTTGCTGGAACTTAGTCAGTTCCTGACGCGCGCGCTTCGCCGCTCTCCCTCCTGCGTTGCGGTACTGCATAGAGAGCAGCTTTGTAGAGAGGTAGTGCAGCCACAGGACGTTGGAATGCGGGTTGTAGCCAGTCCAGTTGTTTCTGGTGGGGGAGAGATGGGAGAGAAAAAAAAGAGCGGTGTCAGGCCATCTATCTCTCTACACACACACACACACACACACACACACACACACACACAGCGACTCTTACTTATTATACAGGGTCATTACAGGCGGCTAACTATAGAGTAATCACTGCTTTATATCAGCAGCCATATTCACCATATAATAGACACCAACCCGAACCAATACACACACACACACAGGGCATACACACTAACCTATTTTCCACTCTCATCTGCCTGTATATCTCGAACTGGTAGTCCCCCTGGCCCATGAAGAGTTCCTCGTCCTTGGATATGTCACAAGACACCGTCAGGCCATCTGGACACACACACACACACACACACACACAGAGTACATTATGCTTATTAGTGCTCATGAATTATATGAATACTGCACAATGTTCAATGTTCAGCCACCAACCATATAGTCAGACAATTGGAGATTTCCGCCTACAAATGATCTGCACACTTCTAAATACAAGACAGTTGCTAGAACAGCTGCTAACACACCTACACCCCTTTGCCACGTTACCTCCCCATTATCCTCCATAGTGAAACAAACTGGAGATACAGTGAATCACTTTGTAACACAGAGAACTTTTTAAACTGGAGATACGGTGAATCACTTTGTAACACAGAGATAACTTTTTAAACTGGAGATACGGTGAATCACTTTGTAACACAGAGAAAGTTCTCTTTGTGTTACAAAGTGATTCACTGTATCTCCATTCTCGATTACTTAAATAATTGAAAATGGAGATACAGTGAATCACTTTGTAACAAAGATAACTTTTTAAACTGGAGATACAGTGAATCACTTTGTAACACAGAGAACTTTTTAAACTGGAGATACAGTGAATCACTTTGTAACACAGAGAGAACGTTTTAAATCATTGAGAATGGGCGTCTCGAGCAACGTTAGGCTATATTATTTGATTATGTTTTATCTGTTTACAAGCACATGGCTTCTGCATGTCACCGCCCCATTTTTTTTAGCTCTGTAATTGTTTCCGCCCAGTTTTAACGACAGCTGGGAGATTGTCCAGTCAGTCTCTAATTGAGCGAAGCCTTTAGAGACTGAGAACTGAGTCTAGCCACCATGTGACCAAATATTTCAGCCAAGATGCTACTCAAAGTGTATGACAGTAAACAAGAAGGAGGTGGAGAGGATCAAAGTAAATTATATCTCACCAATCTCTAATCTGGAGAGCGAGTAATCAATGACCCGGACGAGCACCCCTCTGGTGTCTAGAGAGTGGGCTGTTCCGTTCAGGACAAAGCTCCCCTTCTTCTGCTCGGTGGTCTTCACCAGCACGTTGCCCCAGTGGAGGTCCCTACAAGAACAACACAGGGAGGTCAATCTCTGCTCACACACAGAGCAAACAGCCATCACCCTGACGCACGCATATGCAAACACACAAGTATCAACAGAATACCCTACCTACTACATACAGACTATTATGTATGTGTGTGTGTGTCTGTGTGTGTGTGTGTGTGTGTGTGTGTGTGTGTGTCTGTGTGCACTACCTGTGTTCGAAGTGGAGCCCCTGCTCAGCTACAGCCAAGGCAGCAGTGACCTGGTGAAGAATGCTCTTGGCGACGACCAAAGAAGTCAGCTTGATGATACAAGAAAGAGAATGGGTTAAATAATTGACGTTTCACATCCCAATCAAATATGATTGTTTGGAGTATTGATCAAATAACTAACATTTTTCATTAAAAAAAATCAAATGCAGAATGTGCATTTCCCCTCAGCATTACAGCCAGTGTATCTGATGGCTAAAGTGGATAGGGACATATGAATGCTATGCAGAAAAGACATGTAATGACATGAATCAATCCAGGAAACGGCCATCTTTATGCATCTGTACCATTTGGTCGTGTTTGAGCACATTTCGACCAAGTGTTCAGTAGTGAGAGTGGTTATCTTGGAAGAAAGGAGAAAACTGTTCATTTTCAGTTAACAGCTTCGAGTTAAGTGTGCTGTAAGGCGAAATGTGTTCATTTCAGTGAGTGCTCAACAGACTGTGACCGTGTGCTGCAAAACAGTTCTTCACACAGACAAGTTAGCTGTGCAGATGTTGTCATGCCGATGCGGTCGTGCAGTTAGTTACCTTCCGGTCCGCTCCATTCCAGTTCTCCAGGTCACTGCCGCCAAACTCAAACTCCAGGACCAGAAACAGCTGGTCTTTTTCAAAGACATCTAAACGGAGACACAAAGACAGCTGTCAGTTGGGCTGGAACTGTTGGTAAGAATTTAAAATCTTCTGTATGACATGTTGCACTGCACTTTTCTATGGGAAATGTGCATTGAATGTGGAAAAAAAAACGGTGAATATTCTTTTCTCCAGCTTACCTGGCCTGTCGTTTTCAGAGCCTTTGCGCTTGTCAAAGGTGTCCCAAGCTGTCAGGAGGGCTGGAGGGTAGCAGCCTTGTACGCAGTGTACACTGTGAAGGAACAACACACACAGAACAGAAGTCACATTTCCATTCAAAAGCAACGAGGAAAAGAAATTGTCTCTTGGGAGAAACAAGAGAAGAATGATGGATGCTTACTTATTGAGTCCAATAAAGCCACACGTCTGGTTCTGCTGCTTATCTTGCAGGTTGCTCAGCTCCCTGGTAGAAAAACACATTCAACAATATTATATATAATAATAATAATAATAATAATAATAATAATAATAATAATAATAATAATAATTATTATATATTCCATCCTGATGGTTTGTGTTTAGTGTTGGTCAGCTGTCAAATCTCACACTTAGTGTCTCAGCGGGTCAAGAGCAATTTTCTTCCCATTTACCAGATAAACTCTTACACCCACTGGCACCAAAACCCATTTGGCTACAGCTAAAATGAGGGTCGGGGACCCTCAATAACTCCTGCTAAGGTGGTAATCTGTGTATATCCATCAATGGATTAGTGTGTAGAGTAAGTGCATTATTATGAAAGCACGTTAGTACACAAGTGGGTGTAGTAGTTACCTGGAAAGTATAATCTCGTGCAGAATCTCTCCAAAGGTCTTCTGGTCTTCTCCATTGACCTTCTCACTGCCCTCAATCGCAATGATCTAGCAAGACAAGGAGGACAAAGATCTTTAGTCAATAACACATATAGACACATCAGGTGCACACAGACACAGAGCACTAAAAATATATATGATACATCTAAACATTGCATCATCTACATTATGAGATACCTTGAGCCCAACATTATCAAAATTTTAACATAGAAAAGAAACATGGACGCCGATTTAACTATTGCTGTACAAATTCAAAGTGGTACAAGAGCGATCTTCTAAAGAAACTGCAAGACTGTTGTTTCTAACAGTGAAATCAGAATGAGACCCTCTTTTACCACAATACACTGGGACACAACGTAGGATGCAACACAGGGCTGTGATATTACTGTATATTGCATGACTTTGCATTAGCAAAGGCTTAATACACAAACACACATACTTTGAGTGCAACAGTGTCTCCAGACGCGTTGGTGGTGGAGAAGACTTCCCCGAAGGTTCCCTCCCCTATCTTGGCACACTGTTGTATACGCCGAGGCAGAATGCACTGCTCCCAGGGCAGAGCCCCCTGTTGGTCGCACGCAGCAAACACCTTCTCTGCATCCGACAGGTCCCCATTCTCACACACAGCCTGCAGAGGAGAGGAGGAAGGTCACACACACACACACACACACACACACACACACACACACACACACACACACACACACACACACACACACACACACACACACACACACACACACACACACACACACACACACACACACACACACACACACACACACACACACACACACACACACACACAGTCAGGAGGCTTCTATGGTGTATGAGAGGGTGTTACAATGCGCCCATGTTTGTTTGTTTGAGTGTTCCCACACCTTCATAAATCAAATGCAATGACTTTTTAGGCCCAATTCCCTAAAAATTCAAGGACCCATCACTGCATAGTTTGAGACACTGATCAAGGTTCATTACTGTTACAACACTGAGAATGTTCATAATGAGAACTAGCAGCTTTAGAGAAGCTCAATTCACAAGAGAGCCTTGAATGTGTTGTAAAAGAAAAAGAAAACAATTCTGAAATTTTTCCAACTTGGTACCTACCATGATTGTCCTCTCTGGACTCTTTACCACCGTCTCTGCAAGTGGAGTGAGGAGGGACATGGGGGACATGTTGAGAGTATCTTCTTCTTCACTATGCAGACTGTTACTCTGCTCCACGACTCCATCAACCAGCTGGCACTCCATAGGCTGCTCCATCAGCTCCTAACAAACACATTTAGGCGATACAAACACGAAAGTTGCATAAAGTTTGAAAAAGATCAGAGACCAAAATGTCACAAAATAAACCTTTATTGCTAAGTTTGGACAGTGTGCGGGACTCTCTTTTTACATTTTATGAACGCTTTGTCCTTGTCCCACACACCTGTCCCGGGAAAGAGATGTGCAGAGTTTTCCTTCGCATATAAAGACAAAACATTATGAACTTTGACAGTAATGTCTGTCAGTTGCACTGTAATAAATATAAATAAATAAACTGTATTTAAATTCTTCAGCCCACCTTGAGCTCACTGCTCTTCTTGGTTTCTGCCCCCTCATCCATTAACAGATTTTTAACTTAATTACAATTTTGGCTTCCCACAATTATAAAAACAAGATAATCGGAGATAAAACAAAGATTTATTTTTACATATTATTTATTTTAGGTAGCCTTTTTATTTATCTATCTACTTTTCTTTACTTTAATGTATTTCTTTGTTTTTCAGTTCAAATATATTTAAATTTCAAAGAAAACCAGAGAAGATTTTTTTCAAGTTCAATAAATGCATAATATTATCAGAGTCAATGAGTAATTGTTGTTAAATAATCGTGATCTCAATATCAGTCGAAATAATCGTGATGATGATTTTTGCCATAATCGATCAGCCCTACTGTATGTGTGTAGAAGGTGATCTGTGTGTGTTTTTTCATACTGTGTTTGTATGTACATGGCTGTGTGTGTGTGTGTAGTACCACAGAAGCGCTCCTCAGCAATTGGGACCGGAAGCCATCATGGGGTGTTGTCTGAACGCACGTGCCAAAGATATCCTGACTGACATCTACTAGCTCCGGTCTGCCCCTTGGAGTGAGCGTCACTAGGGAGAGAGAGAGAGAGATAGAATAAGGTGAGGAGAGAAAGGAAAGATCAAATGTAAGGAAACAGTCACTGAAACCATAGATATAACGTATGTCAGAGAATTTCTATTCTGGAATGGGACCATATGGCAGCCATCTTACCTGGGTCAACTTCGCAGCTGTAATTGGAATCAATGGTGATAGTGCTTTATGCTGCCATGCTAATATCTTTATGCTGCCATGCTAATATCTTTATGCTGCCATGCTAATATCTTTTTTATTGAGACATCACAACTATTTTTTTTTTATTGAGCTCACTGCATGCAAGACAACAGTGAGTCTCTAAAATGGTACCAAACATGAGCATTTTTTGTTGTTTGTAGCCTCTATCTTCTACTCTACTGTACCAGCTAGCTTCTCTAGTCTATTTGGTCCTTTTATTGCAGTCATAGTTGTAGTTCTAGGTAAACTGGACCCAGGTAAGATGGCGGATGATTATCCCAATCTTAAAGGAACATTCCGCCAATTTTCAACCAGCTTTGTATCATTACAAAATCCAATCATTCATTTAGTTTGCCAGTTATTGAGAGCGAATTTGAGTCAAGCTGTGGACCAGTGATGTCATTTGTGCATGCATGACACCACTGCTGGTCCACAACTTAACTCAAATCAACTCTCAATAACTGGCAAACTAAATGAATGAATGCAAAACTATTTCCAGTTTTATGATATACTACTGATGTCGTAATGATACAAAGCTGGTTGAACATCGGCGGAGTGTTCCATGACGTCATGTCCCCTCTAGTGTTATGTCTATGATTGAACCTTTCTGCAAATTTAAATGTTGACAATTCAGTGCAAGTGAGTGGCAAAATGCAACAGTGTGTAGGTACCCTTTCTTTTGCTGTGAACGGAGAGGGCGGCTTTGAGGCGGCTCCAGCTGCGCGTTGAACTCAAAAGCCTGGTATGGCTTTCTGAGATGGATGGAGGACTGATGGGTGAGGTTACGTTTTGAAGGCGTCGGGAGCGCCGGAGAATCCCTGGCCCGGAAAAACGAGCTCGTCTTCGGTGGGTGACAAAACGGGAAAAAGATGCCGCAGGGTCGTCAGCCTTCTGGGGGCTTGGGGAAACCACTTGGCTGGGCTTGGCTGGACATTCGAGGGGCTGCTGAGAAGATAGATTTTGACAGGTTAGGCCTTTAGGTAGCACTCTTATCCAGAGAGACCTGCAATCATTGCAACAGCTTCAATTATGATCAATCTAAACATTGCATCATCTACATCAGTGGTTCTCAACCTGGGAGTCGTGACGCAAGATTATTTTGGGGGGTTGCGGGGTGGCTGCCCAAAAAAGCAAACAAAAGATAATCATAATAATAATAATGATAATTAAAGATTTATTTTTCCATTATATCTCCCGTGCAAATGATATAGTGTACGGTAGTCATATAATCAATTTGAGTGAGATAGTGAAATGAGCGTGTGAATGCATCCTGGAGCCGGAAGTCATCTTGTGTGGCAGACTGGCCCTGGCACTCCACAGGTGCAGCTAATTAACTACTATGCCTAACAGGCTCCAAACATGGTGCACGGTGGGGGTCGCAGACCCCAAACATATTGTTTTGAGGGGTCCCGGCTCAAAAAGGTTGAGAACCACTGATCTACATTATGAGATACATTGAGCACAAAACTATAAAAAAATTAAAAAAAATAAAAAAAAAGTGTAGAAAAGAAACATGGATGTAGATTTAACTATTACTGTACAAATTCAAAGTGGTACAAGAGCGATCTTCTAAAGAAACTGCAAGACTGTTGTTTCTAACAGTGAAATCAGAATGAGACCCTCTTTTACCACAATACACTGGGACACAACGTAGGATGCAACACAGGGCTGTGATATTACTGTATATTGCATTACTTTGCATTAGCAAAGGCTTAATACACAAACACACATACTTTGAGTGCAACAGTGTCTCCAGACGCGTTGGTGGTCAGAGCCCCCTGTTGGTCGCACGCAGCAAATACCTTCTCTGCATCCGACAGGTCCTCATCCTCACACACAGCCTGCAGAGGAGAGGAGGCAGGTTACACACACACAGTCAGGAGGCTTCTATGGTGTATGAGAGGGTGTTACAATGCGCCCATGTTTGTTTGTTTGAGTGTTCAAACACCTTCTTAAATCAAATTCAAGCACTTTCCAGGCCCAATTCCCTCAAATTCAAGGACCCATCACTGCATAGTTTGAGACACTGATCAAGGTTCATTACTGTTACAACACTGAGAATTGTTATAATGAAAACTAACAGGCTTTACGGAAGCTCAATTAACAAGAGAGGCTTGCCTTGAACTTCAATTTGTATTCTTGCACAAAATATATTCAAGCGCTTTCAATGAGTCAATTATGTTCATTTCCAAAACCTGTCAGGCTTTGATTACCCGCCCCCCCCCAGTGTGTGGGAAGTGGAACCCTGTGTACTATACAGATAGGCAATGGCACATACAGTTGACCTGACATCGTACCCAAGTTTATTAGATTCAATGTCGCACAGTGTGGCCTCCAATAAACGTATAAGATTGCTACAATCTCACAGTCTGTTGGCGACTTAAGCAGCACATGATATTTCAGCATGACTATGACTATGAATGCCAGTGCATACCTGTATTCGCTCCTCTCTCACCGCTTGCCTTTTGTCCTCCTCGGCTAGCTCGCGCTCTCCCTTCTTCTTCCTCTCCTCCTCTTCCATTTTCTTTTTCTCCTCCTCTTCTTGCCTCCTCTCGTCCTCGCCTCTCTTCCTCTCCTCTTCGGCCGCCGCTTCCCGTAGCTGCCGGCACCGGGCGTCCAGCTCTTGGACCTGCCCCCCGGCCTTCTCCAGTTCTGCGCCCAGCCGCAGGCTCTCGTCCCGGGCCGCGCCGAGCTGGGTCTTGCCTTGCGGGAGATCCTCCTCCGCGGCCTGGAGCCTCTCCTCGAACCCCTTTCTGAGCTCTGCCTCAGCCTCGCGCTCCCTCTCCCTACCGATGGACGGAGGTGTGATGGGTGAGGGTTCAAATTGCGGACGTTTTCTGAGGGGCTGCTCTATGGGTGTGGAGCAGATGAAGGGCTTTGTGGTGTAAAAGGGTCCGAGGCTGTGGTCTACAGACTCATTGAGGGGAATCTCTGGTATGGGTATGAGGGGAATCTCTGGTATGGGTATGAGGGGAATCTCTGGTATGGGTATGAGGGGAATCTCTGGTATGGGTATGAGGGGACTCTCTGGTATGGGTATGGGTATTGATTTGTTGGCCCAGTGAGGCCCAAGCCAGAAGGAAAGCCCCGTGTCCCCAAGGAAGCGGCCAACATTCGGAACATCAACACTGTGAGAAAGAAGGAGGGAGAGGAAGAGAGCTGATGTTATAACATACTGAGAACATTTATGTATCACACACTATTCACCTACTTCAGTGATTCCCAAACCGTGGTACGCGAGGCTCCAACTGGTGGTATGCAAGAGCCTTGCTGACTGCTTTCAGCCAATCGGCAAATAATATGTTTGTCTGTTGTGTGTAGCATCAATTTTGCGCTCGCTAAATGTTGTGTTGGTTATTTGCAGTCTGATAGCTGTAGCCTACCCAGCTCCAGAGCACGACTCTGGCATCTGGTGCTGTGTGCACGTGAATGTGTCTGTCAGCGTGTGTGTGTGGTTTATTTTCAAATCAAAGTGAAACGCCAGAGGGGTGGGAGTACTTCACTGTCTTGGTGATATGCAGTTTGTAGCCTAGTGACATGTCAAGATGAGGTAATTGACTACAAGCTAGACATTTAACACATCAAATCTCATCAGCCATTTGAAAAGCAGACATGAAACGATCACATTGTGATGCATTCAAGTTGCATTCATGGTGTGTTGAATGTACCATTCAGGCAAGGAAATGTCCAGTGTTTGACAAGCAAACTACAGCATAGCTATAAGATTTTTTTTTTTTTTTAAAGGTTATCGGCCAAATTGTTTTGTTTTTTTTACTTTTTGTGTGTGACAGTTTTCCAAATTTCATGCAACTATTGCAAACATACATATTGTTATTTTAGACATCTATATCGACCCAGAATTTCACAATCAGTGCATGTTGTTATTTAGCCTTTCTGATCGCATGTCATCAGTGAATTTTATTTTGCAAAAAAGAAAAAGAAAAAAAAGTTGGTATCCACAATGCTAAGTGGTACATGGGAAATTCGGTTACATAGTGGTATGTGGTCTCAAAAGTTTGGGAACCTCTGACGTAGTTGATAGGTGGACTAACAGATTGACTGGCTGAGTGCTTACTCAGAGTTTATTTACCGTACCTTTTGGCTTCAACTAAATACCCGTCACCAGGACTCTGACAGACGTGCCAAATATTTTCAAGCTGACGTCTGTCAGCTGACGTCCGGATGACGACATCCCTCTTCTTGCTGAAACACAAACAGACACACAGATCACTTCAGAAATATATCAAACAGACAACACAACTACCTGCTGCTAAATGAGCAATGGTGGCCTAATGATTTCAGGAAAGCATTAAGTATAAACGGTGTGTGGATAACTAGCATATCAAGTTACAGCCTATATCAGATAAATGCAACTTTATCCTGCTGTATTCCACAACAGTTAGCACAGGTCCATTGACTTCAATGGAGTCAGATACACGAGGGCTTTTACAACAATAAATAGTAATAATAATAACAATAAGTCAATGTTCACTTCAAGTGTAGCACTTAACATGTAATGAATCCCACACTCTGGTTTTGCAGTTCATTTTCCTATTGACTACTTGGTTATTGTGCATTTGATGTCTGTGCCCGGGTTGCTTAACCTGACACTGCCAGATGGTTTGTTACAGAGAACCATTGTGAACTTTGGAAAACTTGTTTGGAAAAGAGCAGGCGCAGGCACTTTTGAAAAATAACCGTCTGTCAATCACAGGATCGCTCACACCTAAATCCCAGCCGTACCTGCCTCTGGACGCTGATTGGTCCAGTCCACTGCTTGGATGGAGTTGAACCAATAGCTTGGAGTACGGCAAGATGGATTTCTCATGTGATTGTGCTCTAAATCCAATTGCCTCGCAACGTTATGGGTTGCTTGTGCTAACAAACAAGTTCAACATGTTCAACATCTTTTAAGGTCATTCTTCATGATGCTGCACTCAATATACCATGATGCATTCAGGGGACTTATGCTAAAGACAAATACACTTGAGTAGTTTTGTATTTCTCTGTCCTAAACTAAAGTAGAGGATGCTTTACAACTTCACAGGCTCTGTTGCACCATTAGTGTCAACAGACCTAAATACAGACACTGCTGTATGAGAACACAAAAAAAGCAAATTAGTGCCACAAAGCGGTGTAGATGCTGCCTGGCACACCTGTATCCTTTCATAATGCATCCTGTGCATGCCTGCAGCTTGTTCATACAGACCTGGTTGTCTTGTCCTCCTGAGTGGGGAGGAGACGTGCTTGTTTTCTCTTCTTCGGAGGACACACCTCACTCCTGACTGTGGCGGCGGCCTTTCTCTTGGCAGGCACCGCTGCTCTGTGACTGGCAACAATAGAGACACACAGGTATTCTCATTTTAGTGGGAATAACATGATGAAAACCAGGACGTGTGTATGACTGTTCATACTAGAATACTAGAATTAGAGTTCCTACACATGTTCAATACAAAAAAATCCATACTTCTTCCAGACTTGATTTGTTTTGAAGATTTTAAAATAACAATTTTTTTCCCCAGACCCTACTCTGTATTATGTTTTTGACTGGATTTGATTTTGGTCGGCATTTGATAAATAATGCATGCTGAACAGCCGATGGATGGGTCCCTCTATCTGAATCATTGAGATATATTATGTCGATGATCTGAATAATATTCTTCTGCTTCACATCAACAACAAAGCATTTTCGTTGCCACCGACGATGGAATATGATCATACTCGGTCGCAACCACCATAAATCGCTCATAACGTTAGCGTTAAATAAACTGACCTCAAGTCACGGTACGTGCACATCTACAATGGCAAATTCGCTTTTCCGCTGTGTCGCAGCGTTTTGTGGGCGTGCAAACCAGCTTCCAGCTTGGAGCTGTAGCCTGTAGAAACGTTGTACACAGGAGGGTGCGGGGAGGAAATGTGTAAGAAGAGCTGTCATTGGGTAGCTTCAACGAAAGGTCCCGCCCTAGTCCCGCCCCGCGAGCGTGAAGCCGCTCGGAGACAAGCCGCCTCTAGTCTGCGACAGTGAAACGCTGAAACGCTGGGGGCGGTTCCAGCGCGATGTTGAAATGGACCAATCAGAATCGAGAATACAGCAAGACAGCCTATCAAGATGCAGCGTCAAAGCGGCTTTTTCAGCAGGCAAGCCGCCGTGCCATTGTAGATGT
The DNA here is from genome assembly GCF_964638095.1 of Poromitra crassiceps. NCBI lineage: Eukaryota > Metazoa > Chordata > Actinopteri > Beryciformes > Melamphaidae > Poromitra > Poromitra crassiceps. Next base: position 41,408,417 of record NC_139626.1, on the reverse strand, counting down.
GCACGTACCGTCACTGTGCATCGACGCTAGGACGTTAATCTACCCGAGCCAGATGTCCGCGCTTTCAAATGCCTCCCTGCGTTTGTCTGGTGAAATCCATGGAGGATCAGTGTACAGTACCACGCAGATACCGTGCGTCGACGCTAGTACGTCAAGTTACGTTAAGTAACCTACCTGAGCCGTTTTTCTGGGGAAATCCATGGAGGATCCGTGTAACAAACGTTACTTGTGTTAACTATGTCACTAGCTAATCTGCTAAACTTGTCACTGCACATTTCTGATTAAACGTTACTTGTATGTTTGCTAACGTTGACTAGCTAGCTAACGCTATAACGTTTAACGTCCCTCCCGAACAAGCATAATGAAACCTTGCCTATGTCACTAGCTAATGCTAATCTGATAGAAAACTTGTCACTCTGCAAATTTCTGTCTGATTAACGTTACTTGTATGTTTGCTAACGTCCGCTAGCTAATGCTATAACGTTAAAGTATAAGACCTACACAATCATGTTGTCACATACTCGGTCGCAACCACCATAAATCGCTGTACGTTAGCCAAATAAAGTGACCTCAAGTCACTGTGCGTCGACGGTAACCTACCCGAGCCAGATTTCCCAAATGCCTCCCTGCGTTTTTCTGGGGAAATCCATGGGGGATCAGTGTACCACGCAGATACCGTGTTTGGTCCTCATTTTAAGAAACAACAGTAGTGGTGTTCACTACTAACGCTACTCGGTCGCAACCACCATAAATCGCTGTATGTTAGCATTAAATAAACTGCCCTCAAGTCACTGTGTGTCGACGCTAGTACTAATGTCAAGTAACCTACCTGAGCCGTTTTTCCGGGGAAATCCACGGAGGATCAGTGTACCATGGAGATTTTAGGTTCTTCATCGCTGCGCTCCGGTGTAGAACTCTCAGGGTCTGGCGTCGAGAATAACCTAACGGCAACTACTTCTTCTTCTTCTTTTATGGCAGTTGGCAACTAGCCCATCGGTGATTGATTGGTCGATACGCGAGCGCCATCGCTGATTGGTCAAAAATTTGAAAATTCACCTGCCAACTCACTCCATTATGCTTTATGCTGAAGGTCACGTGACCAAACCGGAAAGCGAGACACTCGACTTCCGCTGCCTCGCTGTAAACGTAAAATTGACGGGGCGATGGTGGACGCGATAGTCTCTTAAAACAGACGAGTTGGCTTCCGCAATTTTCAAATGCTTAGCTGCATTCGCCGGATGTAGATGAGACAGTCTGTTTTAAGAGACTATGGACGCGAGGTTAGGCCGGGCGATAGTTAACATTATGTACAATTACGGAGATGAAAATAGTTTGTAATGTTTAAATTTGATTATCCTTTTTGAATATGCCGCTATTTTACACGCGATGCCCCCAGGAGCTACCCGACGCAGAAGTTGCCATCCGATTCGCAGCTCCCGATTGGAATTTTCCAGTCCACCTTAAAAAGTGGAATAACGCCTCTAGATGGCGTGGTTCAACCATTTTCAAGCTAGTTCATGAACTGGAAAACATAGTAATGAAAATACATTATAGAATTAATCTGCATTTTGTTAGTTTTTACTGTTGTATGCTATTCTTATTGACCTCAAAAAGGTTATCCTATTGGTGTAAACCACTGGAAAAAAGAGTTGATTTCACAGTTTTTGCCCATCTAGGCCACATAAAACCAGGTCCAGCTCAAAGACCATTACTCTTATTCTTTTCAAACCTGGCCTAGATTACAAAGGGGACATTAGACTCTCATTATGGTCCACTCTCAGATTTGTGAAACCTATTGCTGATTTGTGAAAATGTTATAATAGCAGTTTTCAGTGGATTTTGAGCATCTAGACCGCATAAAACCAGGTCCAGCTCAAAGACCATTACTCTTATTCTTTTCAAACCTGGCCTAGATTACCAATGGGACATTTGACCCAAGCCTTGACCAGTGGCTTGTTTTGATAGTTTGATAGGAGGCAGGCTACGGCAAAAAGCTGGTTGATACTGCCAGTGATGGTCAGAGGGATAACTGTGTCAAACAGTTTGTTCTCTTGAATGCGCCTAATTGTCCTCTCCACATGTATCCGTAACCGTGCAATGTCCTGAGTGAGCAGCACTTCATCGTGAAACAGCTGTGACTTTTTACTTAAGAAAAGGTGCTCTGTAAACTTTGCAGGGCACCAGGTCGTTGATTTTGAATCCCTTGTCTACTATTACAGCCATATCTTTATCCAAAAGAGGGATAATGCCAAATTCCCGGAATAATTCCTTGTCACTGACAGAGCCGGAATACAATGAGGAAATATGCGGTGACACACCTATCAGTCCTTTCAGGGTAGTGTGGGATTTATACTGTGAAAACATCTCACTCGGTAAGAGTGAAGATGAAGGCATCTGACATCTCATCTCTGTACCGTCAACAAGGACTTGGGTGTCAGAGTAGCTACTTGCCGAAACACACTTGGCATCTTGGCTCTAATTGTCTCAGGAGACACCCATATCCCAACAGGTGTACAAAAAATGTACCCAAGTCCTGATGATCCTGCTGACTGTGTGGACTGATGAATGTTGAAGCGATCAGCCAGATCTTTCTCCTTCAGACCCAGTGACAGGTGCAGCAAGAACAGGAACAGCTCATCAACCAATGGGAGGCACCGGCTCTGGTGGTAGCACTTCTCAAATAATAAGTCTGAACAGTTTGTGTCTCAGGGCCACCACATTGTGACTGTTGTTACTCTCCAGCAAAACAAAACACACAGTTGTGTCTGTTTGGGGGTAAAACAAAAAAGTATTCCCTTCAAGTATTCTTTTAAAATAAAGCAACTTTATTCAGAATACCACCAATTTAAATTGTAACTGTAATGGAATACAGTTACCCATATTTTGTATTTTAAATACTGTACTCTGAATACATGTATTTTTTTGTGAAAATATTGCTCATCTTCAAAAACAGGATTGATTAGTGTCATTAGAGTCTAGACTATCTCGAGGCCTATGGCTATGAAATTCTGGTGTGTCTGGTTTATTAAGCATGTGGATTTGGTTCATGTTGTGCTATAGGCAGAGTTGGGAAATAATTCAGAATACAAAATGATTAATTGTATTCCATTACAGTTACAATTTAAATTGGTGGTATTCTGAATACTTTGTTTACTTTGCTTTTTTCTTTGCTCTAAAATTCATATGAAGCACATAAGTTGTGCACATGCACTGTACCTGCCTCCCAAACAAAACTAGCCAGAGCAAGGCATTACAATAAAATATGAGTTGTTATATTTAAACAATATTTAAATCCCTGTGCATTTTTGGCTACAGCCACTGCGAGATTCAGTGAACCCCCTGAACCAACGCAAACTTTGCCCATGGCCATGTAGGTACCTGGTCCCAAGATGAGTCACAAAGAAAAAGGACAGTTAGTGACTGGAACCAAATTATCTTTAATATTATCTACATGAATCATACAGGAGAGATTGCAATGTGAACCACTAATAAAAAGTTAAAAGTAATTAAATAAACCAGTGCTAATGTGGTGAGTGACTAATAGCATGTCGGATGCAAACTAAATTTTTCCAAGGGAGAGTGCAGGTATATCCTTCATGTTACAGTGCCAACTACTTAGAATCTGTAAAACTGGATTGAAATTAACAATAAAGCAAAATAGAAGTTTAAAACATAACACTGTTACAGCTGCAAAATAGTTGATGCATGTTATCCAAATAAATTAGTAAGGCGACAATCTTCATATCTGCATAAAGCGTAAATAAGAGGTATTTATGTATATTTATAATGTATATGGTTTACAGATGAGCAAGTGTTGTAGGGAAAAAAGCCATTCATTCTTAAAAAAAAAAGAATAATAAAAAAATCTTTAAATTATGCCGTCTGGTTTTTTTTATAACCCACCTACAGAACACAAGCATAGCCATTGTCAACAAACTGTACAGTAATTAAAACAGCTGGGTCAGTGCATCTTTTGAACTCAAATTACAACAGTGTTTAAACCACAGAAATCAACCAACACCCAATATCAGTTAGTCTAGCTCACCAGAACATGCACAGATGTTAATGGGGCAGTTATAGAATGATGACAAAATATGACTATAGACACCCTTTTTGGTCACCATGACTTTGTCAGAAATTTATTGTAACCACTGCAGGATGATACAAGTACATTTTCTGCTGTCTCTTTGCCCATTATGGAAGACTAGCGCTGACAGTATTTATCCTATTGCATAACCTAGAATGTTTACCACTGTGGAAATTACGTAGTGTCTTAGAAATAATGTTGGAACTGACTGCATGAATTCTCTCGCCCTGGTTCTTGTACTTTGCTGCCCATTCCTACACATCTCGACAGTAACCTATGCAAATGTGAAGTGATGCCATGGTTTGAGTACAGGGGGGGGGGGTTTGTCTTACTTCCCACAGTGGCCACAGGGTGGCGCTGTGAGGGTCGGTTCAGAGCACAGTGTGAAACACCATCAACCCTCCCATCCTCTCTAAAACCACTCTGCTCCTGAGAGTAGCCTACACGTGACAGCACTGATCATCATTCACACACAAATACTGATCATGCACAAAGGATCCCGAGGAAGATGCGTCTGAACCACACGACCGCACGTCAGACAAAGCTGTGTTATCTGCTGCGCTTCCTCTGTTTAATGTTGAACAGGTTCTCATCGGTGGGGTACATCTCTGTGGCGGCCCTTTTGGCAGCCTTCCTCGCCCTCCATCCGGCTCGACGGTTCTTCTTCTTGTCCTCACCGGGTACAACGTGGAACAGGCGGTCCGGCTTGCGCTTCCCGGGCGCCTGAGTTGGACCCGGAGGGACTTTCTTCTTCTCGTTTCCCTTATTCTGCTTTTTCTTCCCCTTTGTCTCTTCTTTGCTCCTCCCCCCTCTGGGAAAATCATCCGCCTCGTCGAAAAGCGGTTTGGCCGGCCTTGCCGGGCCTCTCGAGGGCGGCACGTCTCTCTTGGGTTGCCACGGTCTGGCTGAGGAGCTGCTTCCCTGCTGTTTGTGCCGGTCGGCCTTATTGGTTCTGGGCCTCGCGGCGGCCCAGTGTTGGTCTTCGCTAAAGCGTATGTGCTTGGGGCTGGGTGTGTGGTTCTTAGGAGTTTGGTGAGGTTTATTATGGTTAGGCTGGTGGTGGCTGGTGTGATGGTTGGTTTTCTGTCTCTTCTTTGGTGGTCCTGGGGTGAGAGGGGTCTGGATGTTGGTGGAGAGATAGCCAGTTTCCTTCAGTTCTGGAAAAACACAAGGGTTTGAATTACTCATTTGATCTCTACACTTTCATGCAGTTCTCACCACGGCAAGACTGGCCCAGATGGGACTTCACTGCGAAGGATCTAACAGGACAGAAGAGCCTGGAGCTTCATGCCATCCACCTTGAACGCAGAATATTAAAGACGCTGTAAGATGACAGCCCATAGAGAAGTAATCGTTAAAGTCACAATGAAATGAAAACTACCTTTTTAACACTTGTGAGATCATTTTCCATGTCATAATGTAGATCTACTTAACACATCCCCCGCCAGAGTTTCAAAGGAAAAGTCGCCAGCCACCGCCAGGGTTTCTGATCATTTTCACTAATCTTCCAAGACCCACAGAATATTTTCTTCTATGACTATGTAAACACCAAATATCTCAAAAGACAGAAGAAAGCCTCGACTTTCATTAAAAAAAGGTTTGTTTCTGCCTTCCTCCGTTCTTTAGTTATCGACACTTTTGAATGTAGGCCGTTTTCAGCAAAAACGCCCGTCTGTCCCAGAAAGCAGAGAAAAATGCATTTTTGAGAACGGACGTGCGGGTCACACTCTCGTCTTGCCGGGGGGCGGGTGCTTCCTGGTGCTTGATGTCTGGGGGCATATTTGACAGCTGAAATTTGCATCTACTTGACAGGAGAAGTGATTTGTGTACGTTTACCAGCGCGTCTGGTGAAAAAAATCCTTCGGCTTTGAGTGACTGTCACGAGTCCATGTGACAGCGCGTCGAGCCCACGAAAAAAAGCCGCTCGTTGCAGCGCTTTAAGGCCCCCGGCTGGAGGTGGTTTATGGAGCTTCCTCCTGAAGAGAGATTGTTGCTTTTCTCCACTTGCTGGTTTTGTGGGACAATACCCATTTCTTCTAGGCAACTTTGTGAAGTGAAGTAGCACTTCATAAGGTGGCCAAGAGCGCCATCTATCTACCACATGCCGGCGAAAAGACGGATTGACGTGATATCACGTCAATGGCGGGGAAAGTGTTAACAATCCATGCAAAAAAGTGTATTTTGTTTCTATAGACGGTTTCCCCGGGATTGTGTTGCTAGGGAACAGTTTGGAACCTAGCTTAATGTCCCGTGAGTTATTGCACTATTAGCAAACACCCCAACAGGAAGTAAGCTGGGAGGGATTTAGAATGTTGATGTTGCCGAGTTGAAACCGCCTATCAAAATACTGTTACTTTCTGTTCTGGTACCTCATTATGCTTGAACAACCCCCCCCCCCCCTCTCTCTTGTCATAAAGCTGCCTCTCTCCCCCACATGGACACCCAAGTCACACATATTATGTGTGTGACCTACCTTTAACCTTCAACCTTGTCCTGTATTCTCTGCGCTTGATGTCCTCCTTAACATCATAATGGTTGATGAATGGGGTGCTGGGATACGTTCCATTGAACATCCTACGCTGGGTACACTCCTGTGTGTGGATGCAGGAGACACACAAAACAAAACACATCATCAGACACAGGATAAAAACACATCCACAGATCACTGCAGCCAGTTTATGCTATGAGGATGAGAGGAAAACCACAACAACCCAGCTAACTGTATCTTGGGAACAATTTCGCCCATTTTCCACCTTAAATGGTGCCCGCCGACGTCTTCGATCATCAAGCTGGGATTTAGTTTGGTCTATCTAATGGCTGCAACTAAAGAGAGGCAGGATGACACAGAAACAGGAGAAGGAGAGCGACTCACATAGCCGAAGTGTCCTTTTCTGGAGCAGTTGTAGCAGTAGGCAGGCGTTCTCCTCTGCTCTCCTTCCTGCTTTTCAGGAGGACCTGCCTTCGTCTGAGGAGAAGAGAACATTAAAAAAAGGGAGGTTAGAAAAAACAATCTTGTTGCTAGGAAATAGGGTTTGTACAGCTATTTAAAGAGTAAAATTCAGGCACTTTCGAGGTACCTAACCCGTTTCCAGACTCTCAAAGTCCTTACCATCACATCTAAAGTGTTACTGTAAATGCAATTATGAAAAATCAAGTTGACAGTATAGAGCTGAACAGTGACATGACGTCTCTTGCCCCGGGAAGAGAGTTTTCGAAGAAGTCTGGCTCAGCAAATGACATCGATAAGTGTACCTGACTCACCCAGACACATAAACAAGCGGACGTGCAGAAAAGAGCTAAGGAAAGGGGGGCCCGTGATAAAGGATGTGGGGCCCATCTATACCAGAACAATAATGCAAGTTTAATCAGAGTAATGGCTGGCAGTGTCCTAGCTATTTTCCTATAAAAGAGAAAAGCAGAGTAGTCAAAGTATATCTGGTTTAGGCCAGGCCGACCATAACTGAAACTTCATGTTACAGAATTTGTTCATACAATACACTGAGTATATAAAAATAAGAAAACTAGGTAAATGCAAATACATGTTAATAAATGTATCAAAAGTGTTAATGTATAAAAGTATAAATGTATAAGAATAAGCAAATGTGTTAAATGTATTAAATGTAAAGAACAAAATGGAAGAGATTTAATTTTGCCATTACACATACCCACAGCAATCAGTGTATATTGTCACTTGGTTTATTTTCCCACCCATAGTAACTTTGATTGTATGTTTTGATCATGATTCTGATCAAAAGCCACAACAACATCAGTCAATCAATATATTTTTTTTAACCAGGTAAACCTCTCATTGAGATTAAAATCTCTCTTTCCAATTACATCCACCAAGTAAGGGCAATTAAATTGACCAAGAGTACTATGTTCTCGATCCTTTAAGACAACATGACATTGCTTTTGTTATTAAATCCGCCATTATCTTCTAAGGACGCTGGATACAATGAAACAGCAGTTCAGCCTCCCAGTCCCCCTCTTCTCTTCCACCATTCCCATGCTTTCTATTGGTTCGGGTTGGTGTCTATTATATGGTGAATATGGCTGCTGATATAAAGCAGTGATTACTCTATAGTTAGCGGCCTGTAATGACCCTGTATGATAAGTAAGAGTCGCTGTGTGTGTGTGCGCGTGTGCGTGTGTATGTGTGTGTGTGTGTGTGTGTGTGTGTGCGTGTGTGTGCGTTGGACACAGGGTCCTGTCCCCTATGGGCCAGTGTTCTGAAAGCCTTGCACGCTCCAGCGCCCACAGCAAATATACACTGATAAAGAGAGAGAGCGAGAGACAGGCACAGTGCATTTACTGCTAATGTTAGACTCCCCCCTCCTCTCTCTCTCTCATCCCCGATTCCACGATTACAAATGACTTTCTCCCCACATCATTTTTTAAATATAGCTTCGCTAACCTCCCCGCCCTTTCCTTCTCCGCTGGCATCCCGCTTCCCTCTCTCCTCCATACACACCGCTCCAACCCCTCTGTTCACACCCCTCTCCATGTACACCCTCCAACCCCTCTGTACACACCCCTCCTCCAACCCCTCACTCCATACACCCCCAACCCCTCTCTCTTCCATACACACCCCTCCAACCCCTCACTCCTCCACCAACCCCTCTCCTCTGTACACACCCCTCCAACCCCTCTTCCATACACACCCCCCCAACCCCTCTCCTCCGTACACACCCCTCCAACCCCTCTCTCCATACACACCCCTCCAACCCCTCTTCCATACACACCCCCCCAACCCCTCTCCTCCGTACACACCCCTCCAACCCCTCTCTCCATACACACCCCTCCACCAACACCTCTCTCCTCCGTACACACCCCTCTTCCATACACACCCCTCCAACCCCTCTCTCTCCATACACACCTCTCCAACCCCTCTCTCTCCATACACACCTCTCCAACCCCTCTCTCTCCATACACACCTCTCCAACCCCTCTCTCTCCATACACACCTCTCCAACCCCTCTCTCTCCATACACACCTCTCCAACCCCTCTCTCTCCATACACACCTCTCCAACCCCTCTCTCTCCATACACACCTCTCCAACCCCTCTCTCTCCATACACACCTCTCCAACCCCTCTCTCTCCATACACACCTCTCCAACCCCTCTCTCTCCATACACACCCCTCCAACCCCTCTCTCCTCCGTACACACCCCTCCAACAACCCCTCTCTCTCCATACACACCTCTCCAACCCCTCTCTCTCCATACACACCCCTCCAACCCCTCTCTCCTCCGTACACACCCCTCCAACAACCCCTCTCTCTCCATACACACCTCTCCAACCCCTCTCTCTCCATACACACCCCTCCAACCCCTCTCTCCTCCGTACACACCCCTCCAACAACCCCTCTCTCCTCCGTACACACCCCTCCAACAACCCCTCTCTCCTCCGTACACACCCCTCCAACAACCCCTCTCTCCTCCGTACACACCCATCCAACCCCTCTCTCCTCCGTACACACCCCTCCAACAACCCCTCTCTCGTCCATACACACCCCGCCAACCCCTCACACGTTTTTTTCTCTCTCCTCCCTTCCTCTCTCTTTTCCGCTTGAGTAGTTTTGCGGCAGAAAGGATGAATGCTATTACAGCGTCGCGTCATTATCGGGTCAGAGCCGGCCCGGGCCAATCTCCATCACAAAGGCCAGGAGATCACAGACCTCGCTCTCGCTCTCTCTCTCTCACGCACACACACACACACACATGCACACGCACACGCACACACACCCTAAGGAGATCACAGTCCCTGTCTCGAGCCCCCCGACCTCCACCCTTCCTGCCCCTCTTCCCATTCATCTCTCATGTAAATTGGCTGTAGGTCTCTCTCTCTCTCTCTCCCTCTCTCTCTCCTCCCTCCCTGACCTTGGACACCCCTTATCTCGCCCTACTCTGATCCAGTAGACCCAATGAATGAAAGCAAGAAAAGAAAAAAAACAGAAGATATGAAATCCCCTCCTATTCTCCCATCAACCTGTGATAGTCGTCTGAAACCTGGTTTGTGCGTCTGTGTGCGTCTGTGTGCGTCTGTGTGTGTGTGTGTGTGTGTGTGTGTGTGAGAGAGAGAGAGAGAGAGAGGGGGGGGGGGGTGTCTGGCTGCCTTATACAATATTAATTAACTGGATGAACCTTCATCCCTCTTTTATTTGCTCTTTCTATTTTTCCATTGGGCATCTCCTATCAGGGCCATCTAAATAGCTAAAGGGGTGTGAGGCTGAGGGGTGATAGCAGTTGGGGCGTCTCTCTCTCTCTCTCTGTCTGTCATTGTCGGGGGTCTGGAGAGAAGGGCGACGAGGCCCGGAGAGTTTGACTCTAATGAAACTGAAGTCAATACCACACCGGTTTACACAGGTCTGGAGACACCCATGATAACACACACACACAGACTTTGAGTAGACTAAAGGCCATGGCACACCAATCAAACATTCTCAAACAAACACCAACAAACACCAACAGACAATTGTCTGTGAATGTTGGCAGATGTTGGAGATTGTTTGAAAGCATGGCACACCGACCAAACATATTCAGCACAACAGTCCCAAACATGTAAAAAAGAAACACCAGAAAAATAGAAACTGCACTGTGTTACAGCACATAGAAGATGGCTCAGACTGACAAAGTTAGTTATACATCTGTCGAGTAATACAATGATACACCCAGTTTATTTATTTTGTAGCGACAGATGGCATTAAACGCCACACTCACGTGACGCTTCTTGAGAGAGAGGTGAGGGAACGTGCATATTTCTGCAGACTTTATCGAGGGACCATGAAGGCGTCATGTGACAGGCAACGCTAGTTGAAGCCTGGACCTGGAGGTCCTGCTGATGGCAGCTGCAACAGTGTTTTCTCTGCTATCAACCTGGTTAATCTCGCTATATTCTTCATCACAGCGGGTCATTACCCACTGTGCACTTAATCGTGCACTAGTTCTGCATAAGCACCTGCAGCTCTCTCCTTATTTTACTGACGTTCTCAGTGATCACACGGCTGTTTACATGTGTTTCTGAACGGCTAGCTAGTTATTAGCATAGCTCGTTGTTAGCCGTCATGGATGTTCTCTCTCTCCCTCATTATGTAACCTTGCTGCGCAAAACATTACTTTGCGGGAGTGCATGGGAGAAGTCTCCCGCTAGTGTTGTTGATGCCCAGTGTGATGGCACATGGTTGGCAGAGAAACGTATGTTTGCTGCGTCGCGTGTAACGTTAATTTAGAGGAGGCTCTGCTCTGCCTCTGACCAAACTGACCAGACAACCGCATGCGGCGCGCATGCGTGAGCTCCGTTTCCATGGATACGCGACTGAAAACATGGGAAGTTACAGACAACAGCGAACAGCGAACAACGCCGGATTGAACAAGTCGAATCCTGGCAAACATGACAGAACATCGCCGAACACGAACAGACAAGGACAGACAGCTATGGCACACCAAACGAACATTTGTCTTTGTTCGTGTTTGTTCGTGTTTGTTTGTGTTTGTTTGAGAATGTTCGTTTGGTGTGCCATGGGCTTAAAGGCCATGGCACACCAATCAAACATTCTCAAACAAACACCAACAAACACCAACAGACAATTGTCTGTGAATGTTGGCAGATGTTGGAGATTGTTTGAAAGCATGGCACACCGACCAAACATATTCAGCACAACAGTCCCAAACATGTAAAAAAGAAACACCAGAAAAATAGAAACTGCACTGTGTTACAGCACATAGAAGATGGCTCAGACTGACAAAGTTAGTTATACATCTGTCGAGTAATACAATGATACACCCAGTTTATTTATTTTGTAGCGACAGATGGCCATAAACGCCACACTCACGTGACGCTTCTTGAGAGAGAGGTGAGGTAACTGCATCTTTCTGCAGACTTTATCGAGGGACCTTGAAGGCGTCATGTGACAGGCAACGCTAGTTAAAGCCTGGAGGTCCTGCTGATGGCCGCTGCAACAGTGTTTTCTCTGCTATCAACCTGGTTAATCTCGCTATATTCTTCACCACAGCGGGTCATTACCCACTGTGCACTTAATCGTGCACTAGTTCTGCATAAGCACCTGCAGCTCTCTCCTTATTTTACTGACGTTCTCAGTGATCACACGGCTGTTTACATGTGTTTCTGAACGGCTAGCTAGTTATTAGCATAGCTCGCTGTTAGCCGTCATGGATGTTCTCTCTCTCCCCTCATTATGTAACCTTGCTGCGCATAACATTACTTATTTGCGGGAGTGCATGGGAGAAGTCTCCCGCTAGTGTTGTTGATGCCCAGTGTGATGGCACATGGTTGGCAGAGAAACGTATGTTTGCTGCGTCGCGTGTAACGTTAATTTAGAGGCTCTGCCTCTGACCGGCTCCGTTTCCATGGATACGCGACTGAAAACATGGGAAGTTACCAGACAACAGCGAACAGCGAACAACGCCGGATTGAACAAGTCGAATCCTGGCAAACATGACAGAACATCGCCGAACACGAACAGACAAGGACAGACAGCTATGGCACACCAAACGAACATTTGTCTTTGTTCGTGTTTGTTCGTGTTTGTTTGTGTTTGTTTGAGAATGTTCGTTTGGTGTGCCATGGGCTTAAGCGTTAAATCGTTAAAATGTACGTTTACTTGTTTGTAAAAGCCAGAGTTTTAATGTTTAAAGTCCCTGGAAACCAGAAATATTTCTTTATTATTTAGCATTTTGAGTTCATCACATCACAGGACCCTATGTTAATAAGCCACCAGCCAAATTTGAACGATGATGAACGTCGCAAAGTATATAAATTTAGGTTTGACAGTCTGGCAAAACTCATGAGAAAATCATTATTTTTTAGAGTGTATTTCTCCCGCGGACTGTGTGGGCGTGTCCCATCTGCAGCAGGTTTTGAGAGAGAGAGAGCGCGAGACAGAGGGGGGAGGGAAACGGAGAAAGAGATCAAGTTACACAGCACTTGCGAATGTGTGTGTGTGTGTGTGTGTGTGTGTGTGTGTGAGAGAGCCACCAGCCTGTGTGTCTCTCGCTCTCTCTCACTAGTCCAGAGAGAGAGAGAGAGAGAGAGAGAGAGAGAGAGAGAGAGAAGCACATGGCCTGAAACCCGACACCTTGCTAATCTCACAAGCATAGCGCTTGGCAGACGGCACACAGAGTGAGAGGGAGACGGACAGCGAGGGAGCGCTGTCACTGGGGGCAAAGAACGGACTTGCCATAGGTGGGTGCGGATTGCGCGCGTGTACAAAGGTTATATAGAGCTTATGACGTCATAAGCTCCTGCGTTTTAGCACCTCGCGCACTGCTGTCTTCAATGAGGAAGTACTTTGTAGAATCTTGAAGAAAAGTGGCGATTTTAAGGCTTTGGGTTGAAAGTAATGTATAATAATTTCGGAGGCACAAAATTACTAACATAAGACCCTAAATAACATAGTTAGAACGTTTTTGTGGATTTTGGTTTCCAGGGACTTTAAATTGTGATCACAGTGGAGAGCAAACTAAGGCTACGTTCACACAGCAAACCTTAGTGCTTGAATCTGATTTGTTGCTCACATCTGATTTTTTGTGTGGCTGTTCACCATTGATAGTATTATTAATTAATACACAGGACAAGATGTTACTATCCCTTGTGCCAAAATCCGAGGAAAAACACATTTAGAAGCCCAATCCAGAATAAAACAAGCTAACAGGCTAACAAACTAATAAACAAGACACAAATCACCAGTTACCTACCCTAGCCAACAGCAGTATGAAGCATGTCATTGGGGTTTTCAAGTGGGCACCTTCCTTCACCGACGTTTCGTTAAGTTAGGCCCACGACACCTCAAGAAGGCTTAACGGTGTAATCCAGCGTCCTGGAAACACCCCCCTCCATGCTACCACCGCACAACTGCATATTACCTCACTATCTAAGCCTAGCTATCCAGGTCGGTTCGGTATGACATTCCTGACTACACCACCACTGTCAATGATTCAGCCCTGTTGATGCGGACCGTTAATCATGACCAACAACAAACAATCCCTAACTACACCACCACTGTCAATGATTCAGCCCTGTTGATGCGGACCGTTAATCATGACCAACAACAAACAATCCCTAACTACACCACCACCGTCAATGATTCAGCCCTGTTGATGCGGACCGTTAATCATGACCAACAACAAACAATCAATCTGACCTTAGCGAGC
>NC_139626.1:41361662-41389162 GCF_964638095.1 Poromitra crassiceps | reverse complement strand
GAGAAAGGAGAAGAGAAGGGGAAAGAGAGAGAGAGAGAGCTCATGGAATGTAATGATAATGTGATTCAGGGGGGGGGGGGGGGGGGGGGCGAGCTCCGGTGGGTTGCCACCTCTGGAGAAAACCCTCTTTCAGGGGAGTGAGCGGAGGTAATCTGGTCACACCGTGGAAAAGGCAGAATAGAGGATCCGGGGCTAATCTATTCAAATCTAGGTCTAAGTTATTCAATATCTATTCGCAACGCTCGCTGCCGAGCTGAGAGGCTTGTTTGGGTCGCGGCGGGCGGCGTGTTATCGCCGGGTGGCGTTAGTGCTTTTACACAAATATATATTAGCCCTTTTATTCCCTGCAGTTAGACAGAGACGGGCAGAATGGACCTGGATTTAGACATTATTATTACATACATACAGATGGAGGCAGCCTGTCGTGCCCGGGTTACGATGTTAAACCATGATTCTAGGTGTCAGCCAAGCACACACGCGCACGCGCGCACACACACGCACACACACACGCAGAGCCATCGACACCATCCAGCTAAGCGGAGAGGGACAGAGACCCGCAAAGCCTGCAAGACCTCTGATAACACTGCACCTGTGTGTGTGTGTGTGTGTGTGTGTGTGTGTGTGTGCGCGCACGTGTCTGCGTTTGTGCATGTAAAAAAAAAAAACTAGCAGTCAATGTGAAGACACCTGTATGAGAGAATAAACCGATGGTCTCCAAACGCCTCATCAGTGACACAAATGTTAAGTTTTGACGAGGATTAGTATAGGCTTTTATGCGTGTGCGTTTTTGGAGATGGAGTTTGCGGCTCGCAGAACTCGGCTACCAGATTTGGTGCCGGCCCGACGGTCGGTTAATAAAAGCGAGAGCGAGGAAGTATAAGAGCGAGGCGTCTCCTTGTTGGAAATGAATGTGGCTTTCCCCCCGCGGGGCCGGCAGTGTCTCCGCCCGCCCGGGGGAGAATAGAGCTGCCCACAGCCTTTTGACACACGCGGAGGTGAGAGGACTGGAGAGCCCGCGTCGTACAATGATGACACAGCAAAAAACTGCCGCTGAATGGACGTGGATTTAACGGATTTTCTACTTCTTTTTTTATAGGACACTGTTTGAATTGAACACATTCTCAAAAGGGGCGAGAGAGTGAATGGGGACAGACAGACAGAGGGGGAAGGATATAAAAAAAAAAAAAAAAAAAGTGGGAATAAAGGTCAAGTCTCTAACCTAGAATTTCATGTTTGGCAGAAAGAACCGAACCGACTAAAAGATGGCGTTGCTTGGTGCGGTTTGAAAAAATTGCTACGGTGAGATTGTCCCGAGAAAAAAAAAGACAGAAAACGCCCCGCGGTCTTAATGACGACTTTGATATCAGACCTTATTTTTCTTTTCATAACAGGCCAATACATTTCTATTTCTTTGCCTCCCAGCCCATGTGTTACCTATCTAACAGTATTACAGTGTACAGTTTTTTGATCTAATGTTGCCAGTTATGTGTATACAAAGTACACTATGTATTATTATCTATTCATTTCTTTTCATGTATATTATGTGGCTTTTGCGTCCCTATTTTCAGGGAACTTGCTACTTTAATCTGTCACCTGACACCAGGTAATGTGTAGTGGTGGTGTATTCTGAACAAGGCGCAAGAAGTGTGTGTGCAGACTCTACTCCTCTCTGCCATGTGAGACTGTAGTGTAGCAGCTTGTACAAATACACTGCAGGCGCACAGCTGCAACATACTTGCACAAGTAACATGCACAAACCCCACAAATTCTCAATCTGACTCTCAGCGTGTGAGTCAGAGTGCAGTTCTTTATAAAACCACTGGAGGGCGCTCTGACTCCACACAGCAAGCAGTTGGTGACAGGGCCATGTTGGCCCTGTCGCCCTTTTCAACCGCTGAAGTTCTGCAGGGGGAGGTCAGACGACAGGAGACACTTGGTCACAGTTATTAAATTGTATTAAGCTTCTAAAACAGTTGTAAACAAATACCTTTCTGTCCCTTCTGTCACTCCATAGTGGGAAACAATCCAGAGAATGGTGCTTGTGACTAGGGCTGGGCATCGCCACTGATTTCCTGATTCAATACGATTCCGATACACAAGGTCCCGATTCGATTTCCGATTTCCGATTTGATATCGATATTTCAGTGACAATACCAATTTGGCTTGGATATGAAAGAAATTCTCAAAGAACGAAAGCTGTGAATTGTACAAGGAACCCTGTAACCTGGTGCATTATTAAAAATATGAATGTTTGTTTACGGATGTTTACGAGATCTCGTTGCGCTGAGAACCAAACCACACGAGCCTAACGGGGTTAAAGGTTCAACATCGATGGGAAAAGATTAAAAGATTGATATTGGGATTTATGAATTGATATCAGTTCCTTCAAATGAATATCGATTCAACATCGGCATATAGTTGTTGTTTTTTTTACCTAGAAGCCCTACTTGTGACCCAATATATGATTTGGAATAGCAGTATGGGGAAGACGATCCTTTTTAACTTTAGTTTAATGCATTGGCAGTTGTTTTTCCCTTTTACTGTAGGGCGTTGTAGGACGTCATACTAGACTTATCTTAAGAAGCGTGAAATGTCAGCGGTCGTGACAGTGAGCCAGTCACACAACGTAGCAGACACCTTCACCTTCACTGACATCCTTTTCACTACTAACTTGACATTTAAGAATTTGATTTAATACATGACTAATATCATGTCTGTGAATAGTTGCACAGATCATTGCCCTAGATATACAGCTCATTTCATTATACTTTATGCTGAAAAAATATTTCTCTGGGAACAAAAACAACATCCTGTGATTGAATATATAATCCTATGCAATATTCAGTCATTGCAAAAATAGTATAAACATTATTTTTGTAACTGTAATTTGTTACCAAAATAATTCAAATATACATCATTATAACAACACTTCAGTACCTTAAATGATTTTGTCTATAAAATTCAAAACTGAATATTACTACAACGAATGCTGTACTGCCATGTAATGATACACTAAAAACCAAATGCAGTGTGGGGTATAGTTTTGCTCTGTTGCTTATACTGGTACAATATGATGTATTATTGGATCTAAATTAATGAATACAGATTAGCCAGACAATACTGAATATTTAAATTTTAACTTTATCCAAATAATTCAACAAACATTTAAATAAATAAATGAATACAAATAAATAAATAAATAAATAAATAGATAAATAGATAAATAAATAAATAAATAAATAAATAAATAAATAAATAAATAAGATCTGTGAATCATAAAATAAGGACAAATTTAACTACAATGCCTGACTCCAACAATATCTGTCCAACTTCACTGGATATAAGCAAAACTCTATTTCTCACCAGACAAAGGGTCCGCATAAGTTAGACAAAAGTTTGATATTAAAAATAAAATTTTAGATTAAGTTTTATTATCTTAGGGCTGTAACTTGTGTTTACGTATGTGGTACTTAAAGTATGTTACGTTAAAATGATGTATGACACTAACATGCCAAATGATTTAGACTGACAACTGCATGTTCTGTTAACACATGTTCAAAATAGCTTTACATGGTTGTTCACCTAAATGTTCTATTTAAGCCATTTCTGATCCTTCTTGACTATTTGCAAGTCTAAGCATCAGAAAGCGGCAAAATTAAATGACCAAATTTGTTAATTTGTAAAAATATATATATATATTTTCTGGGAAAGATCTTAGCGCGGTAAAAAAATAACCTTGGACTAACAAAGGCAAGTGCGAGCCGAGCGTTACAGCAAAGAAGCTTTTGACAGAAAGACACCAAGACAAAAAAGTACGAGGGGACTGGATGGAAAGGGAGAAGAAAGGCGTACAGAAAGAGGGATCCCAAATGGAGCTCAAGGAAAGGAGTGAAAATGTCTCCATTCTTGTGTAAAACAAGAGGGTCACTGAACACCTTTTCATGGATACCCCAAGAGACAGTGACGCGCAACGCACCTCAGACACCCCTACCCCAAGGGAAGAGATCGATAGACACACACTGATACCACCATGAGGAGAGAATCTGCTCAGACACACACGCACACACACACACGATCGATAAACACACACATACAGGTGTCACCGCTACTATCTTAAGAGAGTGCGATCAATGCTCACACACCCATATACCTGTACCAATCAGCTGCTCACTGCACACACACACACTCCGCTCGCTCTCCCTCGTCTCTCTCGCCCTATTTAATACACTCAACCCCTCCTCGTTTACTCTCTCTCTCTCTCCCTCTCACTCTGTCCTTCTACAACAACACACCTCTACCTCTCTCTCTCCCTTCCTCTCCTCTCTCTCGATCTCTCTCTTGTCCATACAGAGTGTTAGTGCAGTTCTGAAATGTAGGTGAATCATGTCAAATCTAATGTCACACACAGCCCTTTCTCGCTCGGATACACCACCCGCTGATCCGGAGAGAGGAGAGAGTGAGGCAGACAGAGAGAGCTGGAGAGAGAAAGATAGTGAGAGAGAGATGGAGAGAGAGAGAGAGAGACAGAGATGGAGAGAGAGAGATGGAGAGAGATAGTGAGACAGAGATGGAGAGAGATAGTGAGACAGAAGATAGAGACAGAGATGGAGAGATAGACTAGGGGCAAAATGAATGGGGGCAGGAGGAGGAGGGCTTGATGAGGATTTGACCCGGCGGTAAAGAGACTGCAAATTAGAAGAGGAACATTTTCACTACAAATACCCTCGCCACGGATGGCTGATTAAAGGGAGCGAGGCGGCACTTCCGGCAGCCGCCAGAGGGGGGCGGTCTGGGTCTTAGACCCGGCACGCCGGCATCCTGACAACACCTCACAGGAGGAAAAAGTCATTGCACTGTGTGTGTGTGTGTGTGTGTGTGTGTGTGTGTGTGTGTGTGTGTATGTGTGTGTAGGCACGCATGCACACATTTATGCATGATCTCTACACGCATTCATTCAGCCTGTATACAGAGAGCAGGTCGCTCAACTTCCACTGAGGCCCCTCCTGTTCCCATCCTCCATCCATCCCCCCTGCACTTCAGTTGTACTGTACTGACATCAACGGTGACTAGCTTTCTCTGTGCTAGCTTTCTCTGTGCTAGCTTTCTCTGTGCTAGCTTTCTCTGTGCTAGCTTTCTCTGTGCTAGCTTTCTCTGTGCTAGCTTTCTCTGTGCTAGCTTTCTCTGTGCTAGCAACCTCCCTGTGTGTTCTAATGGACTAACACATCTCACCTGTGTTTCAACTGGCATTAGGGGGGAGGAGATGGTGACAGAAATGTCATTTTTGGGTGAACTGTTCCTTGAAAGGAAAATCCAAAGCACTTGAACACGGTCTAAACAGCTATAGGCGATGATGTACCTTGCATGTCTGGGCCCTCTTTTGTTTGCTGGTGTAAATCTTTAGTGGTCAAATGACAAGACAGCAAGTTGAGAGATCTCCTAGGCCCGATATTCAAAATCCACTCTGTGGAGTGGGCGGATGTGAAGGTCTGGACCCAGGCAAGATATTTCCAGCACAGCGATCTCATTTTGATGGTTTTCATGGAGGATAAACGCCAGGTTCTGGACTGGCTCCCACAGAATCAGAAAGACCTTCTGAGCACCTTGCACCAACGTTAAAACAATCACAGAGGAAGACGTCCATAGTAGAAGGGGAAGAGATACAGATTTCTCCACCCACAGGAGCCGCATTAGACCAGAATGCAGTGCGGCCCACGAGACATGCTGTGTTTTGAGGAAGGGGCGTGGCTTTGATTACCGAACCCCCCCCCCCCCCCCCCCCCAGGGTTCACAAACAAGTTGGCTAGCTATGTTTATGTTATGTTTTCACTAAGTAACTCCTGGGTGATGATATAAGAACGTAACTATGCAAGGGGTGGAGGTTTCATTTAACATTCTGCATTTCATTTTGTTTAGCAGGTGAGGAGGTAGTCTCGCTTACCAGACTATCTTGGTTTCGCACTGTACCAGCGCAGGAGAGAGTCTGGCTCCTCTTACTCTCACTCTGGTATATATATATATATACCTTATTCGCTAACCCCGGACGGCGGACGGCGCCATATTGTTGACATACCGTCTTGCAGCTGACAACTAGTCGCGGCCTTATTGTCGTTTCTGTTCCATTACAAAATAGCGATGGTGATGACAGCAATAGAAAACCCAGAGTTGGTGTTTGTATGCTGCCGTTAATGCCTGTAATAATAAACAAAAGAAAAAACGAGGTGAACAGACTTTGCTGTGAGGAGCAGTCAGAAAGTTTCACCTGTCTCTCTCCCAACTATCCACACATCTCTCCTGTGCTGACGTATCCTCAGTCTCGCTCCCTTCACGTCTGTGGACGGTAGAGATAGAAACAAACCACGGGGACTTTATTGCTGTCATTACTACAGCCATGCATAACGCAGGTCACCATCCGAACACAACAGGAACAATACATATAACGACGGCTAGCTTCCTATAAACGCTGCTCTTACATAGGCTGTCACTTGAGAGCTGCAACGCTATGTCAACAACATGGTGGCGGTGGGCGTGCCCGTACATGAGTTACGTCAATCGAATAAGGTCTATAGTGGGGGGGGAAAGGCTCTGTTACCTTTACAACCATGCACCGAAAGTACCAATCAGGCCTGCTTTATTGCACAATCCAAATCTTCGTCAAAACTTGCCATTTTCAGCGTGCAAGGGGCTAGCTTGCTAGCTAGCGTTGTTGTTTCACAGCGGCGAAGGCGTTTGAGAGTGGACACACAGGGAGCTTCCAGTGAGTCAGACTACAGGTGAAGAAGACAAGATAGGATAGGGCGGGTTTGGGTGTAACAGGAAACAGGCACTAGTAGGCAGTATGCAAAAGAGAGAAAGAAGTCAAACCGAGGTGTGTCTATGTGTGTGTGTGTGTGTGTGTGTGTGTGTGTGTGTGTGTGGGTGGGCGTGAGTGTGACTGTGAGACAAAGACTTGTTAATTGTTCTGAAAAGATTTCCAGCAAAACAGTTTATGTGTAAACATTATTGTTGCGTAAAATTTCCTTAAAACGCAATGAAGGCCGTGACGCGCTCAAAATGTTGTATATAGCTTTTTACTCCATTTACTGCTCTATATATTTGTCGGTGTGTGTGTGTCCATGTGTGTCAGTATCTTACTTTCTCAGTAAATACCCCAGGGCTTTGTGGTCTATACTGTGTGGTTTGGAGGAGTTTGTTAGTTGAGGGCCAGGTGCAGACACACACACACACACACACACACACAAATGCACACGCGCGCACACACACACACACACACACACAAACGTACGCACGCACGCACACACACACACATGAAGGATAAATGGAATGGACCCAGTAGCAGGGAGGTCTGACAGAATGCCTTTTCACACCTGGCTGAGCCCAGCGGAAGGTGACAGAGTCACATCTCCCAAAGCGAACACACACACACACACACACACACACACACACACACACTCTTATCTCTCACATTGGGGAGTTCAGGGTCATAAGCAGCATCATGAATAAAATGAGCCTGTCTTAAACAGAAGGAGCCCTGTGTATGCATGTGTGTGTGTATGCATGTGTGTATGTGTGTATGCATGTGTGTGTGTGTGTGTGTGTGTGTGTGTGTGTGTGCCCCTAACCCCCATGCCAGTTTGGATCTGTAACGACCTTCTGTTCCTTGTGCTTAAATGGCTTAAATACTTCAATTAGACCTGGGTCACAATCCACCACCCGTTAAAGCACACAGTCTCTCTCACACACACACACACACACACACACACACACACACATACACATACACATACACACACACACACACACACAAAGGGGAGTCTTTGTGAGCTTGTGATGCTACCAAAGAATCTTCTCTCATCAGAGTCCCTTCTCTCTTCTCGTCCGCGCAGTAGCGCGTCGTGCGCCAAAACACCGACGACAAATAAGCTTAACTCCCTCTCTCTCAAACACAAGTGTCAACTCCCTCTGCCTTCCTCTGCCAGCATCTCCCCTGGAACTTCTGTGTGCCGCTCCCTCCCTCCCTCCCTCCCTCCCCCCCCCCCCCCCCCTCTCCTCCCTCCCTCCATCTCCCCCGCCGTGCTACCCTAGCGCTAACGATGCTGCCTTTTCATTAGACAGCCCCTGCTAATTAATCTCCATAGAGGAGAGTGACAGACAGACAGACCTCCCCCAACACACACACACACACACACACACACACACACTGCACACCAAGATATCTGCAAACACACACTCTTCTTCTTCTCTCTCTCTCTTTCTGTCTCTCGTCCCGCGTGGCGTTGGCAGCCCATTTCATGCTTTATCACGTCTTTTAATTGACAAACAAGCTGCTCTTTTCTCTTAGGCTGAGGTCTATATCACCCCCTCGCTCAGATGCTCGCACACACACATCACACACATCACACACACTTTACACACACACACACACACACACACACATGAGGGAAGAAAACTAGTTATCTTTGCAGATTTCCAAGAAACACGCACATACAAACAAGCAAATGCCATCCTCCCCTCTGACATATGGCCCATGTGACTGTCACACAGTTTTCTGCTCTTTGATACGCTGTTTACACACACACACACACACACACACACACACAGCCATGGAAGTCTGTTTATAGTGTGTGTGTGTGTACACATGAGTAGGTTATGCTCAAAATAAAGGAAACACAGGTAGAGATTTCCCTCAGTAAAGCGCATATTTCCTGCCATGGTTCACTCGTCAGAGGCAGAGGCGTGTCTTCAGAGGTAGAGGCGTGTCACTCGGCAGAGGCAGAGGCGTGTCTTGCTTTAAGCGGACCACGCAGCGAGGGCCCCCGCGACTACTTGGGACCCCCGTTTGAATATTGGTAACCAAGCATCCTCATGTGTTCCTCAAAAATACATACATTATAAAACACATAAAGGCGATAAAATGCATGTATTGTATGCTAGATAGATCAAAAAGCAGCTAGTCTTTGGAGAGCTCTCTGCCTGACAAGGAAACCAATTTCAAACTCAACACGTACTGTGTTGCTGATGGCCTTCGGACAGATTCTCACCAATACTATGGCGTCCAAAAGGACGTATCCGTCGGGAAAAAAAAAAAAAAAGAAAACGGAAGAAAGCAGCGGAAAAACACGCTTGCAGAGCAGAGGAAAGACATATAATTAAACGTATAACCTATTTTTGTGGCACAATGTATTTCTACCAGTCAGCGATCGGCGTAAAGTTACCTGAAACACTGGATAGCTAGCGTTAGCTATGTAGGTTTACGACCTACAATACGAGCCATTTAGAACTAGCTAGCACGCTAACCCTAGTAACATGCATTTTGTTTTCAGAGCTGGCTAGGCTAGCTAGCATGATCTACTGTATGGTATCATGGCATTATTGAACTGCATCAGGTTACTCGCTTTCTGCTCAGAGGATCAGCACGAACATTGCGCACCATGAGGGGAGAACTGTAGCTGAAGGCAAACAAACGCACGTGGAAACATAACGTGAGACTTTGTTATTGTCTGATAGGCTGTTCTGGTAAATTTGGCATGTATATGGTAATTATCCAAACAGCTCGCATTTAATAAGCGTTTCCCACAGGTTGACAATTTAGTTATGGCGGTGGTTGTTAATGGGCGGGGGGATTATGGACCCCCTTGTGGGATTCACAGATCCCACGGTTTCCGAATATACCAAATATGTCATGCTGAATTACAGGGAAACGTGAATAGAGAGGCAAAGTGACCGCCTACTTCTTGCTTCAGCACTGTACCGGAGATTTTCATCCGCCGTTTATTTTCCCATCCACATTTTGTAAAATGCGTCTAAAAATAGTTTTACTGGTTCAAACCAAATGGTACAGATATATTTAGAAACAGGAGAGATCGCATAACATTTCACTGGGACCAAAATGTTTAAAAAAAATGCGGGTTTAAAGAAAATATTTTTTCAATGTTGTTTTTTTAAGTTTGGGTCCGAGTGAAATGTTCTATGGTCTCTCCCGATTATAGTGTTAGCTGAACCGTTTGGTTCGACGAAGTACAACTATTTTATAAGCATTTTACGAAATGTCTATGGGAAAATAAATGGCGGATGAAAATCTCTGGTACAGTGCTGTTTGCTGAAGCAGGAAGTGACGTTCCACTTTGCCTCTATAAAATGATGCACAACACATCCGGATCTTTCCTTTCGATGTAATGGTGTGGTCATAAAAGAAAAGGGCCTTTTAGATTTCACTCAGCCATTCCAGCCATTCCCAACCTGTGGGCCGGGGCCAGCAGGTGAATGCAATGACGGTATTATTAGTATGGATGAGAATGCATTTCTCCCTCGTCCAGGGAGCTCAACTTTGACTATGAAGAAACAAAATAGTGTTTAAGTGACTGTTTGAACAGCACTGTAAGGTTAGTGCAGAAGGCTGATGGGTTTCCTAATGCAATGGTAGAATCACACTCACCGTGATGTGGTACTGTCTCCAGATCTCTGGGCAAACCTGAGGACACACAGAAAACACCGTCAGCTGACGAGTCAACTCAAGTCACACACGCACGCACGCACACACACACACACACAAACACTTGTAGACCACTATTACACACACACAAGCACACGTACACACATAAACGGAAGCACAAACACTTACAGAGCACTAGTACACACACAAAATAAAGCAAAGGAAAGAGAGGGGAATGAAAATGTCGGAGAATGAACAACCTGTAGTAAAGTGTGTTTCTGTGTCTGTGTGTGTGTGTGACTGTGTGTGTGCGTTCGTGTGTGTGTGTGTGTGCGCATGTGTGTGTGTGTGTGTGTGCGTGCGTGAATTGTGAGTGTGCGCTAGTAGTCTAGCAGAGATACAATGAGGAAGAAACCATTAGGCAATGCTGAGAGAAACGATTCTTATCACAGAAAGAGAGAGAGAGAGCAAGGGAGAGAGAGAGCAAGGGAGGGAGAGAGAAACAGAGAGAGAGAGAGAGAGAGAGAGAAACAGAGAGAGAGAGAAACAGAGAGAGAGAGAGAAACAGAGAGAGAGAGAGAGAGAGAGAAACAGAGAGAGAGAACAGAGAGAGAGAGAAACAGAGAGAGAGAGAGAGAGAGAGAGAGAAACAGAGAGAGGGAGAGAGAGAGAGAGAGAAACAGAGAGAGAGAGAAACAGAGAGAGAGAGAAACAGAGAGAGAGAGAGAGAGAGAAACAGAGAGAGAGAACAGAGAGAGAGAGAGAGATGAGAAGTGAGTCAGTCACCCAGAGATGCCGATGGATCGACCAATGGACGGACAGGCCAAGAAGAGAGTGACAGAGGACCACAGGGAAATTGAAAAGGAGGCCATGGTGCCATTTGTATGGTCGTCTCTATCCCTGCCTGACTCTGAAGTCACAATCACTTCCTCCATCTCTCACTGCACCTACATCACTATGCTTTCCCTGCAACAGCTGTTTCCCCTGCATGCCCCTCTGTCTCTACAGTCAGTCAGTCAGTCAGTCAGTCAGTCACTGAAACAGTCAGTCAGTCACTGAAACAGTCAGTCAGTCAGTCAGTCAGTCACTGAAACAGTCAGTCAGTCAGTCAGTCAGTCACTGAAACAGTCAGTCAGTCAGTCAGTCACTGAAACAGTCAGTCAGTCACTGAAACAGTCAGTCAGTCAGTCAGTCAGTCACTGAAACAGTCAGTCAGTCAGTCAGTCACTGAAACAGTCAGTCAGTCAGTCAGTCAGTCACTGAATCAGTCAGTCACTGAAACAGTCAGTTAGTCACTGAAACAGACAGTCAGTCAGTCAGTCAGTCAGCCAGTCAGTCACTCACTCACTCAAACAGCCAGTCAGTCAGTCAGTGAAACAGTCAGTCAGTCAGTGAAACAGTCAGTAAGCGAGGCAGTCAGTCGTTTTGTCCCGGTGTGGCTAAAGCATTATCTCCGCGGCTTCGCCACGCTGTTCCCTAAGCGTTCCGACATCCACCAGCACCGCCACTTCCCACTGGGAAATTGAAAATGCCGCAGTCGCCGCAGGCAACGCCATTTATCTACTTACACACCTACTGAGAGAGAGCGAGAGAGAGAGAGAGAAAGAGAGAGAGAGGAGGGGGGGGGGGGGGGGGGGGGGATTTAAGTGTGTTCTGCCAAGGCGCTATGAGTTTAGCTGTTCTCTTGCAAATACAAGACTAGTTCCTATAGGAATTTGCATGAGATGCAAATCCACATCACTTTCAAGGGAGCGTCCTCACAAAGTGCTTGTTCGCATCCCGAACTGTAAAGCAGCCCATAAAGAACGGGAGGCAATTTTCCTAGCTTAACCTGGGCCCTTTAGATTAGAGGACAGAGATGGACAAATACGAATTTCCACAATGTAAGACCGGCTCCTGCCTGTATCTTCCTCCACCTCTCATCTAGCTTTTCTTTCTACACCCCCTCCTCTCTTCTCCTCCCGTTCTCTCTCTCTCTCTCTCTCTGTCTCTCTCTCCCTCCAGACCGCTGGGGTAGTGGGTTGTTGTCGAGGGCGACAGGCGAGGCGAGCGACACACTCGCGCTCCGTCAACCGTCTGTCTTTAATGAGAGACACAGAAAGGCCCAGGGGACAGAGACCTGACTCTCTCTCACACACACACGCACGCACGCACGCACGCACACACACACACACACACACACACACACACACACACACACACACACACACACACACACACACACACACACACACACTCTGAGGCTAGGGGGGAGGGGAGTTGAGTGCTCCAAGAAAAGTGTAATTACAAAACAACTTTGTGCTTCTGTTTGCTGGTGACAAATGATAGGCAGAAGGGAAGGCAAGAAATATATGAAGGCAAAGATGCTGAGGAAGAAGTGAGAAAGACTAGGCAAGAGAAAGAGAGAGAGAGTGATAGAGAGATAGAAGAGAGGGAGAGCGATAGGACAGAGAGAGTGAGAGAGCGATAGAGCGAGAGCGATAGAAGAGAGGGAGAGGGAGAGCGATAGAAGAGAGGGAGAGGGAGAGCGATAGCACAGAGAGAGAGAGAGAGAGAGAGAGAGAGATAGAAGAGAGACTGTGTGTCCTGGTCTCCCCTCTCCCTCTGGTGTTCACCTGGTTACTCATCCATTACACACAGTGCACAGTACATGACTGACAGAGAGAGAGAGAGAGAGAGAGGGGAGAGAGACACAGACACAGGCAGGCAGAGAGAGAGAGAGAGAGAGAGAGAGAGAGAGAGAGAGAGAGAGAGGGGGGAGAGAGACACAGACACAGGCAGGCAGAGAGAGAGAGAGAGAGAGAGAGGGGAGAGAGACACAGACACAGGCAGGCACATGCAGAGACACAGATTCCATTCTATGGCATTAGTGTAAATGGGCAGGGTGATGAACGTTGTGGTGGAATAATTGTCATTGATGGTCATTAGATTCACCCTTCACACGCACACACACGCACACGCACACGCGCGCGCACACACACACACACACACACACACACAACACACACACACACACACAGCTGGAATATGAGCATGGCAGAGACATAACTAAGCTGTAATTGCTGAAGTGTATCAATTAATGTGAACAGCAGCGTGTGCTGACCCCTGGTCACTCTTTATTACTGAGAAGAAAGGCAAGGGGGGGAGGGAGGGAGTGAGGGAGTGAAAAAGAAGAGGAGAAATGCAGTTGTGTATTTTATTATTATTATTTTATTCTGGGCCTCCACTAGAGTAGAACAGTTAAACAAAATCCTTGTTTATGTTGTACTGTCCCTTTCTGCAGACCGTCAGTTCAGCCTCTGTCTGTAGCTGACGGCAGCATGAAAAAGAGTGGAACACTGGTGTCAAACAAACGTTAATATCTCAAAAACTATGCATCACATCGCTTATATTTTGACATTGTGAGTGAGAGCAGAAGTAGCTGAAGTAGTGTTAAAGTTGTGTGAACTGTCAGAGTTTTAAAATGTGTGTGAATTTTGTAAGAAAAGTGCAGCCTGTAAAGTGTGGTAGAGTGAATTGTGACATCACAGGACCCCATTGGGTTATGCTTTGAACAGTGCAGATAGCTGGAGCAATGACCAATGGGCAATCGGGGTCTATCTGACATCACCTTGACCCGTCTTCTCGTAAGCTCACGTTCAGAGCAGTGATTTCTGCTCATGGGGGATAACTTCCACATATCGGCATCGGCAAATTGACCAAAAGAGTTGGAAAATAGCGTATCGGACATCGGCAAAGAAAATCCAATATTGTGCATCCCTGAAACAAACTGCTATAGACGGTTTTAACTTGACAACAATAACAACCATCACGACGCACCTGAATATCCGGTTTACTTCCTGTATACATAGCCGAGCGCAGGCTGATATTCGGCTCATATTAAATATTAACGTTAGGCCGTGTCTCCGACAGACACATTAACAAGTTAGCATATTTCGGTCTTTATGTATTGTGGTAGTTAGTAGTTATTGTTGTTGTTGTTGATAGTTGCCATAACAACCACCCCTGTCGGAAAGACGTGCACACGCTGGGTAGTAGGAAGCGTTGTTGTCCGGTCTGGAGCTAGCCTGAGAGGCTAATAAAAACTACATATTACAGAGTAAGCTGACTATCAGTACGTTATTGCACGCATAGGCCTATCTTTACATTAAAAAAAAAATAGAAAAATAGAAGTAGGCTATGTCAGCGTTTTCCCCTGAACAGGTGAGAAAGTGGACACTGTCAATAGTTAGCACTGTGGAGCTGATACAATTCAGGTGGTGGTAATGCAACATTTAAGGATGCCAACCGCCATAAAACACAGAAGAAGAAGCAGAGAAAAAGGAAATGCTGTGGGGTTGCAGCTGGTGAAAACCGTCTATACTCACATCCAAGAAGTGTCCGGTCATTTGGCAGCGGTGGCACTTCTTGCTCCAGTAGGCCCGCTCGCTGCAGGACTCGTACACGTGGCCCGGCAGGCCGCAGTTGTTGCAGTGCCTGTTGTGACACTCGGCGACCATGTGGCCCGGGGTAGCGCACAGGAAGCAGCTAGCCACCTTCTGCACGCACACACAATTGGAAGACAGTGTCAGAAACAAATCCAAGTCAAGGTTATTATAGTTAAAGGAGAATTTCGTTTTTTTTTTACCTGCAGCCCTCTCCTCACATTAATTATGATCTGACGACTCACCCAGTGCTCTCCGCAGCGTTTTTGTCGTCCTAGGCGTTGTTTTGAGATCAATAGCGTCCAAGCCAGTCCTAGGATGGAGCTCCGTGAGGGCCAAGTGGCAGCATGCTTTTCCTCCATTTAAATAGACAGTTTTATTCCCGTTTTCGACGCATATCGTCATAAACTGTTCCCTAAGGAACGATCAGACTGCATTTCTCCCCCGGGCTCTTTTCACTAGTTACAGGCAGCCCATTTTTGCCTGTCGGGTCAGTGAGACACAACTCTCGTCAGGAAAGTCCCACGAGACAAAAACGCTGCGGAGAGCACTGGGTGAGTCGTCAGATCATAATTAATGTGAGGAGAGGGCTGCAGGTTAAAAAAAAACGAAATTTCCTTTAACGAAAACTAATGAAAAAACAAAAACTAGAATTGAATAAACTGAAATAAAAACAAAAACTAAGCTTTACAAAAAAAACGATAACTAACTGAAACGGTATTGTGTGTTTACAAAACAAACTAAAATAAAATAACATTGAAGAGAAAATGTCCTTAGTTTCAGTCTTTGTCAGTTTACAGTACCGTAAATTCCGGACTATAAGCCGCGGCTTTTCCCCGTTTTTTGGCCTTTTTTGGCCCCTGCGGCTTATATAACGGTGCGGCTTATCTATGGATTTTTTCAGGAAAAAAAAAAAAAAAACTGAATTCTCTCTTCTTTAGCACTCTTTCTAACTATAAATCCACTTCTGTTTTAATTTCCTCTCTTGCCCTCTTTTCACCACACTGTATGACACTGTGTGCACTGTAAAAAAGAAACACAGGTGGTGTTGTGTTATGTTGTTTTGTTGAAATGTTAATAAATGGGAGCTTCCTCAAACAGCCATCTCTTTCCCGACAATCCCCTCTGTGCATGAACCCTTACATATGGTAATTAAACATTAAAACACAATTAAAAAAAAAAAAAAAAAAAAAAAAATACCATTAAAACACCCGCGGCTTATAGTCCGGTGCGGCTTATATATGTAAAAAACAGTCAACTTTGCAGGTGCGGCTTATACAACGGTGCGGCTTATAGTCCGGAATTTACGGTAGTTCATACATAATAAGCCTAGTATTTGGATTGGAGATCTATTTTCCTAGACCTATTATATTTTATGACCCTTTTGAATCTCACCCCTGACAAACACCCCGTATTACAAAAAAAAGAGGAAAGGGGCAAAAAAGACTAAAACTAACACTGAAACTAATAAAAACTAAACTAAAACTAAGCATTTTCAACAAATAAAAACTAAACTAAACGATCAAACCCACCTTAAAAACGAATGAAAACTAAACTGAAATTGAAAACAAAAAGTCAAAACTAATAAAAATAAAAACGAATGAAAAAATCCAAAACTATTATAAGCAAGCTTGATCCAAGTACAGCTTGTGGGTACGCTGACTGGTGCTGTATTTGTGTTCATCAGTGTGTATGTGCATGCGTGTCTAGTGGCACGCACCGTGGGCGTGGGGCAGTTCTTGGAGAGATGTCCGTTCTTGTTGCAGTTTCTGCAGGTGACGTTCTTGTCGGTGTAGTATCTGTTGGACACCCGGCGCACTGGCATGCTCTTGTCTTTGTTGATGATCTGAGCCTGAAACACACACCGTTAAAGTTTCATTATCTAGATTCCCTGCCTACCAGCACGAGGGTCGCAGGTTCGAGCCCCTGTGTTAGCCTCCGGCTTGGTCGGGCGTCCATACAGGCACAATTGGCTGTGTCTGCACGTGGGAAGCCGGATTAAGGGTGTGTGTCCTGGTCGGAGAACTGGGGGGAATAGCGTGACCCTCACACGCGCTACGTCCTGCCGGTGGAACCGCCTCGCTGTCAGGTGAAAAGACACAGCTGGTGACTGTAAATTTAGCGGAGGAAGCATGTGCTAGTCTACAACTCTCCCCAGATCGCAAAAATTGTCTGAGGTCCTTACCTCAAGCTGCTCCTGCCGCAATATATACATTTTCCCCATGAATGTCTTGCCTTCTGCAACCCTTAAGTTTGCAGTAGGCCAAGTTTTGTGATTCTAGTCTTGATACTACAGCACTTCTTCTGTATGTTTCATACCACTTGTGATGTCACAGTGTTGATGGTAGTCTTTACTCTTTTTGTTGTGTTATTTGTATTGTTGTTTTGTTTTTTACATGTTGCCAACATGTATAACTTGACATGCAACTTTGCTTTCTTCTTGGCCAGGTCACAATTGTAAAATTCAATTCAATTCAGTTTTATTTATAGTGTAAAATCACCATGAGACATGGTCCCGAAACACTTTACAGTTAAAGAAAACATCATAAAACAGTACAATAATACATGATACAGTGCATGATCAGGTTGAAAAGAAGTCAAGTAAAAGCAGACAGTATGAGAGCTACAGTAAGAACAATAAGTTCAAATGAAAGGGAAGGGTATTAAAACACAGCTAATAAATCAATCACAATGAGAGAAATACTAGTCAAATCAAATAAAGTGCACTATCAAATAATATCATATACTTGTGAGAATAAATATGTTTTAAGTCTGGTTTTGAAAATATCGATGGAGCCAGCCTCCCTAACTGATCGGGGAAGCTGGTTCCAGAGATATGGAGCACGATAGGAGAATGCTCTACTTCCTGCGGATTTTTTCTTAGTTTTTGGGACGGTAAGATAATTACCATCCTGTAAAAGAGATGTTGTATCTCAATTGTTTTTTATCTGGTTAAATAAAGGTTAAAATAAATTATAATAAGGGGCAGAGGGGTACATACATACATAGAGTACATACATATATATACCATATATATATATATATATATATATATACCGGTATATATATATATATATATATATATATATATATATATATATATATATATATATATATATATTCAAATCAGGTAATCAGTTGTTGCTATGGGTCCATGCTATGGAATAGCATGTCGTTGCCTCCAATAAAGCACAAATGTCACCACAATATTCTTAAAAAAACGATGCATTATTAGTAGGGATGCACGATATATCGGCAATCATATCGGTATCGGCCGATGTTGGTCATTTTTTAACATATCGGTCATATCGGTATCGGTCAGATGTTGCAATGTTAATATCGGTTATCATTATCAGCCAAATTCTTCACATTGATATGAAATAATGCAGTAAATCTATGATTTATGGGCTTTTCCAAAGGCTTTGCAAATAAAGAAATGCATAACTTTTTCAAATTCAGTGTTAACATGTGTTTTTCAGTATGTACAAAATGTGACGATCATAAAAATGTGGTTTTATACAGATCATATCGACATCGGTAAATATCGGTTATCGGCCATAACAGCAATGTTAATATCGGTTATCGGCATCGGCCAAAATTTTCATATCGGTGCATCCCTAATTATTAGCTCCTTTATATTATTCGTATGATTTTTCATCTGCATTATGGTTTACTTTTTCATCATGTCATTTACAAACAGGCCACACATGACAGAAGCCGCTAACAGGAAGGATGTATATTCTATCAAGCAGGTCATCTCCACCTACCTCCTTGTCCTTGTTAGAAACCAACCAACTTCCCTGTGCATCTTCTTCACCATCTGGGAAAGAAGACGGTAGGCATTTCAGACCAAGAACAACATAATTGATGAACTTACTGGTCTCATTATGGATAAAAAACACATTCATATACCTTTTGACATGGCAGGTGCAGAGTGGTTGCTAGTATACATACTTTGGGACTCACTGTTAAATTATTCAAATGAATGAGTTGGCATCTCTTGGCGAGTTTAAAATGATATGAAGGATCATGAGGCTAATTCAGTAAGGAGCTACTGCATAAAGCTTTGTTTAGTGTGTAGACCAGAGATTCAACGGGAGGAAAATGTCATTATATCATGATTATAGTGAACAATATTATCACGGTTATCAGTAGCATCGCGATATTGTTAAAATGTGCTTCTTCCTCGTGTCCGGCCATCATCTATAATATATAGATCCCCGGTACTTTGTGGAGCGGAGGTGCATCTCATGACATGTTCACAGGAGGTTGCCATTTTCCACTCCTTCATGGTGGGCTTGGGCCGGTTTTCCATCATATCGAATATCGCAATATTTCCTGAATATCGCAATATTTCCTGAATATCGCAATATTTCCAGAAAACCATTCTGGAATAAGACGATAACACGATAATATCGCATATCGTGATATTTGGATGGGACTATATCACGATATTTAAATTTGGATATTGCTCAAGCCTACTTCATGGACACCCTCGCCGACCGGCGGGCGAAGAATGTGCTGAAAATGTTCAAAAAGTCCTGATGCACTCACTGAAATAATTCCATCAAGTTTTATATTGAATTTATTTATTTAGGAAATCACAAAAAGTGTGGACCAAAGCAGCTCAAAAGGCAATAGTATACAAAGTGAAAAAAGGGGGAGCTACAGTACTTGGAGTTTTAAGGCAATAGACCCTTTTCACGGGGGCCATTTTGTGTCAAAAAGGCAGGGTAAACACAGGTGCAAGCAAAACACTAATGGGGTTTCCAAATTCCAATCATGGAAGTTTGAAACCCTCATTAGTGTTTTGCTTGCACCTGTGTTTACCTTGCCTTTTCGACACAAAATGGCCCCCGTGAGAAGGGTCTATATTTAATAAGAAGTAATATATCTGTGTACAAGCAGTTACAAAACAGAATATATCTTCGATATACTACGGGCAGACAAAACGCAACGCGTTTCAACCACGCAGGTCTTCCTCAGGCAGTGTTAGCTGGGCGTCGGCCGCCGCACCTGTGTATATAAGGCAAATACGTGGCACAAGTCAGTTGGGATGATGTAGGGTGGGCAGTGCTATGACATCACAATATAGGATGGGCCTTATTAAAGCAACGGGGATAGCAACATCATATACAAGCAATAATAAATAGACAATAATGGCTGCAGATAGATGCAGAAACAGTCTATAGGCTATAGGCTATAAGTTATAGGCTAGGGAGGAAAAACAGAGGGGGGACACAGCAGAACACAACATATGGACCCGGGCAACAATATCATAATGAAATAAAACACGTCAGGTCAAGCTCCTCGTTAAGTCCGTGAGGGCTGACTGTGTTGATGGTATGAATCCAGCGCGCTTCACGCTGTAATAGATTTCTGTCCAGATCCCCGCCCCTTGGGTGCGGTTTGACCAAGTCCAGTGCCCAGAAACGGAGATCAGCATCAGAGTGATTATGCTGTACAAAGTGATCCACCAAAGGAGCTTTAGTGTCTCGGCGACGAATTGCACGTATGCGTAATGGATGAGTCGTCTTGCCTATATACCACCGTGGGCAGGGACAGGATATCGCATACACTACCCCCTGTGATGCGCAGGTGGTGAGGTGTTTGAGGTGGATGGTTACTCCGTTTGGGAACGAGAGAGATTTGGCTTTGTTCGTTTGGGGGCAACATAAACAGTGTCCACACGGGTAGTGGCGTATAGGGGGAGGACGGGAATCGATGGTGGGTTGTGTGGAGGTGGGGGTGTGGAACGTTTTAACCAGACTGTCCAGCTAACACTGCCTGAGGAAGACCTGCGTGGTTGTAACTGCTTGTACACAGATATACTACTTATAAATATTGCCTTAAAACTCCAAGTAGCTCCCCCTTTTTCACTTTATTTATTTATTTATGAATTTATTTCTCAGTCTCCAGAGACCGTTGCTAACTTTGGTTGATGATGGACAGTTACCGTGTTTTTTAAAGGGCGGTAATGATAATTCACATTTGAAACTGTAATACTAACTGCCAGGAATTTTATCACGGCCCATCATTAAATGGGTAATCGTTTCATGCCTAGTCTAGACCAGTTTAGATTTGTCTACTGATCCCGCTAGTCTGCTCTTGGGGTATTGCAGTTTCAACTTTCACCTAGTGGATTTTCATGTTCAAGTTCCTTATTATGTGATTTTTTTTAAAGTTCTACTAACACATGTCTACTAACACTGTCTCACTACTCAAGGAGAACTGTAAGCTCAATGAGACTGATTTAATATATTGGGGGGGGGGCATCAACAAATTAAACGTGGGAACACAGAAGTTTGTTCCTTTCTCAAATCTGACGACATCAGAGAAGTGAGAGAAAACATGAGAGAACAACTGAAGGAGCCTGATCCCTGAGGAGCAAGTTTAAGGGAGGACACACACACACACACACACACACACACACACACACACACACAAACAAACGCACACACCAAACTGACACAGTGGCAGCCCAGCACATCTGTATGAGAGTGGCACTAACAGCGCCCTGAGGGAGAGCACTGTATTCTCCTCAGGCCCATGGAACTGTAACTGACATCCATAAATTGCACCCCCACCCCTCACACACACACACACACACACACACAATAAATGATGTGCTGATACCTGACCCACACGCCCCCCCCCCCCCCCCCACACACACACACACACACACATACACACACAAATGCTTGCACAAACGCATACAGACACACCCACGCATCGCCCCCCGCGATTAGCTGGTTGACAGTCTTTAGCCTTTGGACAAACACACAGCCTTGAGCCATAATCAAATATGACAGTCTCCTTTCTCTCACTCTTTTCCTGCCTCCCTCCATCCGACCCTTTCTCTCACTCTTTTCCTGCCTCCCTCCATCAGACCCTTTCTCTCACTCTTTTCCTGCCTCCCTCCATCAGACCCTTTCTCTCACTCTTTTCCTGCCTCCCTCCATCAGACCCTTTCTCTCACTCTTCTCCTGCCTCCCTCCATCCAACCCTTTCTCTCACTCTTTTCCTGCCTCCCTCCATCAGACCCTTTCTCTCACTCTTTTCCTGCCTCCCTCCATCCGACCCTTTCTCTCACTCTTTTCCTGCCTCCCTCCATCAGACCCTTTCTCTCACTCTTTTCCTGCCTCCCTCCATCAGACCCTTTCTCTCACTCTTTTCCTGCCTCCCTCCATCAGACCCTTTCTCTCACTCTTTTCCTGCCTCCCTCCATCCAACCCTTTCTCTCACTCTTTTCCTGCCTCCCTCCATCAGACCCTTTCTCTCACTCTTTTCCTGCCTCCCTCCATCAGACCCTTTCTCTCACTCTTTTCCTGCCTCCCTCCATCAGACCCTTTCTCTCACTCTTTTCCTGCCTCCCTCCATCAGACCCTTTCTCTCACTCTTCTCCTGCCTCCCTCCATCCGACCCTTTCTCTCATTCTTCTCCTGCCTCCCTCCATCCGACCCTTTCTCTCACTCTTCTCCTGCCTCCCTCCATCAGACCCTTTCTCTCACTCTTTTCCTGCCTCCCTCCATCCGACCCTTTCTCTCACTCTTTTCCTGCCTCCCTCCATCAGACCCTTTCTCTCACTCTTTTCCTGCCTCCCTCCATCCGACCCTTTCTCTCACTCTTTTCCTGCCTCCCTCCATCCGACCCTTTCTCTCACTCTTCTCCTGCCTCCTTCCATCCGGCCCCTTATCGCTATTCCTCTCTGCTGCTCTCACTGCAGAGGGAGGTTAGCACCTCTCTTTCCTGTCAAACTATGGCTGCTGTTTGGACGGCTTCTCTACGCCACCACCTTCGCCTCCTAAATACACTCAAAACACACACACACAGCCCAGCATATACTGTACACAAGGACGTATCGGCTGACACAATAGAGAGGCAAAGTGACCGCCTACTTCCTGCTTTAGCACTGTACCAGAGATTTCTATCCGCCATTTATTTTCCCATAGACATTTCGTAAAATGCTTATAAAAGTAGTTTTACTTCGTAGCAATCGTCAACCCTATACATCTTATGGAAAAGATGACATTCACTCTCCGCCTCCAGAAAGACAAGGGGGAAAACCTCTGGATAAAATGGGACTGTTACCTGCAGGAATCTGAGACTAGCTAGGGTTCTTTATTTATTTATTTTTTATTTTATTTGTATCTCTCTCTTTGTCCTCTCGCTTCCATCCAACATTCTTCCCTCTCTCTTCCATACTTGAAATAACAAAGTTACTAATATAAGAAGATCTGCACCTGGAATACCTCTCTCTAACAAGACCTCATGTTCGCTGCCCCATTTGTAATTGCATTATTGTTTTGTTTCTATTTGTGTATACCTGTCTGTCTTTGTCTATTTTGGAAAATTGACAAAATAAAGAGTAAAAAAAAAAAAAAAAAGTAGTTTTACTTCGTCAAACCAAACGGTTCAGCTATATTTAGAATCGGGAGAGAACATAGATAGAATATTTAACTTGGACCAAAACTTTAAAAAACTACACCGAAAAAAATTATTTTCTTTAAATTCGCAATTTCTTTACGCTCTGGTCCAAGTGAAATGTTATGTGGTCTCTCCTGTCTCTAAATATCTCTGAACCGTTTGGTTTAAACAAGTAAAACTATTTTTTATAAGCACTTTACATAATGTATATGGGAAAATAAATGGCAGATGAAAATCTCTGGTACAGTGCTGAAGCAGGAAGTCCAACCAGCTTTGTATCGTTACAAAATCAGAAAACTGTAAACCATTTTGCAGACGTTCATTTAGTTTGACAGTTATTGAGAGTTGATTTGAGTTAAGTTGTGGACCTGTGATGTCATTCATGCACAAATGACATCACAGGTCCACAACTTGACTCCAACTGTTTCCTATTTTTGGAGGAGAAATAAATGCTATATGTGACAGCATGACGCTAGTGCTGGACCTCAGACAGAAGTGCTATTTCACAGAGGGTTCTTTGAGGGCTGTGGTGGGCAACTCCATCATTTCTTAAAGAATGTTAAGACTCAAAATAGTTCTTAAATAACTATCATTAAATTAAACAGAAATCAATCTTGTCTATATCTATAAGCAAACTGCAGTACAACAGATGAGCGTTTACTCTGTTCGGGTTCATTTGCCCGATTCAACTGAAGATGTCTCCATGGCGGCGTTCGTTAACGCGACAACATAAACATTCTAAATTTCCCACAGCTGTCCTGTCTGTGTCCTTGCTAGTAACGTTACAATAACTGACAGGACATGGTAAATGGTAAATGGCCTGCATTTATATAGCGCTTAAAGCGCTTTACAATCAGTAGGTACATTCACCCATTCATACACCGATGGTGGCAGGTTACCACGCAGGGTGCTGGCACACCATCAGGAGCAATTTGGGGTTCAGTATCTTGCCCAAGGACACTTCGACATGCAGTCTAGAGGAGGCGGGAATCGAACCACCGACCTCTTTTATCCAAAGCGATTAGTGGACGACCCGCTCTACCTCCTGAGCTACAGCCGCCCCATGGACGCCCCATGGACATAAGCCCCATGGACATAAGCTAGGTGCCCTTCTAAACTGTTCCCGAGCAACACAATTCCGTGAAAACCGTCTTACAACCTAGAGCAGGGGTTCCCAAACTTAAGAATGCCCGCCCAACCCTTCAATCACAGCTCTGATCAACACACGTGACTGAGATGATGTATTTCCCCATGACCTGCTGGGTACCAACGGATGCCTTAGGAAGATCCTCCTGGTATCAACTAGATACAACAATTTAATTGCCCGTGAAGATCTGGACTCCGGAGTGATGGGAAGCCCACTTGCGGCCCACCTGCAGTACATCCACGGCCCACACGTTGAGAATCACTGACCTAGACTAGTGGCGTTAGCTTGGGCTGGTTTAGTGTAGAGAAGAGAATAGGGAGGCAGAGACCCCTGCAGCGCTCGCTTGCTATGATCTGACTGGGGGGCCACAATGTGACGTGTGCGTGTGTGTGTGTGTGTGTGCATGTGCGTGTGTGTGTGTGTGTGTGTAGCCGTTAGTGACTCGACGAAAGTCATTCCCAAAGCGTCTCCCGGGGGGACTCCCCAAATAAAGAGCAGGAAGCTTTCCCTTAATCTGAGGGCCCCCCATCTCACCAACACACACACTCACCAACACACACACACACACACACACACACACACACACACACACACACACACACACACGGATAAAGGGTGAACCTCTTTGTCACGGCCGAGGAATCAAACACATGGGGGGAGGCAGGAGGGGGGAGGGAAGAGGAGAAGATGGGGGGTGTTGTCTGCACTCTGGGTGAAAATATGCTAATGAGGGCTGAGGCTCTGTTCCATCGTGGCCCAGCGGATCTGAAGGAGTCTGGAGCTGAATAAGCAGACGGCAGCGGCTTCGCTAGGCAGCTGAATGGACTCGAGAGAGAAGCGTCCGCCATGTTGACTGCGACTATTCACGCTTTCACAGATCTAATGCTGAGGCATTCCTAGCAGCAGCCATCTTAGGCTGGCTTCACACGCTGAAACTTTCACGCAACTTTAGTTGGTCGAAACCTAGGTGAAGAAACTAAGTTGCAATTGAGCTGTTGCGTGGTGTAAAGCCCTCTGTTTTGCAAAACGCTGAACTTCGTGAAACTGGTTTCATGCAGACAGCCAATCAACAACACTGATAATGTGTCAGGTGATGATGTCAGACAGCCGAGTCGACGTCAACAAACAAACGTGAGCTAGGCAAACTATGTTGATGCGGTATCATTTCTACCGATTTCAACTGATTGATTTCAACTCGACAACGGCTCATCACCAAAATAAACAAAATCATAAAAGAGATTGTCTGTTGGAGCTTCAGAAGGAGATTATCCTCATATATTAACAAAAAATGAGCTTCTTGGAAGATAGGAGCAGAAATCTAAGAGCAAAGTATAAAGTCCATGTGTACTGAAACCAGTTTAGAAACAATGTACATCTTCAAAGGAATTAGACGGGGGCACAAAAAACGCAACGCATTTCAACCTCTCTGGTCTTCGGCAGGCTGTCAAGACCAGAGAGGTTGAAACGCGTTGCGTTTTGTGTGTGTGTGTGTTTTGTGTTTTTTGTTTTCTTATTACATTTAACCATAGTGATAGTTTTGGACCTCACAGCTCTCTCATCTAACGTTACTTACCAGCACTGAAACTGCGACAGTTTGGCCATGCAGCCACCAGGGTCTACTGCACATAATCAGCAAATTCATGTTTATGGCTGTAATTTATTAGATGTGCTTATTGCACATTTTGTATCCATTTTCATTTCAATAAAGAGATAAATCCTTGAAGTCAGATTTTTGTCCTGGTCTCTCATTGTTACTATGTGCTCCGCCTCACAGTTGAAGCTTCAAATCTATTCGAATACTTCTCATTGAAGCGTTGAAGCCCAAAAACAATATTTGGGGACAGCCCTAGGCATAGAGGACAGACATCTGAAGAAAATCGAGGTGTTGTTACGGCTGCACAATCAAATATTAATCACGATCAAGATGGTGGCTTCCCACAATCATGAAAATAATGAAATCTAAAATCGAGATAAAACGTGCCGCATTCCGTTTAGCAATGTTGCTCTCATTTTGTCTTGTGTTGTAAATCCAGGGCACCCCTTTCCCTCACAATGGTACGCTCCGCCCCGCCTCCAAAGCCCAAACACACTGTGGTGCGTGTAGTTCCAGCTCAAGTCGATGGGCCGGCGAGTCCATTTGTTTAAACCTTCCTTGGTAGAATAAATAATAAATCCAGTGTAAAAAAAAAAAGTTTTTTAGTTCAACAAATGCATGATGTTCCCAAAGTCAAAGAGTAATCGCATCTAATAATCATGATCTCAATATTGATCAAAATAATCATGATTATCATTTTGACCGTAATCGTGCAGCCCCAGGTGTCGTCACACAAATCCGGCAAATAGCATCGGCACATATTGTATAAAAGAGTGATAATGATTTTTGATGATAATCTGAGGAGGCGTTTCATGTTCCTGAGTATCCCGTTTACACCTGGTTCCCTGGTTCCCAGCCATTTGGAACCAATAGAGCTCAACAGTCACGTGACATTTCTTGCCGCGGAACCATAGACATAAAATATATAATAAGTTTTAAGGCAGGAAGCCACCCCGTGAGCGTGACCTACTGAATCGTGAGTGACCATAAAACATTTCAGTTGGAGCAAAAACAAAAAATAAGAATTATTTTGCTCCAACTGAAATGTTTTATGGTCACTCATGATTCAGTAGGTCACGGGTTGGCTTTGGTTCCAGCCTTAAAACTCGTTAGATACGCATTTTTCAAAATGTCTATGGAGAAAATGAATGTGAAACTCACTTCCAGCCGGGGCAAAATATGTCAGGTGACTGTTCTATGGGAGCTCTATGGGACAGCGTCCTACATTATGTCAGGTGACTGTTCTATGGGAGCTCTATGGGACAGCGTCCTACATTATGTCAGGTGACTGTTCTATGGGAGCTCTATGGGACAGCGTCCTACATTATGTCAGGTGACTGTTCTATGGGAGCTCTATGGGACAGCGTCCTACATTATGTCAGGTGACTGTTCTACGGGAGCTCTATGGGACAGCGTCCTACATTATGTCAGGTGACTGTTCTATGGGAGCTCTATGGGACAGCGTCCTACATTATGTCA
>NC_139626.1:41336662-41356662 GCF_964638095.1 Poromitra crassiceps | reverse complement strand
GCTTTATGGAAAGAGCGCGACTCGAACTGGTTAACAGTTATTATCGGCATCGTTTTGAGCCTGGTGAACCCTTAGTTAACAATCGTAGCTAATGGCTAACATTATTATGTCTGACCTCATCACCCGTTTTTACCAACAGCTTATTTCTAGGACTTTGAGCACAAAATGAGGTTATTTGTCAAGGAACAGTGTGGCTAATCAACAGAGCAGCTCATGACTCGCCAACACATGAAATGTGTTAAAAATGACAAAATACACAGGAGGGGGCCTGAAGGCCTCCGCTAAAAACTCTTTTCACGCTGGAAGCCATGCTGGAGGACAGGAAAATGTGGTGCGAGTAAATTAGGTCGGGAATTTGCAATGATATGCAGAACGAGAAAGAGATACACACTCGGGGGGGGGGGGGGGTGTGTGTGTGTGTGTGTGTGTGTGTGTGTGGATGTTTGCCATGCAGGGAATAGATCAATAGCTGTACAGGCCTATTATAGATTAAAGCAGCCGATTTCATTTGGCTTCATTTCATGCTCTTTCTTTACCCATCGCCACTGATCTCTCTGTTAAGACAGAGAGAGAGAGAGACACACACACACACACACACACACACACACACACACACCGACAGAGAGAGAGAGAGAGAGAGAGAGAGAGAGACACACACACACAGACAGAGAGAGAGAAAGAGAGACACACACACACACACACAGACAGAGAGAGAGAGACACACACACAGACAGAGAGAGAGATGTGGAGGTGGCAGAAATATGCACACTCAATCATAAACATGCGTGAGAAGACCCACTAAATTGAACCTAAAGCACATTTACAGTAGGGGTGCAGCGATAATGATAAGTACTTATATTCCGGTACTTGCTCATACCGAGTACCAATACTACCTACAGTAATTAGGGGTCGACCGATCAGTTGCTTGTTGTTGGAATGCCTTAAGCATAATGCTTAATGCATGATTATGCTTCATTTATTACAATCTCCAATATCCATTTCATATTGCTGTGAAAAAAACATCAACGGATTTCTCCTTCAAGCAGCTGTATTTATTTATTCAAGTTTCTTGACAAAAACTCAATTTTACAAGATTACATTTGAACACATCATGATCGCCCAACACTCATTTTGACATCATGATGTAACTCAATGCAACCTAACGAAGTGAAAGTCCCGGTGTAATCAGTGAATTTAAGTTACTGTAACAGCAATCCTAAAAGCCGTATGGATTAACCCGGACATGTTTTGGAAATGGTAAGCCTTTGCTTATTCCACAAGACTGTTTTGTCTGCTAGAAACTGCGCTAACCAGCTGATTGACTTACTGAGCTAACGTTAGCAGCTATTTAGCTAACGCTGGGTGCAACGATGGTCAATGGTCTTTGATAAAGCTTATAGTTAACTTAGCGCTGGCTTACCAGCCCCTAGTTATGCTACTCTAGGCTTGGACTGCCGGGGAGGTTTTCTTCCCGTTAACACATTGAGTGCCAAGGACGTCTGTGGACGTCCTAAAAAAAAGTAACGAGGAGTGCCAAGGACGTCTGTGGACGTCCTAAAATCATAATTCATATTATTCCATAATTCTGCTGTTTAAGGTCGTACCTAGCCAGTGAGCATGAATCCCTTCAAGGGATCACACGGCGCCACCTTAAACATCGTCACAGGAGCTGCTCCACCCACCTCAGATCCTTTACTTTGTACAGGAGACAGCGGAGAAAGCCGTGATCAAAGTGGAAACCGATGCATGCTTCAGCCAGAGCCGTATTGATTGCTCTGTCTGCAGCGGAGCGGACAGTTGGCTCGGCTGCATCCGTGCCCACAACTGAGCTCTTCTGCTTATATCTATCTTCTATCTATCTGTTTCTCCACATGATTCCCTGCCAGAAAGCCAGCACCCGAAGCCGAACGGCCAAGCCCTTTTCGTTCAGTCGCGTTTGGCACTTCCTTGTTGCGCGCTGGGATCTGTCCGGGGCAAAAACGAGTCTGTGAAACAGACTCTGTGCGTGTGGGGAGGAGCCCGCAGCTCGGGGGTGGAGGGGGGGGTGGAGGAGGGGGGGAGGGGGGTGGGGGGAGCAGGCTGCACAGAAACCACACTACGCCACCACATCTGTCTAGAAACAAAATTTCTTCTTTGGAAGAAGCAGGAGTGTTCAATGTTTCAGTAGAGTCCAGCCCTCTCAATATAGCTCTAATAGAAAAAATTCTATAGCTGTTTTCAACTGAATGGAAGTGAATCTGGCACAGGCTCCAGACAATTTTACTGAAGCGCTGTGGCACTCAATGTGTTAAAGGGAAGTCTTTTCCATGACACACTGAACCATATCCGGTTTAACGTGACTTATTGTTGCAGCTTGCCATTTCCTTTGTTATACTCGGCTGCAGACCCGAATTATAAACCGGAAACTGGAGTCCGTTATAAAAGTGATAAATATAGTCACGTTATAAACAACTAACCAACGCTGGGGGTCCGTATGGAAACAGTGTTACTCGAAATGGTTAAAAGTTAAATCAATTTGGTCATTCAGTGTTGTTTGACTGCCATGTAAAGTAACTATTACGC
The DNA here is from genome assembly GCF_964638095.1 of Poromitra crassiceps. NCBI lineage: Eukaryota > Metazoa > Chordata > Actinopteri > Beryciformes > Melamphaidae > Poromitra > Poromitra crassiceps. The sequence continues at coordinate 41,354,100 of NC_139626.1, read as the reverse complement.
TAGCCGTTAGCATTAGCCACAGTAGCCGACTACCCACAATGCATTACGTTATCCCAGCACCCAAACGACACGGCTGTAGAGCAGAATGGCTCTGCTGTAAAATCCTCATAGACGTTTTTTTTGTAAAAATGACACCGGAAGCGGAAGAAGCACCCATCAGGCATCGTGGCAGCTAGAAATAAGGTGGATAGCGCACTGCAAGCATCAGATCTGAAATCTATACACCACAGAATGACAGAACCATCAGTATTTTGGGGGAAAGGCCACTCATTTATAATGTAGGCAGGCAGACCGATGAAAAAAAAGTTGTTATACTGTAGTTTTGTGCCGCTGTCATTCAGAGGCTGTTGGATCATCCTACCTGTCTGCCGTGCAGAGGGGGAGAAAAAAAGGCAGAGCTGCGCGAAAAAATTACGCAATCATTCTGTCCAAACTTTCACCAATCTAATCTCATCATGACATCCAGGGATAGGCTATATTTTACTAGCCGATTGATGCGTTTAGAACATTATTCTCACTTCGTCTTGCTATAGTGTAGCGTATTTACATGCTTGCTGTATTTAAACTGCCGTGAGATTTGTTTGAGGAGCAGCGAGACAGACGGGGATGGAAGTGGGCAGAGAGGGTGGGGGGGGGGGGCTCAGAGCAGTACGGGCGTCAAGGCAGTTTGACGCGCGTCAGAACGCTCTTGGTGTGTGTTCGGCCGTTTAAAACAATGGGTGGGCTTCCAAACGCTAGCGTCTGACGTGTGTTTGGGGCTTTTGTGTAATTTCCTGCAGGAGCTATGGAAGCAGATGCTACGGATCCTAGACCACATCTATTACTATTTTTAGTCATGTTCTTATTACAGCTGCTACTGTCACTATACTGTCATAACTGTGCATTACTATTATTACTACTTATGCTCTGACTTATTAGAGTTGTTAATGGTATTATTATTACTGCCATTACTGTGCCTCTCTCTCTCTCTCTCTCTCTCTCGCAACCCAACCGCTCAGGGCAGATGAACGCCAAACAAGAGCCTGGTCTGCTCAAGGTTTTCTTCCCCGTTAAAGGGGTATTTTCCTTGCCACTGTTGCCAAGTGCTGCGCTTGTTGGGTAATTGTTTTAATTGCCACATGACCAGTGCACGTGAGAATTGTGTTAATTGTCGGGTCTAAAGTAAAAAGCCTGGGGCCGGTTGCACAAAGCACCTTAAGTTAAAGATTTCCCTTAGAGTCCGAGTTAAGGTGTCCATAAAATAGAACCGGCTGCACAAAACACCCTGAAATCTTGTGCTTAGGTTTTCCTTAAAATGTTTGGCCTAAAGGAAAAGATTTAAGGGTGTTTTGTGCAACCGGTTTTATTTTATGGACACCTTAATTCAGACCCTAAGGAAAATCTTAACTTAAGGTGCTTTGTGCAACCGGCCCCTGGTCTCCCACCTGCTCTATTTATAAAGCGCCTTGGGGTAACTCTTGTTATGATTTGGCGCTATATAAATATTTGATTGATTGATGTTATCATGATCTATTTTTTTCTCTCCTCACAAAAAGCACTCCGGGCCCCATTTTCCTCACAAAAGCTACAGTATGTATAAACAGCCAAGCTTGTCTGCAATGCATTATCAACGCTGAGCCTGCTTCTGTTTTCAGGTTAACGTCATGTTGCTGTAAAGTGGTATCGGGTGCACTTGTATCAGTAGATTAATAGTAGTACGAGCACAGTACATGAGCACAGTATTGGACCATACCGATGGTGGTATCAGTGCATCCCTAATGTACAGTTAGTCGAGGCAAGCTGATTATAAACTTACATACCTTTTGTATAACCTTGACATCATCCTGGACCATATGCTAAAAGACGAAAAAATATAGATGTTCTTGTGATCACAGATTTTTAGGGACGGGTATCATTTTGTATTTTGCGGATACCGGTGGTAAAACGCTACTTTTAAAACTGTACCGGTGCCTGAACCTATACATTTATTTATTTTTTATTTAAAGAAATGTAAATATATTATTTCAAGCCCGTTTCGGTGCACCTGAGGGCGAATATTTCACTCAGCACCTCAGGCATGGCACTTAAATCAAGCACCTAAGTACCGGTAGTACTAGTTGGTGCTAGTACTACCGGTACCATAATGGTACCGGGTTTCTGTACCCAAGCCTACTGACCCTACCGTTGCAGTTTGGTGAAAACGTGATGCCCAAGGCGTATCATCCCTCTCCAACGACCCCCCCTCCCCCCGGCTCCACCCTCACACATTCCACCCCTCCTCTGATTCGCCCTGACATACCAGGCGCTCGCCCCCCCTGCCACCCGCCCCCTCCCCCCTCCACGCCACGTTGGCAGCCAGGGGCAGGGCAGGTGGCCAAACCTGTCAGTCAAAGCACCGTCGCCACGCGGCAACGCCACAGACACCAATTACCACACAGCGGGGGCGCGGCCTGGCAACCGCACGGCAACCACATGGTCCAATCAGGCTACACAACAACAGGGACCAGAGGAGGCCAAAGAGTGAGTGAGTCAGTTTGTTTGTGTGTGCGCACGTGTCTGTTTGTGTGTGTGTGTGTGTGTGCGTGTTTGTGTGTGTGTTTGTGTGTGTGCTTGTGTTTGTGTGTACGTGCGCGTGTGTGTTTGTGTGTGTTTGTGTGTGCGTGCGTGTTTGTGTGTGTGTGTGCGTGTGTGCGCGCGCGCGCGCGCACGTGTGTGTTTGTGTGCGTGTGTACGTGTGGCCAATACATCTTGGCTGAACACGTGTTCAAGTCATCCAACACTGAGCCAATGCATGTCTGTGGCTAATGGCTACAGGTGACAGGTAGACATTGTGTCTTTTTAATATCCGCCGCGGTGTATTTAGCAGAGATATCCAATTCAAACACAATACTTATTCCCTATGAATCTGCTTATAATCAGAACCGTTCTTCTCAACACAGTCTTGACTCGTGACCAGTTTTGGTGGACTCGGTAATCTTGCATCTACATTTCAAAGAGAGGATATATTCAAAATTGCCTTATTTAATGACCCCCAAACATGTTTGGATAGTTTACGGCTACGACACATTGCGGGACTATAAAAGACACGAAGAACAGTGTGACGTCACATCTCGCATTCAAGGAGGGGTTTTTCTACACGTCTACTCTTTCCACTCACAGTGCTCTTCACATTTTTTACACTACAAGATCATCATCATTCATTAGTTTGTTACAATGTGTTTAATGTGAAATGGATTGAGGGACCGGTAGTACTAGTTGTAAAGGTACCGGTACCATAATGGTACCGGGTTTCTGTACCCATGAATGGATGAGGGACAGTTTCTTCCCGCAGACTCCTTAACATACACAAATAGTGTAGTAGCTGTACTGTACCGTACTGTAGCTGCTACCATTATGTATGTCTAATGTTTAATTGTATGTTTAATTAGGTATATGCTATTTGCACCTGTACGTCAAATACGTCGAGTTTAAAATGTTTAAGCACGTCTAAAGTATGCACATGACATGTGCACCTATGTGCAGTGAATATGCCACTGTCTCTGACTTGTCTTATCACTATACTGCCTTATTGCTTGTTGTTTTTGCACTCATATGCCCTGTTATATTTGTACTATGTTGTAAACGGAGTCCACAGCACAAGAATTTCACACGTGATACTTGTACTACGGAGTGACAATAAAAATCTTGAATCTTGGATCGCAGCCAGGACGACGACTCCTGGCCTGATTGCCTCAGTGACTCAGACATCAAACCTGACTGGCCTCCCACCTGGAATAGACCCTTTTCACGGAGGCCATTTTGTGCCGAAAAGGCAGGGTAAACACAGGTGCAAGCAAAACACTAATGATGGTTTCCAACTTCCAATGATTGGAATTTGGAAACTCTCATTAGTGTGTTGCTTGCACCTGTGTTTACCCTGCCTTTTCGGCACAAAATGGCCCCCGTGAAATTGGTCTATTCACAGGGAAGTCACTGAAGTTCATGTGGGGCTGTGAAATCGGCACTATTGTTCGAAAGGGCGATAAAAAATGTTGAGCGGGATTTTAGCATCACTGCTTTGAGTGGAAAGAGCCAGGAAGACAAGCTAGTTTGAACCACTGTCTTTTGTAGAAGTATTAGAAGTATTTTGGCTCGGTACATAAAAACCACATAGAGATTACAGCATAACCTTGTTAATATGAAACTCTTTGTGAATAGTGATATTTATACAATATATTATAAAACCTATGCAACATTATGTCTAAGTTTATGCAATCAAAGATGTCCTATATATAGTATCATTTGCAGTTAAATCCTCTTAACTGTTTGGACATGTACATACAATAGTTGTGCATAGTACAGAATAACCTTTTATTATTGTATATCACTGGCACCACATATTCATTACGCCCATTTGTAGGACTGAGTATCACCACTGATCTCCCAATTCAATACGATTCAATATCGATATTTCAGTTACAATACCAATTTTGCTTGGATATGAAAGAGATTTTCAAAGAACTAATGGTGTAAATTGTACAAGGAACCCTCTAAGCCGGTGTATTATTAAAAATATTAATGTTTGCAGATGTTTACCAGATCTCACACTAAGAACCAAACCAGGCGAGTCTAACGGGGTTAAAGCATCAAGCATTCACAGGAAAAGGCATTATCTTAAAAGATTGATATTGCGATTTATGAATCAATATCAGTTCCTTAAACAAAGTGAATATCGGTTCAATATCGATAATATATCGTGTGTGTTTTTTTTAACCCAGCCAAATGGGTAGCTGATCAGTTTGATCTGTTTCATTTAACGAGGTGTTATTGTAAATTCAACAGCATTGGCTATTAGTCAACAAGTGTGAGTTTTGCAGTATAGCAAAACAGCAACATACATACACACACATCGTGAAGTATCACCCATTTAAAACTGACCAATTCACCCCAAGTGCCCCTCCGCCTTTTCGACGGCGAAAACACACCAACGACACGCGACATCTGTACGGGGGGCAAATATATTTTAATAAAACCAGTGAGTTGCGACCTCAATTTCATTTTGATGAATTTCCTCCTGCGGGAGTGAGCCAGGCAGTGGGCGGAAAGGCAGGGGGGGGGGGGAGGGGGGAGAGGGGAAGTGGGGTGATGGGGGCTGGGGGGCAGATAGAATTTTCATGATTGTTATTTTTGTTATTATACAGAGAGAGAGAGAGAGAGAGTGAGGGGAGGGTGCGGGGGCAGATAAACCACGTTGGTTAATCTGAGGCATTGCGCGGAGCGCTCCATTATCGGGCAGGTTGGGCACGTCAAGGGGGTTATTTTTCCGAGGGATCTTTGGCCCCGGTAATTAAGCTCCATTCACCAGGCCCTGTTCCCCAAATTAAAAATTTGTCATTAAGTGGAATTTACCATAATGCCTTTTTATCTGCCGGCGCTGTGGCGTGCATGCATGCGTGTGACTGCGTATGTGTGTGTGTGTGTGTGTGTGTGTGTGTGTGTGTGTGTGTGTGTGTGGAGGGTAGAGGTGAAGGAGGGGTGAAAGAGAGAGGGCAACCAATGAGGGGTTCCGGTACGGTCGCACGCGCGCACACACACACACACACACACACACACACACACACACACACACACACACACTTTGAGAAGCACAAGAAAGGGGTAAATTGAAATATTGAAATAATCCTGGCGAAACACCACCCGTTTGCACGGGCACACAACACACACACACACACACACACGCACACACACACACACACACACACACACACACACACACAACACACTCACAACACACACACACTCACACAAAGCCACCTTTCAATCCTTCAAATCCACAGCCTTTGGGGTAATTAAATAATGGCGCTTTAAAGTTTTAATTTAGATTTGGCTTTTTCCTTCTTCCTCCGCCTACTGTACTCAACACAGCTGTCACACACACACAATCACGCACACACACACACGCACGCACACACGCACGCGCACGCACACACACACACACACACACACACACACACACAAAACCGTTTCCACACACAGTGTGTTATAGACTTCATCCAGCGAGATAGCCCTGGATGGGCAGGGTACAGCATGATTAAAGAGCAGAATCTCTCTGTTATAAAACAATACAATTATGAGTCTTTAATTAGAGCGGGCCCTCTGTGGGACGGGGGCCAGGCAAAGAACAATAGGGGATTAGAAGAGGAACACCTAATATGGCTCTTTTATCACTCCATTCAAAATGCAGTTGGCCAAGTTGAAGTTGGCGGACGATTTGGGAGAGAAGGGGCACAAAACAATGGCCGTCTCTTTAGAGGGGAAGGAAACCGCAAGGAAATGGAGATGGCACAAAAAGCACGGAACAATAAGTACGAAAATAAGACAGAAGTGAGAATCTGAAAATGAAAATGGACATCCTGAGATATGAAAAGAAAACTTGAATGAAACAAGGTGAATTGCATTGGATCCCTGATCACAGTGGGGGGAAAATGCTCCCTTGCTCTTTCTCAACCATTGGGCCGCAGCCCAACTGATGGGCCTCAGAGCGCCATCTAGTGGGCCGCGGAGACGGCAGCACGGCTGTAGTAATTATTTCCTAAAATATATGGCACGGCACAGTGTGTGTTTGGCGCGCTCTGGCGACGTTAGTTTTTCAACTGGAGCGGAGCTTCTGGTATTGTCGGAAACTACACATCCGGACGAATACGTAGGTACAGACATGTTATGCTAGCTCACTGGGAAGTGGGGGGTAAAATGGCTCCGAAATCGTCAAACGTTTTTGACAAAGGTAAATGGACATGACTATTTTCAAATGGGTCCCTTAACTTGTTCTCACATCAAGATATCGAAATGATAGCTTATCATTTATTTGGGAGGGTGGTCCTCTGAATTTTTTTTAACAATCAGAGGTGGGCCAAAAGGTTGAGAACCCGTGTTCGAGGGTTCAACAACCCGTATAAGGTTTCTATTGAGATGCTCGGATTTCTAGTAGCCTACAGTAGCTCTCTAGGAATGACATCATCATTGTTGGACAACTGCAAACCTTTAGACTTGGGCCATTGTCAGTGGCTGGAAGCCCCTCTCTCTCTCTCTCTCTCCTTCACTGAGAGACAGATCTAGGAATTTCCCCTTGACGCTGGGTGAAAAACACTAAATAATATTCCACATGGTTCTGAATGCCGTCGGAGGGTAAAGGTGGGGAAATCAGGCCCTGAATAAACAGAGGCGGGGGGGGGGGAGGATGAGGAGGGTGAAACGGAGAGAGGAGGAAGAGGGGATGAGGAGGGGGTTAGACAGATGGCAGAGGTTCTGCCTGGCTGAAAGGGGCAAGACGGGAGGAGGGTGTTCAGGGCGAGTGTGTGTGTGTGTGTGTGTGTGTGTGTGAGAGAGAGAGAGAGGAGCTGAAACAGCACGGTCTGCCTTCCCCTTCTCCACAGAATCTTATGCACAGCTCGTCGCAAAGAAATCACACCATCGCTATTCTTGCACCTAACATCTATTTCACTCGTTCTCTTTGATTCCCCCCCCCACACACACACACTCACACGCACACACCCCACTATCCACATAATCCCTCATTTATACACATCAAATACATTCCAATAAAAGCCCCACAATATCAAATCATTCATACTTTCTATTTCTACTATACTTTCATATCAACTCCAGAGTTCTGTTGATTTCATATCGCCTATGACATTGTATTCAGTGATCAGCAAAAATAATTAGGTCTTCCTGCAACTGATTGACAGATAAACCCGGTGAAGGTAAACTACAGATAGAGCTGAACAACCGTGCGCTGTCAAAACCTGCATGTGTGTCTTTGTGTGTGCGCGCGCGCGCGTGTGTGTGTGTGTGTGTGTGTGTGTGTGTGTTTCTCAAAAATACAGTGCAGGGGGGCTGGAGAACGGCGGGGGAGAGGAGAGAGATAGGGGGTCTTATTTACAGTCGTTTAATTTGCTGCCCTCTGCCCCGTCCATCCCTCGCCTTTTCTGACAGCTCATAAAAACGGGAGCTTTCCTGACAAGCCCATTTGAATTTGGATTGAATAATATAACTGTTGGCTTTCCCACACAGCGCTCTGGCCAAGCGTGCAACCGCTGCACGGCCCAAAAAGCCTTCCTTTGCCTGTGTGTGTGTGCGCGCGCGTGCGTCTGTCGCTATGCGTGTCTGCAGTGCTGAGGGTAAAATGGACACACACACACACACACACACACACACACACACACACACACACACACACACACACACACACACACACACACACACACACACACACACACACACACACACACAGGTACTTATGTCATAGCAGTAGGGATGCACAATATTGTTTTCTTTGCCGATATCCAATATACGGATATTTTCCAACTCTTTTGGCGACTTACATGCTTGCCAACATTAGGCCGTGAAAAGAGATTTTCTGGGGTATCGGCAAATCCACCCCGTCAGGTCTGTCGACACTCAAGTCAGTGATGTGATCCATTGTTCTGTTGATTTATGCTGCCTTGTTGTCGCAGAAATGCTCGTGCTACCCTACCTGTACAGGGGAGACTCGTGACCCTACCTGTACAGGGGAGACTCGTGACCCTACCTGTAAAGGGGAGACTCGTGACCCTACCTGTACAGGGGAGACTCGTGACCCTACCTGTAAAGGGGAGACTCGTGACCCTACCTGTACAGGGGAGACTCGTGACCCTACCTGTAAAGGGGAGACTCGTGACCCTACCTGTACAGGGGAGACTCGTGGGTACCCACAGAAAACCCATTCTCACTCAGGCATCTTGAGGTGAGAGGTCAAGGCAGCCCTTTGAAGATGGCCGTGCCAGTTTTTCCCTCGCTAACATTTAGCCTAACTTTGGAGGAGCGTCGTTTAGCCCCATTGGCATGACATGGTCGGTGCCAATGGATGTGGTAGGTCTTCTCGTTTCAGGTGACACCAGGTACTTCACTCTGGCTTCAAAACTGAGCCCGCTACAGCCAATCAATCGGAAGTCAGGAGATTAACGGGCGAAATGACCAATCTGCATAATTACCAATACGCTTTTCAAAAATGTACAGTACACACCTGGGCAAAATAAGAAAACTACTTCACCTCGTGAATGATGAACACGGATGTATCCAAACGTTTTAAACAAGCCGAGCGCCTAGAAACAAGCTGAGCTAATGTTAGCAACAGCGCGGCTAGCAGCCCTCGAGCACCGTCTGCCAAATACGGTTTGGGGAAACCGTGATTTTTACGTGAAGCTGCTTTATTCAGCGTTTTGACCTGTTGTAATTATAGAGTCTGTTTGTTTTCGGAGGAGACGTCTGCGGGTATCGGCTCCCGGTAAAAACCTTGTGAACAATCAACACTGAGGGAATCCTAATCTCAATCTCAATGGGTGCCAGGTCCTTCTCGCATGCCGCACCTACACTCTGGAATTCCCTTCCCCCCCATATTCGCACACTGGACTCAATCACAGAATTTAAGACTGCTATAAAGACCCATCTATTTAAACTTTCTTACTCCCTCTAATTACATTTATTTAACTCTGTTATAACCTCTGTCCGCCAAACTGTTATTATTATGTTTATTGTACTATTACTGTATTTTAATTCTGTACTTATTGTGTTTTCTGTTGTACGGTGACCTTGAGTGTCAGGAAAGGCGCCATCAAAAATAAAATGTATTATTAATATTATTAAAACGGCTCGCATAATTCCACGCTACTGCACGACGCCATGTTATTGTTTTGAGTGTGAGACCACTAGCGGCACTTAGCGGCAGAAAATGACATATTGTACCATGTACCATGTTGACCACTAGGGTTGTCCATTGACTATGATGTCACTTCCACCCATTGACTATGATGTCACTTCCACTTTTTGTCTTCATAAGTGAAATGTTTGTACCAGTATTCCATTTGCCCTGAGGAAGGTCAGAAGACCGCAACGCGTCAGCATAGCCACTTCTAATAAAGGCTTTTTAATTTTTCCACAATAAGAGTGCCTTGGTTCCCCTTTTTTCTTTTAAACTACTGCACCTCTCTCCAAAGAGCACCTTATTGGAATGATCACTCTCCAAACAGAAGCGCTTCTCTCCTCTACTTTCTTCTTATGACATATTGTACGTTTAAACAGGCTTGGATGATATCGGCAGATCATGTCGGCAGAAAATGTTCGTTTCGGGCCGATGGCGATATTTCATTTGAAGGCCTTTATCGGCCGATAGCGACGACGTGACGGTGCCGATATCATTGAGCATCCCCACATGGCGCCGTTAATGCAACAATAATGAATTCCTCCTACTAGCCACCATGCCACTCCCACAGCCCGAGCACCTCTCCTCTCCGACATGCCAATCTCTCCACATCTCTCCCTCGCTTCTCTCCTTCACCTCGCGCCCTCCTCCCCTCCCCTCCGCCGCTTCCCCTCCTCCCCCTGCATCTCTCCATCCTTACCTCATCCCCTCCTCCAGCTCCCTCCCTCTCCTCCCGCTCGGTAGCTGCTGAAATCCCATTCCCCGTGGGGCAGGCTCAATTGAATTGCCGTGTTTATATGAACAACAGGGCCGCTGCTTTAATATACCTTAGAGTTTATGCCTAATACCTCGCCGCACTCGCTCCAAGCTCCGCCTTGATGGAGCTCATAGAAGAGACAGAACAGGGAGGAAAGAAGGCTGGAGAGATAGATGGCGAGCGTGCACGTGCCTGTGAGAGATAGAGAGAAAGAACAGGGTGGAAAGAAGGCTGGAGAGATAGGTGGAGAGCGTGCACGTGTGTGTGAGAGAGAGAGAAAGAAAAGGGAGGAAGGAAGGCTGGAGAGATAGGTGGAGAGCGTGCACGTGTGTGTGTGAGAGAGAGAAAGAACAGGGAGGAAAGAAGGCTGGAGAGATAGGTGGAGAGCGTGCATGTGCGTGTGTGAGAGAGAGAGAGAGAACAAGGAGGAAGGAGGCTGGAGAGATAGGTGGGGAGCGTGCACGTGCATGTGAGAGATGGAGAGAAAGAACAGGGAGGAAAGAAGGCTGGAGAGATAGGTGGGGAGCGTGCACGTGCGTGTGAGAGATGGAGAGAAAGAACAGGGAGGAAAGAAGGCTGGAGAGATAGGTGGGGAGCGTGCACGTGCGTGTGAGAGATGGAGAGAAAGAACAGGGAGGAAAGAAGGCTGGAGAGATAGGTGGGGAGCGTGCACGTGCGTGTGAGAGAGAGAAAGAACAAGGAGATAGAAGGCTTGAGAGATAGGTGGGGAGCGTGCACGTGCGTGTGAGAGACAGAGAGAGAGAACAAGGAGGAAGGAGGCTGGAGAGATAGGTGGGGAGCGTGCACGTGCATGTGAGAGAGAAAGGACAGGGAGGAAAGAAGGCTGGAGAGATAGGTGGGGAGCGTGCACGTGCATGTGAGAGAGAAAGGACAGGGAGGAAAGAAGGCTGGAGAGATAGGTGGAGAGCGTGCACGTGTGTGTGAGAGAGAAAGAACAGGGAGGAAAGAAGGCTGGAGAGATAGGTGGGGAGCGTGCACGTGCGTGTGAGAGAGAAAGAACAGGGAGGAAAGAAGGCTGGAGAGATAGGTGGGCAGCGTGCACGTGCATGTGCGAGACAGAGAGAGAGAACAAGGAGGAAGGAGGCTGGAGAGATAGGTGGGGAGCGTGCACGTGCATGTGAGAGAGAAAGGACAGGGAGGAAAGAAGGCTGGAGAGATAGGTGGGGAGTGTGCACGTGCGTGTGAGAGACCAGAGAGAACAAGGAGGAAGGAGGCTGGAGAGATAGGTGGAGAGCGTGCACGTGCGTGTGAGAGAGCAAAAACGATGGGATTCAGACAGCAAGACGGCCCAACTTCAACTCACTTCCTGTAATTTTGTCACATGGGTTTTGCCCATGGTTTTCCACGGACACGCCCACTTAGGAGACTTTCGGCAGGTCTGAGTCAATGGTTGACCACGCCCATTTAGGAGACTTGCTGCTAGTGCTACAATTGTTAGAATTGGCAGAGCCTGCGGTGACCCATCTACAGAAATATAATATCTATGGAGAGAGAGAGAGAGAGAGAGAGAAAGAACAAGGAGGAAGAAGGCTGGAAAGATAGGTGGGGAGCGTGCACGTGCGGGAGAGAGAGAGAAAGAAAAGGATGAAATGCATCTTAAAGGTCCCAATTCGTGCAGCTGTAACCTCTTAAAAACGTGTGTCTCTGGTCCATAAAACATGATTCTGGATTAATCTGTCGAAAATATAGCAACCCCGTTTGTTGTGACGGAGTTCTCACTTCCTCATCTCTTCGCTTCCCAAGAATGGCCTGTTTCTATAATATATTCAGAACTAACAGTTCCCATTGGCCGCTGAGGGAGAGCCCGCCCCAGGCTCCCAGCGGCCAATCAGATTAGCGTCTGTGGACCAGCACGCTGGGTTGCGAGTTATCGTTAATTTAACTGTACTACGCTAAAGAGGACATCTCAAAATGCCTAGACTTACCGAATGCACCTCTGCAGTTGCTGGATCACGTACAGTTGGCGTCGCTCCAGCTAGAAGTGTTAATTTTGTGGCTATAGACTAAATGGTGCAGGTAGCTTGTGTGAGAGAGACCCGCGCAGTATGCAGGAGGAAGCTAGTGACGTCCCGATTCCCCCAGATTCCCCTCTGGGCAAACGGAGCGTTTGGGGGTGTGGCTTGGAGGAGACTGCAGGGGGATGCCGGATAGGGACAAATCCAACTGTGGCAGTTCTGAGCGTGTGACCACTCATTACAGGGAGGGCTGACAGCAGTATATATGCATTTACAAGTAAAAACAGCTTTTGCACGGAATGGGACCTTTAACAAGTTCTGTGTGTTTTATCAGACCACTTTAAGTTCATCCTACAGTAGCTCCCCCACTGGCACACACACACACACACACACACAGACACACACACACACACACACAGATAGATATGAACATCTTGGCCGATATTAACATTGCTGTTATGGCCGAAAAACGATATTTACCGATGTCAATATGATCTGTGTATAAAAACAACTTTCTAGGATAATCCGATTTTGCACATACTGAAAAACATTATGTAAACGCTGTTATATTGAAAAATGCATGTCTTACTTTACAACCCACCCACTCAACAACATGTTCTCCCTGCTACCATCTGGTAGGAGATACAGAACCCCCAAAACCCGGACAAGCAGACTACGAAATAGCTTCATCCCCCAAGCCACCAGACTCCTAAACAATAAACAGATCTACCCCACCATTATGACCAGCTGCTAAGATAACATGTACAGATTTATTTATGGGCAACCGCAATATATAGACAAAGACTTGTAACTACTAATTTACATAACATATAAAGATTATTTATGGGCATCCGCAATATACGGCACAGACCCGAAATGCACAGGAACAGATGACAATAACGATGACAATGTTCTGATGTTAAAGAACCTATGTGGGGTTTGGCATAACCTTCGTTATTTCGAATCCCACATAGGTTACGCCAAACCCCACATAGGTTACGCTAAAACCACCACCGCAAAGCGTCGTACCTGTAGTTGGGCAGTCGGCAGGAAAGTATCGCGGGACTTTACGAGACTTGGTGACCGAGATCACGTTTGAGGCAATTTGATGCCTGGGAGACTCCAGGAAATGGCCTGGGGCAAAATATCACTCTGGCGGATGTTGAGGGATCACATTACGACGATATTTGGCGAAAACGGGAATAAAAATAGCTATTTAGATGCAGGAAAGACAGGCTCACACTTGGCCCCAAATCAGCTCCATTTTACAACTGACTTGGACGCTATTGATCTCAAAACAACGCTAGGACGGCCAGAAACGCTGCGGATATCGCTGGGTGAGTCGTCAGATCTTAATTAATGCCAGGAGATGGGTCCAGGTTAAAAAAAAACGAAATTCTCCTTTAATGTACCAGTTAAGCATGACAGGAAACAATGATGATAATGTCGATGATAATGTGAATGACAATGATGACGATGTTGTTGACAATGATGATGACGATGTTGATGACGATGATGATGATGACTTGTAACGGAACATAACTCAGCTCAAGCATTTCACCGTGTGTAGTTGTACATCCGTGTGACAATAAACATCTTGTATCTTGTATCTTATTTCCTAAACATATGGAAAAGCCCATAAATCACAGATTTACCGCATCGTTTTCTCTCAATATGAACATTTGGGCCGATACCGATAACTGATATTAACATTGTTGTTATTTTGCTCACATTGGCCGATACCGATATTGCGATATATCGTGCATCCCCTTAACACACACACACACACACACACACACACACACACACACACACCTCATCCCTCCTAGCAGTGTGTGGGAATGAAAAGAAGAAAGAACAGAGAGAGGAAGGGAGACAGATTTTTTTTTTTTTTTTAGATTAGTGGGTAATGCTGAATAAATATCCAGAGATTTGGTAGAGGGAGTCGGTCATGCTCGTCGACTTGCAAACATCCTCCATTTTCTCTCCCTCCCTCTCCCCCCTTCTTTCTTCCTTTCTCTCTCTCTCTCTCCCCTGTCCCTTTCTCCTCTCTCACCCTGTGGCAGCCCACAAAAGGCCCGCGGTACAAAGGAGAGAAACAGGTCTGAGACACTCAACCCAATTACTATTGATCAGTCTGCACTTAGACGACAGAGATGCCCTCAACAGCACGCACACACACACACACACACACACACACACACACACACACACACACACACGGGTCTAAATATAAAAAGCCAGGTCGGGTCACGGATGGCTATTTGTTCACAGCTGATTTGTAGCCATGCAGCAGGACCCTGAAAACATGCCAGACTGAGGTGTTTCCAGGCCACATCAATTCTCAATACTCTGGCCCCAAAATGGTGAGTTGTGTAAAAGCGCGTTAGACCAGGAGACCTACCTTTGATTTCAAAGACACTGTCTTTATTTGTGGTCGTCAGACTCCTTGGAAGGAGGTTGATACGACAGCAAAGATTAATTTTTTTTATATTCTAAACACCACAGATGTTGGACAGTGACTGGTCGAGGAAACGGTATACGATACAGTGATGCGTTTATTTGTGGATTCAATTAAACGTAGGTCTAAAATATCTTTTGCAGCTGAGAGGTGACACACAGCATCTTTCTATAGCCAGGTTGGCACAAAGAATGCAAAAAAACAAAACACAAAAAAACAAAGGGCACGACAAGGGCTAGGGGCGGTAACGTGTTTGAGTGCCTCCGAGCAAAAATACTGAACACTGTATATTAAAACAAAGATTTAATCACATTTAAAACAATGCACCCTTCCCTACATTTACCACAAATTATCTTCCACACCAAATAACTCGTATTGGCCGTGACCTAATATAGGAGCTTTTAACATTTCCACCATATTTAGAGGATTATTTCCTGTATTTTCTGGCAAAGACGTCTATAAAAATCACATTTTAGAAAATGTTCCTAGGAGAAGACTCGAGTGCATCTGCAAAGGCGAGAAAAGGCTACATTTTCTCAAAAAATAACCTTTGTTGATTTAGATAGGTGCAAAAGTGACAAAATCTACTACCCGTCTAAAACTAATTTAAACCTGCTGGGGTGGTAAAATACCAAAACAAAGCAATTTCAACTCCTAAAGTCAGGAGCATCATTTGAAAAGGAATTTGGTTGTATCTATAATAACACATGTCTTGTTTTCTATGGGCCCCATTTAATGACTTTTATTCAGAAAGCCCCCTTTGATCAAACCTGCATTATCTCAGCGGCATTATTTCTACCAGTTTGTCAAATCAAATGACGCGAGTTAGCATAATGGACAATAACACTGCGTCATTGTAGATTTTATTTCCCCCCAGTTTTGGCCTTATTTAATCTTTCAAAACTCAAATTCAAGACATGTAAGACTGCAAGTAAATACAGTGTAGACTAATGAAAGATACTTGATGATTACCCATTTATAATCATGATTTTAAATAGACTACTTTGATTTGATGATAACTCTTAAGTATGCACCTCCTACAGACTGTAAAGTGGTGAAAGTCAAAAGGAGTCCGGGGACATTCCAGTGGCTCCCCAGAAGATTTAATTTAATTTCAGCATGATGGACAGTGCAACACTTCAATGCTTTCTATGTGACGATCCTTGGCCAAAAGCTTTGAAAGTTTGCTAACTTTGCATCCCCGTGCACGGACACATACATGTGCACACACACACACACACACACACACACACAGTCACACACACAGTCACACGCACGCGCACACGCGCGCACACACGCACACACACGCACACACACACACACACAGCTATTCCCGCGCTAAGTGTCTGATGAAGTCTGCGTGGCGTCTGGAAGCCTGTGCTGAGAAATATCAATGACTGAACTCCCCAACGAGTCGGTAACTATATCTCCCTCGCTCTGATTTTATCCCTAATAATTAATTTTCCCTCCCAACGCTGACTCCGGCTTTATCGCTCGCTCGCCGCAGGAATCTCAGCATTCCATTTAACCATAATCCCCCGGATAAAGGGCTGGCCTAGCCTAGCCTAGGTAGGCTAATGCGCGTGCCGGCGCCGGCAAAGACTTCAACTTCATTCACAGACACACAACGGTATAAACCAAGTACACAGATGCGCCGGAGCACAAGGCACACAGCTAGTCATACCAATGCCAAGCCTTTTCCCTCTCAGAGGACAAATTCACCCCACTGCTAACCACCGTCTCCACACCCGGGCGTACGTACGCGACACGCTGCTCACTGTCAGCGCGCTGGTGACCTCTCAAACACGCCCCACATACAAGCTGGATTAGCACAGGCAAGCCTATAGCATGAGTTGTGACCCTGCGAGCCTGGCATAGCAACAGCCACGTAACCAGCGCTCGCTCTTGGCGGATGGAGGGATGGCTGAGAATGGGAGCGGAGGAATAAAGAGATGAGATGAGATGGATGGATGGATGGAGCTGAGAGAATTATGGGGAAAGAAAGCAGGTGGAGGGAAGGGTGGAGTACACGGATATGATGTTGAATTTGCGAGTCACCCAGTGAGCGCGTGCGTTGTGCTCACTTTAGGAATCTGCAAAGCGATCGCGCCGATAAATTCATTTCACCTCACGAGGGCGTGAAAAGCCTCGCACTATTGATCACGCCGACGTCTTCCTTCCTGGAATATTCAGTGCTTTCAGACGGAGGCGATGTCTGAGCACAGGGGCGGGGCAGGGCGATGTCTGAGCACAGGGGCGGGGCAGGGCGATGTCTGAGCACAGGGGCGGGGCAGGGCGATGTCTGAGCACGGGGCGGGGCAGAGAGATACTGTCAACAGTGGAAGGTTGAAAGTTTACAGGTGAGAGTGGAGGGGTAAAGGACCTTTTTAGTCTTTAATTAAACCAGGTTAGGAGCATTTTTCAATGAGGACCTGGCCATTAAAGTAAACTGTCTATACAAGCGCTCAAAATGCCAAAGAAGGAAGAAGGGATTGCGAAGGATGGGTAAGTGGAGAGAGGGATCATGGGTAAGTGGAGAGAGGGGGA
>NC_139626.1:41299162-41334162 GCF_964638095.1 Poromitra crassiceps | reverse complement strand
ACCCCCTTTTGTCTTCAAATGCACACACTTCACACTCCAACACACAACATCTAACCTCACCTCACACACCTTCACTTTCATTCTAAATGTTCTCTCATTTCCACCAATCAAAACATTACACTGAAAGCAACACGGCGCATATTAACTATCATAATTAATGAGTTCAATCTGTCAGGCCAAAAAATTGGGAAACTGACAAAAAATATTTTTAGTTTCATATTAACTCATTGAGTGCCAGCCACTTTTGGAGAACGGATGCTCCCAGTGCCAGAGTTTTCAGAGCGTTTTCAGTGATTTCTCGAGGCCCACAGAATATTGTGTGATATTACTATGTAAACACCGAACACGCACAAGAACGAGCTGGCTCTATTGTATCATCAGCAAAAAAAAGTTTATTGATACCATTTTCCGTTCTTTAGTTATGAGCCGGAGAAGATAGGTTGTTTTCAGCGTTTTCAGGCTTTTCAAATTATTAGCTGAGATAATCCGCCTTTTGTGAAATGCAGCATTTCAAGCACATTCACTGAGTCTGAAGATAATATTTTCTGATGTAGTGACGTAGTTGTTGTGTGATGCCCTGCGTGCACCACCCCCCTCCCCCCCTCCCCCCGTAAACTCCTCCCCACACTGCACACAGCCTCACGCAACCATTATATTTTCGGAGTGCTGCGTTTGTGTGCTGCTGTCGGCTCTCAGCGCCACAGCAGGGAAGAGCCAACCCGGATTGCTGAATGGTTTGGCGTCAGGGGCTGCTTTCCTGGCTGCTAATCGGGTGGAGAAACTATACAGACAGACAGACAGACAGACAGGGACAGAGGGGCTCAGTTGTGAGCGCGGATTGACTCCTGTTCGGAGCCAATGTCAGCTCCCGCGACAGAGCAAATGGCTCTGGGAGCATGCATCGGTTTGTCTTTGATCCACGGCTTTTAGGCTGTTTCTCGGACCTGTCTCTAATCTGGACTGCACCGAGCAAGCACTGTCGCCACCTAATGAGTCCGTAAAATAGGTTATACACCTCCAATAGCTACTATAGTTGTACAGGAGCTGCGGAAGGCTTTGATCGACGTCCCACCGTCAAAAAACGCATTGGACGTCGAAGGACGTCCGTGGCATTCTACGTCACTATTTAATTGGACGTCGAAGGACGTCCATGGCATTCAATGAGTTAAATGTAAATGCTACCCATCAACTGAAGGGATGTGTGTGTGTGTGTGTGTGTGTGTGTGTGTGTGTGTGTGTGTGTGTGTGTGTGTGTGTGTGTGTGCGTGTGTGTGTGTGTGTGTGTGTGTGTGTGTGTGTGTGTGTGTGTGTGTGTGTGTGTGTGTGTGTGTGTGTGTGCGTGTGTGCGTGTGTGTGTGTTGGCTGAAATGTTTTTCAGTACATTATATTTAAATGCTACCCACACACTCTCTGAAGAACAAACGCCCGCATTAATACAAATGAGCACCTGCAGCAGATGTTGACGGGCCTTTTTAGTCAAAGTCTCCAGAAGAAGAAAATAGAGAAATTTGCCTAGATTATTTGGACATAGATTACTTTCAGACAGGACAGCTACATACTAAGCAGAGTAAGAAACGTACACACACTGTGACACAACATGTTCATAATAAATAAGAGGAACATGCTAGTAATAGTCAAATCCTGCCTTATGAATAGGGGGGAGGCTACAATTAAAGATCCTGTTGTTAAGTTGGGTCTTCTGGGGTGAGAGTGAGACATTTCAATTATTGTATCAAATAAACTTCTAACTAAATGTTTTTTTTTTTATATCTGTCCATTTGACAGATGTAAAGTGACTGGAAACTCCAAGTAAACTCCAATGTCATAGAGAACTACTGTGATCTTATCTTATCTTATACCCAATCAAAGTGCGTAATAATACTCCAATTCTCAAACCACCCTAATCTACCCTACTCAAATCTATCTAGTACCTAGACTCGTGTAGACAAATTCAAATCTGCCCAGTATATTACCAATCTGAAAGGGCTAACAACATGACCACCAGCTGTCTCATTTAACTGGTACAGCATGGAGCTGAGAGCAGGTCTGTGGGGTTGCATATAGCTAGCTGAGAAAAAGTCTGACTGTGGGCTTGTATATAGCTAGCTGATAGCAAGTCTGACTGTGGGCTTGTATATAGCTAGCTGAGAGCAAGTCTGTGGGGTTGTATATAGCTAGCTGAGAAAACGTCTGTGGGGTTGTATATAGCTAGCTAAGAAAAAGTCTGTGGGGTTGTATATAGCTAGCTGAGAAAAAGTCTGTGGGGTTGTATATAGCTGGCTGAGAGCAAGTCTGTGGGGTTGTATATAGCTAGCTGAGAGCAAGTCTGGGGTTGTATATACAGTAGCTAGCTGAGAGCAAGTCTGGGGTTGTATAGCTAGCTGAGAGCAAGTCTGGGGTTGTATATACAGTAGCTAGCTGAGAGCAAGTCTGGGGTTGTATATAGCTAGCTGAGAGCAAGTCTGGGGTTGTATATAGCTAGCTGAGAGCAAGTCTGGGGTTGTATATAGCTAGCTGAGAGCAAGTCTGGGGTTGTATATACAGTAGCTAGCTGAGAGCAAGTCTGGGGTTGTATATAGCTAGCTGAGAGCAAGTCTGGGGTTGTATATAGCTAGCTGAGAGCAAGTCTGTGGGGTTGTATATAGCTAGCTGAGAGCAAGTCTGGGGTTGTATATAGCTAGCTGAGAGCAAGTCTGGGGTTGTATATAGCTAGCTGAGAGCAAGTCTGGGGTTGTATATAGCTAGCTGAGAGCAAGTATGTGGGGTTGTATATAGCTAGCTGAGAGCAAGTCTGTGGGGTTGTATATAGCTAGCTGAGAGCAGGCCTGTGGGGTTGTATATAGCTAGCTGAGAGCAAGCCTGTGGGGTTGTATATAGCTAGCTGAGAACAGGCCTGTGGGGTTGTATATAGCTAGCTGAGAGCGGGCCTGTGGGGTTGGATATAGCTAGCAGAGAGCGGGCCTGTAGGGTTGGATATAGCTAGCTGAGAGCGGGCCTGTGGGGTTGGATATAGCTAGCTGAGAGCGGGCCTGTAGGGTTGGATATAGCTAGCAGAGAGCGGGCCTGTAGGGTTGGATATAGCTAGCTGAGAGCAGGCCTGTGGGGTTGTATATAGCTAGCTGAGAGCGGGCCTGTGGGGTTGTATATAGCTAGCTGAGAGCGGGCCTGTGGGGTTGTATATAGCTAGCTGAGAGCGGGCCTGTGGGGTTGTATATAGCTAGCTGAGAGCGGGCCTGTGGGGTTGTATATAGCTAGCTGAGAGCGGGCCTGTGGGGTTGGATATAGCTAGCTGAGAGCGGGCCTGTGGGGTTGGATATAGCTAGCTGAGAGCGGGCCTGTGGGGTTGTATATAGCTAGCTGAGAGCGGGCCTGTGGGGTTGGATATAGCTAGCTGAGAGCGGGCCTGTGGGGTTGTATATAGCTAGCTGAGAGCGGGCCTGTGGGGTTGGATATAGCTAGCTGAGAGCGGGCCTGTGGGGTTGTATATAGCTAGCTGAGAGCAGGCCTGTGGGGTTGGATATAGCTAGCTGAGAGCGGGCCTGTGGGGTTGTATATAGCTAGCTGAGAGCGGGCCTGTGGGGTTGTATATAGCTAGCTGAGAGCGGGCCTGTGGGGTTGTATATAGCTAGCTGAGAGCGGGCCTGTGGGGTTGTATATAGCTAGCTGAGAGCGGGCCTGTGGGGTTGTATATAGCTAGCTGAGAGCGGGCCTGTGGGGTTGTATATAGCTAGCTGAGAGCGGGCCTGTGGGGTTGTATATAGCTAGCTGAGAGCGGGCCTGTGGGGTTGTATATAGCTAGCTGAGAGCGGGCCTGTGGGGTTGTATATAGCTAGCTGAGAGCAGGCCTGTGGGGTTGTATATAGCTAGCTGAGAGCGGGCCTGTGGGGTTGTATATAGCTAGCTGAGAGCGGGCCTGTGGGGTTGTATATAGCTAGCTGAGAGCGGGCCTGTGGGGTTGTATATAGCTAGCTGAGAGCGGGCCTGTGGGGTTGTATATAGCTAGCTGAGAGCAGGCCTGTGGGGTTGTATATAGCTAGCTGAGAGCGGGCCTGTGGGGTTGTATATAGCTAGCTGAGAGCGGGCCTGTGGGGTTGTATATAGCTAGCTGAGAGCAGGCCTGTAGGGTTGGATATAGCTAGCTGAGAGCAGGCCTGTGGGGTTGTATATAGCTAGCTGAGAGCGGGCCTGTGGGGTTGTATATAGCTAGCTGAGAGCGGGCCTGTGGGGTTGTATATAGCTAGCTGAGAGCGGGCCTGTGGGGTTGTATATAGCTAGCTGAGAGCGGGCCTGTGGGGTTGTATGTAGCGCTGCACCTGGTGAAGTGATGGCGGTGAAGGTTCTGCTATAAGAGCTGAAAGGCAGGAGAGGTGGACAGCGCACACAGAGATCTGCTCTGGGATCAGAGCCTGCAGACCAGCGGCCCTGACCCACACCAACACCGTGGCCGATCCCTCTTCCAGTTTAGCTTACCTACGCTCATCTCTCTCTCCTTCGTTCCCTTTCTCTATCACTGCGCCTGCTATCCCTCCACTCATATTTACCTTACAGTCTCAACTCAAGTACTGCCTCCAATTCGTTATTGTTTGAGTTTCTACTGCCTGCAGTTCTTCACTTCATCTGTTAGGCATATGAAAGTAGAAGAGGGAGGGAGCCCCGCTGCGTACCATCAGTGGTACCCGTACCACAGGTTGGGAACCACTGTGCTATGATTAGGAGTCAGGGGTTGAAATACAGTAGTGTTCACCAGCGGTGACCTGACAGCCGATCTGCCTAGCAACAGAGAAGTGGAATGACGGGTGAAAAGCCACAATTTATTGGAATGTCCTTCAAGATTGTGACTACCTACCTGCAATAAAAATATATTATTATATATTGAAAAGTCTCTAGTTCATTGCAACACTACATATCATTCTGAAATAAATGAATGCCATAAGCATAGCAGTCACAACATCATCCTCACTGATCAATATGTCCAAAAATTTCAAATAACCACAGGTACCATCAGAGCAAAACAAAATAACAAGAGAAAAACATCTCTAATGATTCTAAGCATCGACCATAGATCATCGATCTAAATGCAGATTATAATGTAATACAGATTGAATTTGACTGCTTTCAACAAAAGCAACTTGTTTTACATTTTAGATGGACCTTTTACATGGACATTATCGCACGGACACACTACACTAACCACCACCCACACTACCCCCCATAATATATACTGTATACCCCTCACTTTAAAGGACGTTTACTTTGCAATTTATATAATCTATAATTTGGGATTGCTTTGTGTTTGCTCCATCTTCTGCTATTGATGTGATCGCTGGGCTGCATCCTGCACTAAGTAATATGATATTACTCACGATGGCTATTGAAATGAATCTTGAATTTTGTGTTCGGTGTCCAGCAGAAGGAAATAGTAAGAGGGCGAATGGCAGCAGGTCATATTGTGACCATTTACTTAAAGGTATTCTTCGAATTACGAAGAGCTCCGTTGTCTCATTTACCAGATTAGAGTTATTCAATTTCAATGGCCACTGGCATAAAATAATTGTTCAATGATGCAGTTATTTTTTATTTATTTTTAATGAATAAGGCGTTCAACTGAATTTCTATTATTTATTTTTGCATGCGCTAATATTAGGCCTACACAGTAGGCTAATCTAATTTGCATGTCCTATAGAAAAACAGGAGATAATACAAGTTAAACTATGGCACAGCGATTTCATGGTGTGTGTGTGTGTGTGTGTGTGTGTGTGTGTGTGTGTGTGTGTGTGTGTGTGTGTGTGTGTGTGTGTGTGTGTGTCTGTTCAAACACACTGTGTGGTAGTGTGGGTGTGGCGTTACACCTCGTGTGGCACTGGGCAGCCAAGATAAGAGCTGATCCTATCCATGCCTCCCTTCTGCACCGCCCGCCCACCCACACACACACACACACACACACACGCGCGCGCGCACACACACACACACACGCGCGCGCGCGCACACACACCTAGTGCGGTACCCCCACATGCCATTGTAATCTCATTTTACCATCCCAATGCCCACACACACACGCTCACACACACACGCTCACACACACACACACTCTCACACATACAATACAAAACAAAACACACACTGTGGCAAACATAATCCATATCCCACTACTGTCTGACTCAATTCTGAATGTACATCAGCTTCTGCTAAAGGTTAGGATGAAACACACCTCAAAATATACAAAGGCCCACTGAGGCGTCAGCAGCACCCATGGCAGGGGTGCACGTCGCCACAGTCAAAGCTTTAGGCCCATCACTGACAGCCTCCCCAATATGAACAGAGCATACACACTAAGAACCGCGGCCCCCCTACTTCACCTCTGATCCTATCACTCAGTCACATACACATATGAAGGTACAGAGCAGCATGCCACTAAAACCATGAGAGGAGAGAAGAGAAGAGCTTACCTTCTTCCTCTATGAGGCAGAGAGAGCTAACCTTTTGGCTACAAAAACACACACACACACACTCAGTGGCTCTGTAAGTCACCAAGACGTTCAGTGATGATGTGATGGGCCACCCCGATAGCGAGCCAGAGCCTTCTCTCTAAGCCTCAAAGAAAGTTTGCTGTGCACTGACCAAGACCGAGGGGACAAAAAGCCAGGGGGAGGATAGGGGGAGGGGGGTTTGAGTGTGACCACTGAGTGAGCTTTATTACGATTCAAGTTTAGCATCAGCACCCCCCCCCCCCCCCCCCCCCCCATTCATACACAGCCTGCGTGCACACGCACACCTCTCTCTCCGGGTGGGAGAGGAGGCACTGATGTGGTTTTTGGGAAGCCCCTTCTTTCTCTCTGTCGTTCCGTCTGGCTGCTGCTGCTGCATGGCTCCAGGACAGGCAGCCAGCCCTCTCCTCTCTCATCCCCCTCTCTCCACTTCCTCTCCTCTCTCATCGCCCTCTCCCCACTTCCTCTCCTCTCTCATCCCCCTCTCCCCACTTCCTCTCATCCCCCTCTCCCCACTTCCTCCTCTCTCATCCCCCTCTCCCCACTTCCTCTCCTCTCTCATCCCCCTCTCCCCACTTCCTCTCCTCTCTCATCCCCCTCTCCTCTCTCATCCCCCTCTCCCCACTTCCTCTCCTCTCTCATCGCCCTCTCCCCACTTCCTCTCCTCTCTCATCCCCCTCTCCCCACTTCCTCTCATCCCCCTCTCCCCACTTCCTCTCCTCTCTCATCCCCCTCTCCCCACTTCCTCTCCTCTCTCATCCCCCTCTCCCCACTTCCTCTCCTCTCTCATCCATCTCTCCACTTCCTCTCATCCCCCTCTCCCCACTTCCTTTCTTCTCTCATCCCCCTCTCCCCACTTCCTCTCTTCTCTCACCCCCCTCTCCCCACTTCCTCTCCTCTCTCATCCCCCTCTCCCCACTTCCTCTCCTCTCTTATCCCCCTCTCTCCACTTCCTCTCATCCCCCTGTCCCCACTTCCTCTCCTCTCCCTCTCCCCACTTCCTCTCCTCTCTCATCCCCCTCTCCCCACTTCCTCTCATCCCCCTGTCCCCACTTCCTCTCCTCTCATCCCCCTCTCCCCACTTCCTCTCATCCCCCTCTCCCCACTTCCTCTCCTCTCTCATCCCCCTCTCCCCACTTCCTCTCCTCTCTCATCCCCCTCTCTCCACTTCCTCTCCTCTCTCATCCCCCTCTCCCCACTTCCTCTCACCCCCCTCTCCCCACTTCCTCTCCTCTCTCATCCCTCTCTCCACTTCCTCTCATCCCCGCTCCCCACTTCCTCTCTTCTCTCATCCCCCTCTCCTCTGCTGTCCCTGGACTGACCAACAGCTGCCCCTTAGAGCCAGGTGACAGATAGCCACTCTGCATGCGTGTGCGTGTGCGTGTGTGTGTGTGTGTGCGTGCGTGCGTGCGTGTGTCCATGTACTTGGGGGGGAAGTATGAGAGGGAGTGACTGACAAAGGATTAGATTGTAAAAGCGCGAGTGTCTGTGTGTGTGTGTGCGTGTGTGTGTGTGTTGAACAAGTGACACCATGTGGGCAAGAGACAGAGATAGAAAGAGAGAGAGAAGTGCGACAGGATTCAATTTCTGTAGGTGACAGAGAGACAGAGAGAGAGAGAGCGCTCTTCACAGACTAAGTGTAGTGAATGTGATTTGATGGTGATGCTGAGATGGGGTTTAGGCGTACAAATACTATTAGTCACTGCTGTGTAAACCTGTTACTCTGCGCGTACGCACACGCGTGTGTGTGTGTGTGTGTGTGTGTGTGCACTGCACGCACACGTGTGTGTGTGTGCACTGCACACACGCTCACACACAAACGACTACGAGGTAACACAAGCAAGGCACCCAGGCCACAGGCATCAACACACGCCATGGCATATCAAATAGAAATCAATCTCGATATTATTTTATCCAACAGCCCCATGTTATGGATGTAATGGTTATTGTAGTCACAGGGCTAGGGGCTGCATCCCGAGACAAGATTCCTCTCCCATGCCTTTAGTTGTGACTGGGCAGCAATATGGATAAAATCAAATATCATGATATTTTTGACCAAATACCTACCCATACAAATTGTAGGGATGACTATTGGTGCACTGCTTTCAGAAAATATTTACACAATGAGGGAACAGTCTGGTGGAAAGTTGAGAAAATGACGTCCCTTTACTGTAACGCAGCCTTTAAAACCAGGAAAAGACAACACATATGCCGTATAACAATATTACCATATCCAAAATCTAAGGCGATAGCTAGTCTCATGTCACGATATCGATAATATCGTGATATTGCCCAGCCCTAAATACTAGTTATTCTAGTGACCCATGGCTGACCAATTTGGGGCCCGCGGGCCCACGGACCACGCTCAGTTTGTTTTGGCCCTCCATGGTTTTGAAAGAAAAAACAAATTACAAGATTTTTTAAGATAGCTTAATAATACTTTTACCATATGAAACTAAGAAGACCTCTTTTAGATTCTGAAAGTAAAAAAAAGTCTATAAAATAATATAATTCAATCATGTCATTTCACAGAACATCAACATTTATTTTTGGCCATCCATCCAGATTAATTTTGGCCCCTTCATAGGAAAGAATTTGGGCACCTCGATGTAGTCACAGGCCAAGGATGCAACCAGCTGCATCTGGACAGCCTGAGACAGGATTCCTCTGCCATACCTTCAATTTCAGCTGGCGATGGATGTATACTATCTTGCCTTCAAGCAGGATTAAACCTACACCAGTGGAGGAGAGAGGAGAGGAGAGGAGAGGAGGCGTAATCAAGACTATCCAGGCCAGTGCCTCCTCAAATTTCCTTGCCTTTATTTTTATCTTTTTTTTTAACACCCCCCCGCCCCCTCTTCTCCCACGTTAAGCCCCCTACCACACCACACCCCTGTGACCCCCCATGTGCCGACATGAGGTCAAGCTCCAAAGATCACAGAGAGAGGCCAGACAAGGGAAAGACAGACAGACAGAGAGAGAGAGAGAGAGAGAGAGAGAGAGAGAGAGAGAGAGAGAGAGAGAGAGAGACAGACAGACGGAGAGAGTGGGAGGGAGAGAGAGAGAGAGAGAGAGATCCCCACTCCTCCTTTTCCTCCAAAAACCAAAAACCAGGCCAAAACCTCAAGCCTCCCCACTAGCTGCAGACCCCCTCCTTCACCTCGGCTGTGTGCGGAGGAGGCAGTGAGCACTCTTGCAGAAACATCAGCCCAGGGAAATTCAAATGAGGAAGAAACAGAGAGAGAGAGAGAGAGAGAGAGGGAGAGAGAGAAAGAGAGAGAGCACAATAGTGAGAAAATAGGATAAAAGAATGAGATGGGGAGAGTGTTAGGTAGGAAGGAGGGGGGGGGGGGGCGAGAAAGAGAGAGAGAGAAGCTGGAGAGGTTGCTGAGGCTGCAGGTTAAGATAATGTGGAGATCTGGAGAGATTTGCAGGGAACATTTTTATTCATTTTTCTGATTACTCCCATCTCTCCCAACGCCCTCCTCCCCTCTCGCACCCTCTCTTCCTGCGTTTGTTTGTTTTTGGCATTAGCGTTATGACTGTTGGTATGCGTGTGTGTGTGTGTATGTACACATGCATGCTGATTAGAACTCTGGATTTTATAAACACAACACAAATATCCACACTCAACGAGCGCTCGCACACGTACATATCAATACATGCACACGCACACATATTTAAAGATGCAAGCAGGCGACTGCGCCGAGAGTGCAGGGAATGTCAAGAGCTGTGCACATTTCTAAAACGTGCACACGCAGACACTGAATGTGTGCATGCAAACGTGAAGGCACGCGGCCCGTTCGCCATGTGGCCTTATCAATGTACTGCAGGTAGGCTAAGTGTTCTGAACGAGTTGGACCGGACAGAATTATGCCCCGCTTCAATTCCGTTACACGCATTCAAACTTTCACTGACTTTCAAAGAAAGCATACAAACATATAGCACAATTTTTACCCCCCAGACGCACCGGGAGAACTATAACGAACTAGCGGCAAAGAAGGCCAACTGTTGCGTGGCCAACTGTTGCGTGGCCTCATGTCACCGGTGTCGCGGCCAAAGGTTGTACTTGAACACAAAGACTACACCCGACGGTAGGGTTGTCACGATACCAAAGTTTTGACTTCGATACCAAGTTTAGTATCACGATACTCGATACTGATACGATACTCGATACAGATACGATACTCGATACCTAATGGATAAGAAACAGAATGTCCACAAGGTTGATCACATTCACAAATTCAAGGTTTAGTAACACCCTTAACAGTCACTGTGGGATTGAAGGACACCTTTTGAAATGTGTCTCTCTGGTGTTAGAAGACCACCATATTAACTGAATGTTTCTGTGTTAGAAGAATAACTAAGTGAATGTTTCTGTGTTAGAAGAATAATGCCATATTAACTGAATGTCTCTGTGTTAGAACAACGCCATAATGTAGGCCAGTGGTTCCCAAATGATGTGCCTAGGCACACTGGTGTGCCTTAGGACAAGTCCAGGTGTGCCTTGGGATTTTGCATCATTGCAATTGCAAATATAGCCTAAAACTATACAAAAGGTGTGTTGCTGCTTTGATGTAGTAATTTTGCAGTTTCAAATTCATTCCTAGAGTAATATATTTTGTCAAATTTTATTTGACATTAGTAAATAAAAAAAACATTTAGAGTGATAAGAGTAATAAGAGGCTATTTTGCACCGATAGTCTTAGGCTATATAGGTGTGCCTTGAGATTTTGTCGTGCCATTTGATGTGCCATGGGCACAAAAAGTTTGGAAACCACTGATGTAGGCTATCTCTATGTATCTCTTGATACAATATTTCTCTTTACACTCTTTACAAATTATATAGCCATGTACATTGCACTCTTCACAACATCCTGTGATATCAGTCAATGTTTGAGACAGGTCCTTTGCCTGTCTGTGTCTCATTGAAAATATAAACACATTAGAAAAATATGAACTGCAGCACTGGCACAGCACACTATAGGCTATGCAAAATGGCTCAGACTGAAAAGTTATCAGTGTGTCTGCCCAGTAACACACGATAACATAGTAAGGGTAACCCAGGTTATTTATTTTGTTGTGACACATTACAGATGTCACTCAAAGGCCACACTTGCGTGCTTTACCGACGGCTCCTGAACGCGTCATGTGCAGGAGGCTGACTGGAGAGATTTTCCGATTTTTAATCGATTTTTATTTTAATCCTTTGATATCGATTCATATGTACAGAGATCGATTTTTTATTATTAAAAAATATATAATAATAATAATAATAATAATAATAATAATAATAATAATAAACAGGCAAAAATATTATGCTGTGTGTGGTAGTTGAAACATAGTTTCAAGTTGACGTTTATTTATGTTTGTAGTTGGAACAAAAACATAAATACTGTAGGCTACATGAATGGAAATGTTTGATCATTAATATCTACTTTTAGAAATTATTTAGGCTGAAATCAAATCACTGTGCATAATTGTGAAAGTGTCTTTATTGACAGATGAAAAGGCTGTTATTTACCCTTTGTTACGGTGAGTAAATATGTGTAACAAAAAAGGTTGGGAACCCCTGTGTTACATAACTGGACAGTCATGTAATTCAGGTTACAGCTAAAAAAACACGTTTTGGTATCACTAACCAAATCGATATTGAAATGAATCGAATCGGAATCTAATCGAATCGGGATTAATCGATTCGCAACCTTGTGAATCGGAATCGAATCGATTCTTGAAATTTGAACCAATACCCAGCTCTAGCTGCGATAGTGTTTGTCTGCTCTCAACCTCGCTTTAATCTTCATCACAGCGGCTCATTACTCATCATTCTGCACAAGCACTCGCGGGTCTCTCCTCCTTTTACAGACTCTCTCACTAATCTCACCTCTGTTTACATGCTTTTCAGATCGGCCAGCTAACACGCTAGTTATACTTAGCTCGGCTGTTAGCTACTTAGCTTAGCTCTCTCTCTCGGGTAAGATGTTCATGTTCATGTTTGTTACGCATAACAACAACAATTTGCTGGAGGGGGAGAAGTCTCCCGCTAGTGCTCCCGCTAGTGTTGATGTCCAGTGTGATGGCAGAGACACTGGGAAATTTGTTTGTTTATTTGTTGCGTCGCGTGTAACGTTAATTAGACGAGGAATCCCGCAACTTCATCGTTTTACAGCAGAGCCATTCTGCTCTACAGCCGTAAGGGTTAATATGTCACTTTTATAAGTTTAGAAAAAAATGTAGACGTCAAAGTAACCATTTAGATTACCCTTGTGCGCTCATTTGATCAAACAACGATAAATAACGGCTATTTAGAAATCTAGTTTTCGTTTTCAGCTTTATTTTATGCATTAAATGCATTCATAGTATAAATGTCGTTCGGGTGCTGGGATAACGTAATGCATTATGGGTAGTCGGCTACTGTGGCTAATGCTAGCGGCTAGCGTTAGTTACTTTACATGGCAGTAAAACGCCACAGAATGACCAAATTGATTTACTTTTAACCATTTCGAGTAACACTGTTTCCATACGGACCCCCAGCGTTGGTTAGTTCGTTGTTTATAACGTGACTATATTTATAACTTTTATAACGTACTCCGGTTTCCGGTTTATAATTCGGGTCTGCAGCCAAAGAGTATAACAAAGGAAATGGCAAGCTGCAACACTCAAGTTAAACCGGACCTTGTACCCATAATTATTTTTACAGTGGGGCATTAAAAAAACAGGTGGATAGAGAGCCAAAGTAGAACGTCACTTCCTGCTTCAGCACTGTACCAGAGATTTTCATCCGCCATTTATTTTCCCAGACATTCCGTAAAATGCTTATAAAATGTGTTTTACTTGTTCAAACCAAACGATTCAGCTATATTTAGAAACGGGAGAGACCACATAACATTTCAATTGGACCAAAATGTAAAAGAATTGCAGATTTAGAGAAAATATTCTTTCGATGTAGTTTTTTTAAGTTCTATGGTCTCTCCCGATTCTAAATATAGCTGAACCATTTGGCTTGACGAAATAAAACTATTTTTATAAGCATTTTACGAAATGTCTATGGGAAAATAAATGGCGGATGAAAATCTCTGGTACAGTGCTGAAGCAGGCGGTCACTTTGCCTCTCTATTAGCACGTACGTTCTGCGCCTGTGTGAGACCTATAGGACTGCGGATATACAAACCAGATACATGAAACGAAGCAGCGTTTGCCTAATATTTTTACACCGCTCTCTCTCACCACTTAAACGGTATCATAATATGGTAAATGGTAAATTGACTGCATTTATATAGCGCTTTTATCCAAAGCACTTTACAATGTGCCTACATTCACCCATTCACACACCGAAGGCGGCCAGCTCGACATGTGGACTGGAGGAGCCGGGGATCGAACCACCGACTTTCTGGTTAGTGGACGACGGGCGCGCTCTACCTCCTGAGCCACAGCCGCCTGTAATATACAGTAGCTACTTCTAATGGAGAATATGTCAGATAAAAAGGTGCAAATGGCACCGGTGTTGTCAGCCCTTTGCCTGGTCTTTTGCTTGTGGAAGAAGAAAGGAAGAGGCGCAGATGGAAGAATCCGAAGAAGCCGCCGACAAAAGCAGACTACAGCCAACGCAAACTACACCGCAAAAGACTAGGGCGACAGACGCTCACTGACGGCTCAGACGTTGCCAACCGCCAATTATCGCCTTGGTGTGTACAAAGCGTACACACAAACACACAGTGTACCTTCTTGCACACATTCACAAACATACACACAGACTTCACCTGCATTGCTGTCAATCTCTCCCTCCAAGTTGAGCGAGATGCACTGGTCTCCGTCCTGCTTCCCTCGACCCAGGATCATCCAGTTTTCCAGGCCATCCGAATCCGAAGCAGACCCGGACTCTGATCCAGACTCTTCTGATTCTGAACTCGAGCTCAAAGTGTCCGCAACCACAACCAGAGGGGGGCTCATCTTCCTCTTCTGAGTTGCCTAAACAACCAAATGTTGATAGGATGATTCATTAACCATGAGTTCACACTGCAAGCAGCACACTGCAGCACACTGCAAACAGTCATTCCTATTCCAAGACTTCCCATTCATTTTCTAAGAAAATTATTGGCCACTGTTAACCAGATTCACTTTGCTATCTATCTATCTATCTATCTATCTATCTATCTATATCTATAAAAGGGGCAATGTGGACAATGTTTGTTCTCTGTTCTGTTCACTTTCAATTTTTGTCCCATTGATGTCATCAGTGATCTCATAAATCACTGATGATGTCATAAGTGATATCATCAGCGATGTCACTTCAGCAATTGTGCATTGTGACATCACTGAGTGATCTCATAAGAGCAGGTGAGCCCGCACAGCAGCAGTGATGTCAAAAGAGCAGGTGAGCCCGCACAGCGGTCGAGCTGCATGGTGGGCGAGGCTATGCAGAGGCCGAGCTGCGTATGCAAGGGGGCCAGCTCGGTTAGCTGCAGTGTGTGGGCATATGATTTTGAATATATGATTTTGAATACATTTCAAAATCACCAAGGATGGAGGATAAAGATCCCTGAAGTTTACTTGCCGACCACAAAATATCAAGCATGCACTTGATTTAGCTTTAGAAATAACTCCAACTAAGCTCAGAGATTCATTGCGAGAATGTCATATCACTAGTATTACACTTAAGAGAGGGAGTGCTGTACTTATTGCTTTCATACAGCAGTTGTATAAACAAAAATCAATTATACAATAGTTAGTTCTGGTTGAGCACTTTGATTGGGCAAGAGGCATTCCATGAGTGCTGATATACAGTAGTATAACAGCACTTAATGTTACTTAAGCAATATCACACAAGAGGGAGTGGTGTTGTACTGGATATCAGCATGACTGTGATTCGCTCGTATGCCCCCCTCATCCTGTAGTTACTGTTACTAGGCAGGTCAAACTTTTAGCCTACAGCTGACAGTCAAACAAGAGTTTCAAACAAATATCTCAAGAACTATAGTACTAAGAACTAAGAAACTAGTGACTCACTGGAAGCAGGCTGCGGGGAATTAGCTCTGCCACAGGAAGTGTAAATACAATCGGTTCCGATTGTGTTGACACGTCCTGTTAGTCTCTCAAGCCAGACTGTCTCTTCTACATAAGGTGAATATGTTTTATAGAAACAAAGGCTTGTGTATCAACGGCTTATATAACGTCACGGTAAGTACAACGGAGTCCACGAGGGCTCAGTCCACAAGTCCAGAGGGTGGACATTTGGATTCAGCATATCTTTCTCTCGCTTTCTCTACCTGTTGGGCCGGGGTGGAAGCCTGCAGGGGGCGTGACTTCACACCCTTGGCGGCGCAGATCCCGTCGTCCGTGTCGTCGGTGTCGTCCTCGTCGTCCGTGTCGATGGTGATGATATCGGTACCGGAGTCAATGACAATGACCTCCTCCTGATAAAATGACGACGACGCCCTCTGACCTTTAGGGTCAGCTTTCCCCTTCTTCGGTTTATCCAGCTTCCGCCTCACCTGCTGCACCTCGGTGTCGCCCTTCAGGTGTTTCTGTAGCTCGCTCGCACTGTCTCTCTGTCCGGAGTCTTTCCATTCTTTGTCACCGCCTGTCGTCTTCTTCTCAGTCACCTCCAGCTCCTTCTCCCCTCCATCCTCCTGCTCCTCCCTCTCTGCTGCGTTGGAGGAGTAGTGGAGCTGGCTGTAGAGGTGGAACTCCAGCTCACTGTTGACCTCCGACCCTTCAGAGTCCTCATCGTCCTCCTCTCGGTAGAGTTCATCTTCCAGCTCCTTCCGCTCCTCATAGCTACAGTACATCACCACAAACACCCTTGATACACACACAAACACACATATGTGCAGTCGTGCACACACCTATCTGGTCTCTACAACACACACACACACACAGTGACACACACACATACACACAATTTACATGTTATTATTTTAAAGCTTTAGCTAGCTGGCTTTGTGTATACTGTAAGGGTGATGTTGCTATGGAAACGCAGATGCTCAACTGTCAGCTGGTTTGCTATATCAACTTAATTTCAGTAACTTTTTTTCTCCTTTGCTCCTTACCGTCTTATAACACAATACTGTATTTTGACCAGAAAATAACTGCTTTACTTTGGGAACTCATTCTAGAATTCATTCATCAGAAACTTGAGAAATGGCAACTCAGAAGCTGAAGCTTGCAGGGACAGAAGATATACAGAAAAACAAAGAGGTGTTATTATATAGTCCTCAAGTTGTCATGACAAATAAATGATCCTAATTTTACATACGAATATAACACACAAAATTACAATATATGGATAAACTGCATCAAAAATCACATAGTATACACTTACCTTTACTATCATCCACAAAACTTTAGAATAAGTAGGCACTAGAGAACTGAACCCTGTCTACATGAAAGACGGACTTTGGTCTTGTTCTGAAATCCATACGGGCTTGTTAATACAACTGAGAAGTGCATGGCTCAGTTGCACTCAAATAATTTGTTCTGTTGCACCGATTGTTAAACTACCGTATATAGGCTTCACTCAGTAACACCTACATTTTGTCTCTCATTTTGCCACGCTCTCTCTCTCTCCCTCATATACACACAGGGGATAGACCTGGCCAGTCCTGCGTATCACCATGTGCCATGATGTCTGGACTGAGGAGATGATTGGGGCCCGGACCGGGCCTGCACACACCGCAGAAACGCCACGCTAGGCGGTCACAAGCCTCCCACCAGGGAATAAGGACAGAGGAGTCTTGCTGGTTTGTGTGGGAGAGAGTTTGAGAGGAGAATGGCGTACACGTTTGGCAGTTTGGCAAATGTTTTAGGAGTGAGCATGTAGCCTGTTTCAATCAGTGTGTCTTTGTTTGTGTCACTCCCTCAGAGATGACAAGAGTCACAGGGAAGAGGGAAATAAATAGGATAAATGCAGCGCCATGTCTCAGGTATATAAATAGTGCCAGGGTTATTCATGGCCCATTTATTCCTGCGACTACGGGGGACTGGCCAGGTACGTAAACACACTGAAAGAGTGAGAGAGAGACAGAGGATCCCGATTCCTGACAATACTGATCAGTTAACGCATAGCCAAAGAGTGACTACACGAGTGGACTAGCGACATCACAACAATTAACGTGACAGCTTTATAACAGATTGTGCCATGTCCCTCAGGTTAGCTTGATGGTAGCCCCGGTTAGCTACATGCTAACTAGCTAGCACATGAAGTGATGCCTAAACTAACCGGTTTAGCAGTAACTGCATGGAGTTTTTACCAAACGAACAGGATTTACAACTATGGAGGATGCCGTAGAACTGTCGCTGACACATCAATGTCCAAGTTATTGATAAACATCGCCAGTGCTAAGGTAGCATGTGTTCCTCCTGTCTGTCCACGTGTTTATAATCACAGCACCACAGCAGCCGGGTCAGATGTAAACAATGAATCACTTTCAGTCTAAACACGAACAATGAAAACATGTAAACATGACTATTATCGCACAACTACAAGCCGCCTCTGGCCATGTTTCATATTGTCAACAGCACAAACTCACCTTTGCTATAACGTTAAACTAAAGGCTTCGGAGTTGCTCATTTGCTTCTAGCCAGAGAGAGACAGACAGACCAGCGACTTCCGGATTCGTCAAAGACAAATAATGGGCTGGCCGACCGTGACGTTTCACTCTCCAGGATGAAAGAACGCTGTGAGTGCAGAGTGCAGGATGACTGGTGGCAACAAGAAAACGCAACAGAAACAGAGTCATATGTCGGTATTTACAGTTGTGGACTCTGGACTGGCG
Source organism: Poromitra crassiceps (assembly GCF_964638095.1). NCBI lineage: Eukaryota > Metazoa > Chordata > Actinopteri > Beryciformes > Melamphaidae > Poromitra > Poromitra crassiceps. The sequence continues at coordinate 41,315,903 of NC_139626.1, read as the reverse complement.
TGATTTCAATGCTTTTAGTAAGACATAGTAGTAGCACCCAAACCTAGCCTAATGAAAAGTCACCATAATAGCCTATAGCCTATATATTGATTCTCCATAGTGACCTTACTTACTTTATTTATTTATTTATTTATTTATTTATTTATTTATTTATTTATTTATTTATTTATTTATGTATCTGTTGTGATGAAGGGTGTAGCTTCCTAGCCTGGGTAAACCCAGCCTCCACGTGACCTGCTCTAGACCTGCTCTCAGTCACTACAGGCTAGTAGCTTCCCTCCATGTACTGTGCTGGATTATTTAAATTGGAACCTGCTGCAGATGATCCATCAGAATCACAGCTGTCTTTATTGGTACAATTCCTGTACTCCGTGTCATGCAATCCTACTTACACCTCAGCCTGGAAGGATTTATGACATCACTAATGACATAACAACTATTCAAGTGACATCACTTATGACATCACCAATGACATCACAGTTGCTCGAGTGACATCACCGATGACACAAGGACCTTTATGAGAGGGCCTTTTCTACATCTGTTATGATACCGCTGTAATAGTCCAATAATATCCCAGTATACTAGTTGTATTCCTTTTAAGGGGCTTATAGTCGAGATATTGACTACATGCTGTCGCATAATTGACAGATCTCTGTAGTTAAGCAAGACTTGCTCTCATTTGTTTAACTCTAACAAGATGTATGGAAAATTTAACATACAAAATAAGGGATCTCAAGAGTGCTGGCAGCTGTACTGTTAGGGGCGATCCAACTTATGATTAAGCATAATTTTTGTGCTTTGAGAATTCCATAAAAGCATATTGTGATTATAAAATGTCTTTGTTAATGTTGGTGTGGAATTGCCAACTGAGCTGCTTTACTTGTAATGCATCATATCTCTTTTTCAACTGACAAAAGACCTATATTTTCCCCACTATGAAGACTATTGTCACTCTGATGGATGTTAGCAATTTTTCACCTTCCTCAATAAGACGAAAATGTTAACTATGAAATGTCAGAACAGTGCGTGTTTGTGCATGTGTGTGCGTGTGTGGGACTAGTTTGGACCTTCAGCCCTATATGCCATTATTACAAGTTGATGGGAATGTAAATCTATATGTAAATGTAATTCAACACACTGGCTATCGCCATCATTCATATTTATTACATGTAGACTACAGGACTATTATGCTACCTGGCTCCAATACAGACTGTATAACGTTAACATCCATCTTTTCCCCCCCTCCATATCACCATGAGAATAATTGTGAACTCTGTATATCCGACTATAAGCGTCGCATCATAGTGAGCGCATGGTACGATGATAGGGAATCAGAGTTTGAATGCCATCTGATTCCAGAGGCTTCTCCCATGCGTGTCAGACACAGGAAAGGCCATCACAGTGTTGGATTGTTTCCTTCCAAAGGTTAGGCTGCACCTCCAGTCTCATCACTGTGTCACACACGCGTGCGCGCACAGTGTCCTGCGTCGGTTTTGTTTTTGGGCAGTGCATATGGGGGCCCTCTCGTCTCCTCTCCTCTCCATATCAATCTAAATTGGATGCAGGGTTTGGGATGCCTCACTGCCTCAGTGAAATTGTGATTCGGCTGCCCGATTTTGGGTCCCATGCATTTGCCGTTATTTACCGTCATTATTTTTTAAAAAGGTGGAGGAGAGTGGCGGGATGGAGGAGGGAGGAGAGTGGCTGGATGGAGGAGGGCTCGTCCGGGTTCAGCGGTTCATCTCCCGAGCGTCCAGACCAGTGGCGTGTTGAAGATGGAGTGGCCGGGACAGGGATTCAGAGTCCCCCGACTTCCAATCACACTTTCCAAAGGGCCGCTTCTGCCTGACGAGGGCTCTTTATTGGAGAGAGGGAGTTAAAAGAAGCATGTCATTGTTTCTCATTTGATGGTGTTTGTATGTGCCGTGGTGGCTCCCACACTCTCATTTGGCACCGGCTCCTGTGGTCTGCACATTCGGTGGAGTGTTATATCCAAAGAGGATTTTCGACACACAGGCACTCTGGTTTATTGGCAATAGTCTGCAAGTGATGGCTATTTGTGTAATACTACAGAGGTACTCGACACCACTAGTGCTTGTCTTTAGGCAGTTTGATGACATGATGATGGCCCGGATTAACCAGAAACTGGACTGTCATTCAAGATCACCCATTGTTTGCTTGACCTCAGGTGTTGTGTGGTGAGAAATTATGAAACCACAATGAAACACTTTCTTCTTAAGTGCAGCTGCGAGCAAAACACTGAGACTGTCCTGAAGCACGTAGAACATAAAATTTATGAGGTGATGTGTATTGAAGGGTCTTTTTGAAAACGTTGTTGTCAGTCAGTCACCGCTCAAATGTGGATTGTAAAAGTAATCTGAGGGCCGCTTCAGTTCACTTCAGTTCCGTACAGGCAGCATCCTATTTCACAAACTGCTTCCTCTTCCATTATTGGCACAAGGCGTTCTGGATACTGTATGTATGTATGTATGTATGTATGTATGTATGTATGTATGTATGTATGTATGTATGTATGTATGTATGTATGTATGTATGTATGTATGTATGTATGTATGTATGTATGTATGTATGTAAATACAACCAGCCTGGCTGTTTCAAAGCAGCCAGTGAGGGGAGGAATTCCCTCTAAAAAAAAAAGACTCGCCCTGGATCAGTGCCTCCGAACAAAAATGGCTCCCATGCATCACCCATATGGGGCCCCGTGTTCTGCAGCAGCTCCCTGTTCACGCGGCCAAACGCGTACAGGATATACAGCCACTTCCATCAGCGGTGCGTTTTCATTCTACGACACAGTATCATGTCGTTGCAGCTTTGATCTTTTGAATTGGCGTGGCATCAGATTCACATAGACATGCGCAGAAGCAAATGCCTGATGGTGGTTGTGGGGAGATTCAATGTATGTTGCCGGTTAATATGCCAAGTATAGATGTACCAATCAGATAGATCACACACGCTCGCACACACACACACACACACACACACACACACACACACACACACACACACACACACAGAGAAATATACTGACAGCCATTGGCTTGCCATACAGCAGCACTGCAGCAGAGCCTCACATTCACTCCGTTGACATTTTCATGGCAGTTTTATTTCTGCACCTTAAACTCTATTCGGCGTCGTTGAGTTGACATAGCAACTCATTATGAGCTACTGGGAGCGTGCAGCATGTCTGACATAAACACCGGTCTTTAAATCAAACAGACAGGTGAAACTCTCGGTCTGAAAAAGAGTAGGCCTACTTCCTGGGAAGTTGTGTGTTCAACAATCGTCTTCCTGCTTTCAGCATGAAAAGACTAAAGAGAACAAGCTCACACAACACCTTTTCAGACCGCACCAAGTGACTTGGGTCTATGGGGATTAGATTTGTGAACAGAAGCCCTATACACACATGCCCGCGCGCACGCACACACACACACACACACACACACGCCATCACCACACGGTGCCGCAACACCTCTCTCTCTCTCAGCTGCGAGTATAAAACCACATTGACAGGGGCCTTGTCCGCTCTTGTCGAATCGTCACGCTGAAATGTTGACCTTTACATACAAATGGCCTGGTGTCATGTCGTGTCACATAATGTTTCATGGACAAATAATGTGTGCCATTTCTCAATCCGCCCTGCGGCCCTTAAGCCCCCTTCCAGGCTCTTTAGACACAGCAACACCCAGGCAGGCAGGCAGGCAGGCAGGCAGGCAGGCAGGCAGGCAGGCACTGTGTGTCGCCAACGTGAAGTGCCACTCTCAATTAGATCCCACGCATGGATGTTCTGGAGGAGGAAGGGGGGTGCTTTGACTAAAGGCGAAGAGAGAAGCGCCAGAGGCAAGCTGTTATGCATCAAAATGTTTTTATTTGATAGGTTTTTATTTGATATCCCTGTTTGCGTATATAGGCTTGGTTTCTCTGTATGGAAATATGGGAGAAAATTGGAACAGTATAGCATTATGGCACTATCCTACTGCTGCTGTGTGCTTCAAATGCTTCAAGCCATACATCCACTGCAAGTGTAAAGAGTTGGAGTGAACCACAGAGTTGGGCGGGTGTGGGTGGGCAAAGGGGGGACAGGGAAGAAGATGCTGTTGTAAATTATTCACAGTTTGTCTATTTCATATGGAGCTCTTTAAGCTCATTGACGCTCAGCTGATATCATCTTGTATAGTTATTGTAATGAGAAAATGTGGTAAGTCCATGGTAGACAGCATTATTAATTGGAAACACCCGGTCTATTCATCATCAAGCTTGTAAATGTTTGTCAACTATTTATTTTTTTCAATAGGCCTACAATCCAATCATTTATATAGTTAGTTTCAAACCATCCTCCAAGGGTAACAACTTACTTATTGGTAAACAATTAAGTTAATAGTTAATACAGTTACAACCATGGTTGGGGTTGAGTTATCAAATCATATAGCCTAAATAACATGGTCGTCCCCATTGAGAAATCAGGTCTTCTATAGCCTAAATAAATATTAGAATGGAAATGGAACACATCATCATTCAATTTAATTCATTTTGATTTGATTTGATAGAAGTTAATTTAGAAGATTATTGTTTATGAGCTTCAAAAAGCCAAGAGCGTCTTTCTGAACTATAAGTCTATTTCTCATGGATCACTCTTGTCACTACGTTTTTCTACAATATTCCAGACAGATGTGATATTGCAGCAAAGTCTGTCCTGTAAACCTGCTCCTGGCTGATTTGCACTGAATCTGCATGCTGGCTGGGACCTGGCCCACACAGAGTGTCTCTTCCTGTGTTTATGTGTTAGCAGTGCGGTGTTTAGCCTATCGGGGTTTTTTTTCTTTTAGTTTTTAGTTTTGTTTTAGTTTTGTTTTTTCGTGTGTCTTGCGCTCTAATGCGATTCTTTCCGGTTCCGCTCGGTCAGAGCGGTCACCGAACCAACTGCTCCCCTCATGTTAATTAGGCCAGCATGCAGGGATGAAAAACAAACAATGCTTCATATCGAAACTGAACTATTCAACTCAATCAACTGCAGAAATAGGATATTCTATAACTGGGCCTACCATACAACTTATTAAACATATTAAAACAGATTCAATTTGAAATAGGTCTAGACTAAAAATAAAAAAAGAATAATTAAGGTTATGTTAAAATGTTGCTAGGCAAAATATTTGATATTAATGTAGACCACTCTATAATATTTATAACTATTAACTATTAACTGTTAATCACTGTTTCCAACATAATGGTGGTGCTATATGGCGATAAGTTTATTTGTAATATTAAATTACTAGGTTATTATTAATTGTATAATCATAATAATAATAATAATAAACTTATTTGTAACATTATTTAATCATAACAGTGTTGTAATTCCCATTCAATTTGAGTTATTTATGCAAGCAGGTCTATTACCAGAGCAATGTATAGGCCCACACCATAATTAAACTTAGTTATCAGGCTAAGCTTAATCAAAGTCCTAATTAATTTCATTCCCTCCTAATCTTGCCAAGCTCAGTCATTTTATGTTAGAAATTGCAGTTTTCATTGTAACAAAACTTCTGACTGTAGCTTTACACTAACAACCTAATTTAAATATCAATAGGCTCTATAGGCAATAATATCCAGACAGCTCAATAGTAAATAATTGTATAGCCTATAGCCTATATAGCCTAAAGTTTTAAGAAATACACTGAATAGTTCCATATAGCCACACACAAGTTTCCGTTTAATGTTATGAAATGTCCATGCAGATCAGTTGTGTGAGCTGTGTGTAAAAACCAAAAACCTATAACAAATAGACAAGTCTGCTGAGGATTTCGTTTTGTCTTGTGGTTTAGGCCTACTGCCACGCCCAGAGAGCAGGCCAGGAATGCAGTGGAGTTTAAATCCTCCTTTGCTCGACCCCCTTTTATTTGCTGAATATAGTTAACCCAACTTTTTTATGCTTATGACATTTGCCCCCCTTTGTTTCCTGCAATGTTTCCTGCCCATCACAGCAGCCGTTTTGAGGTGGTAAAGCAGGAAGGAAGTAAAGCAGGTGTAACCAATACAATTAATGATGGTTCCATTCGTAGGTGTTCTAGTGCCAGGGCCCTCGTTAATGTTATTGGTTTCACCTGCTTTAGCCTACTTTCTGCTGTGAAAAGGGCCAATACGCTAACCAGACTACATCCCTGGATAGTGAATGAGGAAACGTGACGTCATTAGTATTTATGTTGTGATGTAGCAGTGCTGTGGGCGCGAGCCGGAGGTCAGGGTCGTATCGTGTTCAGCGCGAGGCGACAAGCAGAGCTAAATGGGTCGCTGTCTCGCGCTTTGTTCCTCACTCAATTGTCTCGGGGCTGTGCGTGAACCCGTAGACCCGCAGAGCGGAGGGAAGGACAAGAACGACCGGAAGGAACGCGAGGCCAGACTAGACACCTCTCCCCGTTAACACCGTGCGCTGCCTCTTCAAACTGGCTCTTCAAACCTGTATTTTGATAATCGATATTGACGCACGCGGTGTTTGGTCTGACAGTCTATTAGCCTACACGTTTTGCCATGATATGCCTATTGCAACGATAGGATAATTCACAGCACATGTTCAAACTCAAAAATAGCTCTGCATGTGGAAAGTGCACGAGATGAGGTGATGGGACAAGTGGCCTGAACATGAGGCTAGTGGTGTCGTGTATGGTGAGAACCCCGTCCCATGGCTTCCGGGTTGCAGCCCCACTTCTAGCTAGCTAAAAGCTATACTGCACACTTATAGCCTAAAACCCAAGAAACAGTGCCTATATCCTACATCATTTCTTTGTTTCCTCCAAAATGTTGGACTATAGACTCCCACTTCTACTTTCAGCTAGGCTACTCAACTTTGAAATGTTCACATAGAAGTTAGATGTGTGCTTGTATTGTATGCCTAATAGGTAGCCTAGTATATCTAGGCCTATTGGCTACTTTTTAAGATGGGCAATATAATTTAATTCTTTCTTCATTTCTCAATTTCCCTTTCCCATTGAATAATTTGCCATTGATTTCAATGGCATTGAAATGAACGAGGACATGGCTGCATGACTAGTCAAAACATTTACAAGTTGAACTGTTGTTGATGAATTCGACTTTTCAGACTGAAGCAGATCATATCATAGCACAGAACAGGATGGATGCCAGGATGGGGTAAGAAAATGCATGTTGTTACAATTCAACTTTAGCCTTTTACAATGCAACTCAATCCTTTTTTTTGCTAATTTGTTGTAATAAGCAATAAGCCAAGATAGTCCTTATGCTAGTGCTTTTGCAGTTGGAATAGGCTATGTAGCCTATGTCGTGTTAAAGTTGTGTGAACTGTGGCAGTTTTTAAAATGATATGAATGTAGTAAACAGCACGCAGCCGGCTATGTGAGATACTCAAGGCTGGCTCGGCTCCATATAGGGTCCCATTATAAAGTTACCAGCAGTAAGCCGTTTGTTTACCAACATTGATCCCAACTCGCATGGTCTATTAGCCAGCCAGTTAACACCATTACAGTCAAAAACGAACAAATGTTCTTGAATCTTGAATGTCATTCTCCCAACAAGAAGTTCCTGGACAGTAACGTGGGTTGCTAGGACACGTAAGTCTGAGTGGAGATTTTCGGTTGGCAAATTCATATTTCATTTAAAAGTTATGCACTCACGGAGCGTGTCTCTGACCAATCAGAGCTGAGCGCCGGAACTATCCGCTTTATGGCGAACATTTTAAAGGCTCGATCACAGCCATGGCGCAGAGGAAAACAGGGGGTGTTATGGAAACACCTGCTTCACAGTCACTATTAGTGCGTAATGCGTAAAGAGCGCCGTGCGTAATAGGTGAATTGGCAGAGGAGGAGAGAAGTTTGGAGAGAAACTCACACCCAGTATTAATAGCCTACCACTCACCACAAGTTGTAAGGACACTGTACATCAATTCACACGAGAAAGAAATCGCAGCATAACCTGGTTTATACACGGATGAGGAGAGAATAAACGTTATTCGTTATCGCCATTACGCGTAGGATAAATTACTGTGCGTAACTATATCTGTGGGTTAGGGCGTCTCCCTGAGGGAATTTCTACCGTGAGGAAGAGAGGGGGAGGGGGAAGGGGGGCGGAAAAGTTTAGTAAAGTGGAACTTGGTGACAGATGCGAGCGAGGGGGGCGCGGTGTGTGTGTGTGTGTGTGTGTGTGTGTGTGTGTGTGTGTGTGTGTGTGTGTGTGTGTGTGTGTGTGTGTGTGTGTGTGTGTGCGTGCGTGCGTGTGCGCGTGCGCGTGTGCGCGTGTAAGTACGTGCACATGGCGTGTGTGTGTGTGTGTGTGTGTGTGTGTGTGTGTGTGTGTGTGTGTGTGTGTGTGTGTGTGTGTGTGTGTGTGCGTACGTGCATGCTCGTCCAGGAAAAGGACATGAGCGCACATTGAGAGAGCGGCTCTTTTCGGCGTGATCATTTCACGCTTCCCCCCCGAAGCCTTTTTCCACCTAAAGCGTTTAGTTGCAGCTGACTGAGCACTTGCAGGGAGTGCAATAGGGAGCGGAAGGGAAGGGTCGAATTATTTCAACCTACAACTCGCCCAAAAGTAGGCTACTGACTGTAGGACGAAAGAAAAAAGAGAGCGAGAGGGAGAGAAGAAAAACTGTGTGTGAGAGAGAGAGAGAGAGAGAGAGAGAGAGAGAGAGAGGGAGGAAGATAGGGAGAGGGGGGCAGAGGGGAAAACTTTTTTTCTTTTCCTTTTTTCTCCCTCCATCGCCTCCCCGGCTCCCCCTGTACCGGGGTAACATGGACCAGGGGCCCAAGAGTCCGGCACTGCGCCTTGGGAGAGCAGGTAGGGTCGCGCTGAGCTTCTAACTTCACTTTAAAAACGCGTTTTGTGTGTGTGTGTGTGTGTGTTTGTTTGTTTGTTTGTTTGTTTACATTTATGTTGAGAAACGTATTTCAATTAAGGATGAAAATGATTGGATTTTTGTCTTTTTGAGGCGTTTTAGAAGTAGCTAGAAAGTTTTGTGAGCTAAGAATAACAGTTTGATTAAAACTGAAAGTTTAACTTTTTATTATTATTTATTATTATTATTAGGCTATTTTAATATTTTTATTAGCCAGTTTGAGACGCGAAGTGTCTGACTTTCTGATTTTTGTGGACATGAGTATAGGCTAATGTTTTTAGAATTAGATGCGGGAAAGATCAACTAAAAGTAAGTTTTTAGGAAGTTTGAAACATTTTTGCTTTGACAATAAGTCAAAGAATGTGTTGTCCCTTTCTTTATTCAGTTTGTGATGTTATCATTTTTGCTGGCTTTAAATATAATATGGTTTAATATGGTATCCTTTGTTGTGCAATTATTAATTTAGTCCAATTCTTGGGACAAGAGAGAAGCATGAGAGGCTCCCACTTGCCGTGTTGACAGGCAAGTGCGCTTCCAGCTGTGTGCAGCACTTATTGAAAGTCAGAAACACCTGTTGGTCCATGCAGCATCACCTGCGTGTGATTGGTCCAGGATGTTTTCTTCTTTCCTTGGTGTGTGTGTGTGTGTGTGTGTGTGTGTGTGTGTGTGTGTGTGTGTGTGTGTGTGTGTGTGTGTGTGTGTGTGTGTGTGTGTGTGTGTGTGTGTGTGTGCGTGTGTGTGTGTGTGAGAGAGCGAGGGGGGTCAAGGGTGCAAATAAAGAACACACAACACATGCACGCATGCAGCTTTGTTTGCCTCAGTGCAGATGTTCACAGAAAAACATATTTTGAATGTATTTTTCTTGTTTTCGTGTCATTTGCCCTCATGTGCTTCTGGGAGTGGATGGATCATGGATGTATGATTGTCTGTTTTCTTGGGTTGTGGACCAAAAGTTCAAGTTGACGTTGTTGACCAAACAGCTCCAGTCCTTAATAATGACTAAATGCAAGGAGAGATTCACTGCTTGTCTCCATTATAGGCTATTATGCAACAGGTTCATTCTAGGCCTATTCATAAAACAGCGGGGTCTGGTACAGCAATGGAACAGGCCATCGACCTTGTTATGGCACCCAATGGATATCACATCATTTCATAATGCTGCCCGCTGCGCACGCATTGATAAAACGTCGTTTGTCGTTAGAAACATGGGGGCAGGTGATCAGCCTGTATCTGGAAGGCTAATGTGCCGGGAGTATTCAACTGTAGAAAAGCCTCTCCTCCGTCAACAACATGTGTGCTTCAGTCATGTCTCGTGGTAGGCATGCCTAAGCCGAGATAGCAGGCCTATAGCCTTAAGATATATGCATCAACTTTTTTGGAGAGCTACTTCGCGCTGTAGGCGTCTCACCACCAACGACAATAAAGAGTGTATTCCACACACTGCACTTGTAATCTAAACGCTCATAATGTAAATAAATTAGCTGGCCTTATGTTTAAACGAAAATGCGCCATTCATTCATTGCTTTGTGGGATGGGCATGGGCCTCACGCATGGTGAAGGCAATTGGTTGGATAACCTTTTAACAGAGGAAATCGGAGTTAAAAGGGACCTCCCCCGTAACGTCTGAGAGTAGCCTATGGGCCTGCACATCCTCTCACTTTAAGTAAGACGTGCTTCGGGTGCAAATGAATAAATATGGATCTGAAATGCAACCGCGTTTCCCGCCATGCAGGTTTGGCCGTGCGTAAAAGCGTCTGTTCTTTCTCACTGAGCATGCCATTTCACTTAACCATAATGTATAATGGCACAGTCCCCGAATCTAAATGATTTTTGCCCCACAAAAACTTAAAAACACAAGATATTATTTGGTTAATGTAATAGCCTAAATTAGACAGGTCACTAAAGTATTTTGCACAAATGCAAGGGAGAGGGAACATATCCTCCTCTCCTCTCCTCTCCTCTCCTCTCCTCTCCTCTCCTCTCCTCTCCTCTCCTCTCCTCTCCTCTCCTCTCCTCTCCTCTCCTCTCCTCACCTCACCTCACCTCTCCTCCCCCTCTCTCTCTCATTCTCTCTCTCTCATTTTTTAAAGATATGCTTTACGAATACAATTCTGGCGATTTTTCTTGCTCTCTAATAATAATAATAATAATAATAATAACAACATCATCAACATCAAAACAACTATAATAATAATAACAACGATAATAATAATAATAATAATAATAATAATAATAATAATAATAATAATAATAATAATATGATTATTATTAATAATAATAATAATAAGAAGAAGAAGAAGAAGAAGAAGAAGAAGAAGAAGAAGAAGAAGAAGAAGAAGAAGAAGAAGAAGAAGAAGAAGAAGAAGAAGAAAAACACGCAAGGTCAAGTTTGGATTGTAAGGACATGTATGTCCATGCAGGACCTTGCAGTCGACACCCACCCTTGCTCTGCCTATACATTCCAGTTGTGTTTTGCAGTTTTGGACCGTCCATATACTTTTTCTTTTTGCATCCTTACCGAATTGGTAAACTTGGTAAATATTTTTGCATTACATGGTTGCAAGCATACAAACATTACACAAGGATACCAGACGGAACAAATAGCAAAAATGGCCTATAGGCGCCAAGAGGAGGTTACAATATTTTAGATATTTTCTGTGCAAAAGTCGTTTTGTATAGTATAGGCTACCGTCCGCCTTAACGCAGTGTAAAATGCAAACCGAGATAAAGGAGGGAGAGAGATGGAGAAACAGACACAGAAAGACCGAGTGAGAGAGAAATAGAGAGAGAGACGTTGGACAGACAGACAGACAGACAGACAGACAGACAGACAGACAGACAGACAGACAGACAGACAGACAGACAGACAGACAGACAGACAGTCAGACAGTCAGACAGACAGACAGATAGCCTATGAGCCCACATGACGTAGCCTACTTTTAACCTCAAGTGCCCCATCGAAACAAAGGACAGGGCCTGCTAGGACAGATGACAGATTGGTCTTTACTTACACTATCGCCAAGCCAAATGATTACAAAAAGGTCAATTTGATTGGGCCTAGTCTAGACTGTTACTTAGCAGTCAGTGTCACAGTGTTTGGCCTACTCGTCCCTGAGAGTCCAAGACGCTGCACTCTCCAGTCAGTCCATATAGCCTATTGTATTTATTATTACTTTTATATATTTTTTATGAGCAAATGAAAACTTAAGAAGAGATACGGGAGCTTTCTCATTATGTTTACAGTCATCGGGCGTGTAATAAACGAGCTGGTGGAGTTAACATGCGCTATTAATTTTTCATTGCTTTTTCGTTTCGAGGCTCAGGCGCAAACGCAAAGCAGCCGAGCTTGCATGGCGGATGGAGGGAAGGGAAGTGAAGGAAGAAAGAGGGAACACTTAAACAACAACACTGCCTCCAATTTGCCTCCAAATGATTATCACAACTGCACCACATTCTTACTAATGTTAAAAAAGTATACACACCCTTCTCCTCCGCCCCCCATCTTTCCAATTTCAACATTGGAGAGGTAATGAAATATGGTAATGGATTTGGACCCCCGGATTAAAGTCGTCCTACCCTGATGGAAGTTTTCTACAAATTTCCAAGCCTAAAGCAACAACAATTTGTATACATGATTGATTGTGTTTGGCTTTTTTAATTGCTTATGTATTTAATTTGCAAATCGGAGAGACAAGGATGACGGCTGCAATTTGTTTCCGTGGGGAGGAACGATTGGGCCTATAACATCTCTAATAATAAAACAGACTCGGGTTGGAGAAGCAGCGGGTGTAACGAAAACGAAAAACAGTCAAAATGATATCGTCACAAATGTGCTTTTGCTGGAGTCCCTCTTTGGAGAACTCAAGGGCCAAACAGTCTACTCTGCTCTGCCACTCCGCAATATAGGCCTATACCCAGGTCCTTTTTGAAAACGAAACATATAATAAAGACTCAACAACCATCGAATAAACTACAAGAAAACAGAAAACCTTTCGTCTAATGCAGCCTTGAGTCATTTTCAGTCATTGCAACAGCGACTCTCAGGCATTGCATTTTTCGCCTGCTCCTTTCTTCTCTCTCTCCTCCAAAGTCTAATATTTTTACATATGTATGTATGTATGTATGATATTTTAACCAAATCAACATGATTTGTTTCTCAGTTATGAGGCCTAATTCATGAATACTCAGTAAAGAGATGTGAAATATGAATGAGGATTAGTGTGAATGTTTCGGGGTGTACTTGACTGTCAGTGGATTAAAGAGCAGCGAGATGAAATCAATGAAGAATCATGAACCAGTTGGGGTGTTGAAGATGCGGGTGGGGGAGATGTGTCTCTGTAAGCTATTTGACAGTCAAAATATCCAAATACAAATCGTCTTATATTATATTATTAACAATATGCTGCCATAGAGCCTATTGCTCCAGCGAAGTTCAACATTTTGAAACGTGTGTGTGTGTGTGTGTGTGTGTGTGTGTGTGTGTGTGTGAGTGTGTGTGTGTGTGTGTGTGTGTGTGTGTGTGTGTGTGTGTGTGTGTGTGTGTGTGTGTGTGTGTGTGTGTGTGTGTGTGTGTGTGTGTGTGTGTGTGTTTGTGTGTTTGTAGCCCAAGTTTGAACGCCCTCTCGTGGTCCATCCTGCAAACTTCCACGCCAGGGTAGCCTCAGGGAGCAGGTTCAAGGAAAACCCATAGCCAAGCCAACTAAAACTGATATGATTTTAAAGAGAAAACCATTCAAATAAGTTGTTTTTGTGATGACGATCAGAGTGTCTCAGTGTGTGTAGTTCTGTTCTCTCTCAAAATGAGCCAAGTTGCAAGTCTGAAGGTAAACATGGCACATGATGACAGATGCAAGCAAAGCAAGAAATGTATATCCCATAAGAAATTCACATGAATAAACTCAATAGTCAATAATATCATACGTTGACCTTTTCGATACCAAAGGCATTGCCTTGAGGTATGCCATGCCTAATCTTCTGAGGATAAAAAATAAATAACTGCAAAGGCTATTATTGTTGTTCTTAACGGTTTATATACCAGTAAACATCAGATTCCCTATTGACGACAGAACCTAATGATGTCGTTAATATTAGGAGAGGTCACGTGGTCCTGTGTTATAGCCTATAGCCTAAAAATGTCCAATCCAAGACCTGTGTGTGCAGAATATCACCGAGGAGGGAGCTGAAATGATTAAATGTCGAGAAACAGGAAGAGGGGAAATAACACTTTTTAATTTGGTTTATGCTTTAGGCTATTTGTGTTTTAATATTACAGGGGCGAGGCTTAGATATGCCCTCTCAAATCAGGTGGGACGGACACGTATTGAATCCCTTTCAGTTTGGAGTGTAAATGCGATGCTCGCCAATTGCATTTCATTAAAATGGCATCCGTTTGGATCCACAATCAATTAAGTAATGAGTGGGAAATGCATGTTTCATAAGCCTCCCCTACTCTCCTCCAAGCTAAAGATTCATAACATTGTGTTGAAGGAGGGGAATTATGCAGAGCCTTGTGTTCATAACATTTGACAGCTCTCACTCCATATATAGGCCTACAAAGATGGTGAGAGGAATGCAAATCGTGCAGTGTCTATTTTTTCCTCTATTGTGTGGGAAAATGCTTAGTTAGTCGAATGCATTTTGCTGAAACGCGGTGGGCCTACAAATGGCATTTTTATCCGTTTGTATATTCTCTTTTTTCTGTTTTTGCTATCCTCATGCATAAGGTGGACAATTAGTGTTTGGGTTCCCGAGTATTTCCTATATTTTATAAAGCCTTGCTGCAACTAAGCCTCATTTTTTAGTAATACTCAATTAATTAGCCATTTAATATTGACATGAATAAATTGAGCGCAAATGGGTATAAAGGCATTAGGTTTTTTAACCTCGTTAATTGAAATTAAACATACGATCATCTACTCCCCGAGCCCATGCGCCGCTTCGCCGATGCTCCCCCATTGGTCGGCGGACAATTCGTGCGGCGCGTCATTGGCCCAGGCGGGATTCACAGCGGCCAATCACAGTGCTCCCCCATTCGATCCTATCTGGGGCTCGACAGTGACGTGGCGGCAGCGCTCTGGCCGTGATTGGCCAGCTCCGCTGTGACTGACGGGCAGTGTGTGGGCGCATGTGGTTTGGGTTCCAGGGGGCTGGGAGCGCGGGCGCTGTCCGCACGAGAGCAGGTCCTGAAACGCGCTGTGCACCGTGCGCCACCGTACAGGACGCTGCATGCGCAGGGCGCGCTGCACAGGAACGCGACGCGCAGGCAGCCAGCCAGCTTTTCATAATAGTAGGCTATAGCCCTCTGTATATGTGCTATCAAAGCTGCGGCGTTTCCACCCGTCAGCTCGGAGAAAACTACCGGTCGATTTGGGCAGGACTGCTTTTTCCCGTTTCCCATTACGCGGGGAATTTTGTACCCAAATTCACACATAACCGGAGTCCTCCTATACACGTTTTGTGCAGTGAGGCAGAGAGAGAGAGAGAGAGAGAGAGAGAGAGAGATAGAGAGAGAGAGAGAGAGAGAGAGAGAGAGAGAGAGAGAGAGCGCGCACAGAGTGACCCAGAGCTACCTTTCGCTCAAACGGGATAGTTCTCAAGTCAACCTGAGCATCTTTTTAATCTCACCAGATTGTGTTGGCTTTTCTTTTTACTTTATTATCATTTTTTCTGCTTTGTATTTTTGGAGGTTTTTTTGGACACGGTGGATATGAGACTTCAAGATGTGCGCGCTCGCCTGCTCCACTCGCTTGATGGGAGTTTACCAAGAAGTGTTGATGTGAAAGCAACGGCCGAGGACGGTTTCTAACAAGAAGAATGTTACGCGAATGAACTGGAGGCGGGAAGAACACCGTGGATTTGTAACGAATATTTTTGTGTTTAAACTGACTTTTATTTTATTTTAATTTAATTGTTCTACATTAAGGACCAGAGAGAGGAGTTTAGCCTCCACCAGTTCAGGGGTCACGGTCAGCGGACCGAGAAGGAGAGAAAGGGAGGGAGGGAAGGGGGCACCCACAACTTTTAACTTAGGCCTACACCCCCCCCCCCCCCCCACATCTGGTAATACCTCGTCACCTCGTCAATCAATTAAACTCGTTATTTTTCGTTTTTCCCTTTTCTTTTTTTAATCAATAGAGCAAAGAAAAAATCTTCCTTTTGAACGGAACTTGGATCCCTTTGCATTTTTTGGAGGTCACGGTCTCTCTCGGTGTAGACTAGTGACCGCCTGAAGCGGGGCGTCCGGTGGCATTTTCAAGAGCCCTTTTTTATTCCGTAGGCCTACTGGGGCCCTCCATCCCCGCCGTACTGATGGAGATTCACTGTAAGCACGACCCGTTCGCGGCAATGCACAGTAAGTTCACAAGTTTATCATTTGCACCGCCTGCATGCCCTCCCCATCTTCCCCATCTTCCCCAAACAAGCCCTGGTCCGCCAGTAGCCTATATGGCTATGTGCTAGATGCAGCAATGGGCGCATATAGTGCAGATGCAACCACACTGCAAAAAATAAAATAAAACATCCATCTTAATTAGTTGTCATGAAATCATTGTCATGATTATTATTATTATGTATAAAGCGAATGCAAAAGGTCTGACAATCTGTTGAAATAATTCAACATTTGCGTAATGCAAATTAGCTTTCGTAACTTTTTTCATGACATTTTATAGGTCTATTGCAAAAGCCTATTTCAAGATGCTGTGTTCATTTCAAGACAATTCTCGATAGCATGCTGTGGAAGTGATGCACAGCAAATGATCTCTCCCCCATTGGTAAATGTTTTCACTTGTTTTAGGACAAAACGAGCTGTTAAGACTCAATAGCCACTAAGATGGTCATTTTTTGCAGTGATCTGCATGCAAAACTAAG
>NC_139626.1:41294162-41296662 GCF_964638095.1 Poromitra crassiceps | reverse complement strand
TTTATTTATTTATTTATTTATTTATTTATTTATTTATTTATTTATTTATTTATTTATTTATTTATTTATTTATCTTTAATTTAACCGTGTTTTCTAAGTATTCAGCATGACATAAAAACACAAATCCCACGAATCGAATCAAACCCGACCTCATGTAAAAATCCGAAAGAATGTAAATTAAGATATTGCTATTTTATATTTGAATAACAAACTAGCCGCACTATAGTTTCCTCATAGTAATCTGTGGGAAATAGACTTCTGCAGCAGGACAACTATTGATGAAGCAAAAAATAAATCGTTGTTTAGCTTCCCCCAGCCGCTTACCGACAAAATATCAATTATTTCACTCTCGATGAAAATAAAACTTTCAAAACGCCTGCATGGCATATCTCACAGATCTGTTTGCACAAGGAAATGTGCTTCATCTGTATTCTCCATTTCTCCTGGGCAACTTTCCAAACGTTTTTTTCAGCCAAAAGTAATTTCTAGTCTTTTTTTTAAGAGAGAGAAAGAACCGGTGGCGTTTGTTGCGATTTTTCTTTTGCCATATTTTTGAGTCGTCAGGCCGTGACGAGGTAGATGAGAGATGAGAGAGAGAGAGAGAGAGAGAGAGAGAGAGAGAGAGAGGGAGAGAGAGAGAGACCATGGCGCATGGTGACACTGGGAGAGAGTGAGAGAGAGAGACTGCAGGTGACAGAGAGAGAGAGAGAGACTATAGCGACAGAGAGAGAGAGAGAGAGCGCCTAATGGACCTTATTTTCTGGATGGGGGAGCCCGAATATTCTGCTTTATCTCAGTATTTTTTCTTCCTCCCGGAAAGAAACAGTGAATCAATCAAAGCTGCAAGGAGGTGCTGGGCTCTGAAGTCAGCTCCCATAAAGGCTAAATAAATAAAATACAACAGGGACGCATAATGACCCCTGGTCCCCTGGCTGCCTCTGTCCTCCTCTGCTTCTGACTGTTGCTATATACCCAAATGAGGAGGGAATGAAGACGTTGCCAGCAGTTTCCCTCTGGACTGACTGCAGCTTTTACAGGACAATGGTGAAAAGCAGGGGAACTATATGGCAACAGCCACATCTTCCAATTGATTAAACTAATGAACAAGTGGATAATTTGCTGATGACTGATATTTTGTCTGCAGTGATCAATTATTAGACCAAATTCACATGAGAGGACATCAGTCCTGGATTCTCCCATGATGTCATGTTTTTAGATGGTGGTTTTAGATGGTTTGCAAATTATTATTTATTTTGCTTGAACTTTTCTCTGCATTTGAATGATAAAAACCTAAAAGATTGGATTTGGACTCTCTTAGCCTAAGGGATGTTATAGGCCAGTGGTTCTCAAACTTTTTTGCCTTCAGTACCCCCCCTTTCCCTGATTTCTGAATCCAGCAAGTACCCCCTTTGCCCGCCCGGTGAACATTTTGCTTAGAAAACTGCAAGAGTAAACTATAACATATGATGCAATGAATGAATTATTTGAAGAATATAACATTTACAAAATAAGAAATGTCGTGAAAGAGTTGCAATTAGTACCTCCTGAGCAGATTTATTTCAACATTTTATTTATTTTCACGATTTATTCTTACATTTTTCCATTTTGTCCTTTCTCTCCATGTATACCCCCCGTAGCTCCACATACCTCTAGGGGTACGAGTACCCCAGTTTTGGAACCACTGCTATAGACTATAAAGCCATGGTTACAATGTGATATTGTAGGCTGTACAAATATGGCAGCCGCCTTAAATCAAATGAAAAATAACACTTACTCTGAGAATTAGGCTTCAGCGGGCCGATAAACAAACGCCTTTACAGAATGTTTAAGTTTTCCCTATATCAGTATTTAGCCTCTAATACGCTTGGAAATAAATTTCAAATCCATAATCCCTATATACCCCAAGAATGGCGAGAGCCTGGACGTCTAATGCCAACAGTAAATACACAGATAAGTGAATAAATAGTTATCTGCAGGGTTTTTGTAGGTCACAAGTCATTCCTCTCCATCTCTTTACAAAGCAAGGCGTATTTCTCGCCCTGGCCCAGATAGCAAGGGAGAAAGGAACCATTTCATTTACTCTTATCTTGAGAGAGAGAGAGAGAGAGAGAGAGAGACACTGCTCCACACATACCTATGGTGAGGACGACAGTTTGCTGCTCTAAACGAGCCCTGCAACAAACTGTGCTTTGATTCACCAAAGCAAAGCAGGGACGGTTTCAGGAAATAATCATAAAGGAAGGGAGCAGGAATAATGCCTTCACACAACTCCCAAAGCATTCAGAGAGAGAGGTGGGGGGAGGGGGAGAGCGGGAGAGGTAGAGGGAGAGGGGGGGTGGGAGGGGGAGAGCTGGAGGGGGAGAGTGGGAGAGGGAGAGAAAGAGGGAGAGAGAGATGGAGAGAGAGTTGAGGAGTTGACTTCGTTATGTAGGTCAGCAGCCTCTTTCAGATAAATGTCTGAAAGTTTCTGTGTGTGTGTGTGTGTGTGTGTGTGTGTGTG
>NC_139626.1:41281662-41289162 GCF_964638095.1 Poromitra crassiceps | reverse complement strand
CTGCATCTTTCTTTGGGGGGGTGGGGGTGCCAGCTGCCCCTTTGGGTGGCACAGGCACACCACTGGCACCCTGTGGCTACAGAGGTGAATAGTGACCAACTTTGAAACATAAAAAAACAGATACAACAACAACAACAACAACGAAAACATAAAATGCCTCCATACTCCTCAGCTGGTGTAATCCAAGTCTCCAGAAGCCCCGAGATACTAAGTTGACTTGAAAAGATGCCATTGCCATGTTTTTAGCTGAAGTCTTCACTGTAGCCGTGAGCTTAAAGTGAAAGTGGAAAAGCTAAAAACAGCATGTAAATGATGTCTTTTCAAGTCATTTTGGCATCTCATTTAGTGACTTGGATTACGCCATATGCTTTTTTTTTTTTTACTTTTGAAAGTTGCTCACCATTCACTTCAATTGTTTCAGAGAATGCTGTAACGGTGTTTTGCTGTGAAACTACGACAGTTTTGTGAAGAAAAAAAACCCCATCCTTCCATCGGCATGGAGGTGTGACTGAATTTTCATTTTGGGTGAAATTATCCTTTAATTCTCCATTTTGCTCCACTCTAACAACACTTTTCTACTCAATTCCCTACTCCTTTACTTTAGTCTTAAATAGAAGTCTGTCAACAAACAACAAGCAGCTATAATTGGCTCCCTCATGGCTGCAGTAGCAGAGGAACAGGAGGATGTAGACACTGTGGATGACAATTCCAAGGCTATAAAACTTACAACAATGTTCAAATTCAGCTTGACTATGCTCTATTTTATTCTATTCTACTGCGCGGCCTCGCCTGTTCCTCACTTGCCCTATAGTGTTGCCCACTAAATGTTATTGCATCAGTGATGTCACAATGCCTCCTTGTGTGTGTGTGTGCCCCATTATGATATCACTGATGACATCATCAGTGTGTGTGTGTGTGTGTGTATGTGTGTGTGCCCCCCCATGACATCACTGATCAGTCTTGTCACAATGCCTCGTTGTGTGTGTGTGACATCATTAACCAATCTTGTCACAATGCCTCCTTGTGTGTGTGTGTGTGTGTGTGTGTGTGTGTGTGTGTGTGTGTGTGTGTGTGTGTGTGCGCCCTTATGACATCACTTTTGACATCATCACTGATGACATCACTGATGACATCACATCATTAGCTAATTAGCCTAATTAAAAGATACGGCCCCATCAGGTCACCCGCAATGGTGCCCTTTACGCCCCCTGAAAGTTTCAGCCCGATCCCACTTAAAATGGCATAGCTGTGGCCGGACACAGAACTTGAAACAAACATCGCCCACATACTCAATTTGATATAGATATCTCTCACTCTTACATTATTTCCCCTCCTTATATTTCTATTTCTTCAGGGGAATATTAGTGTATCTTTAAGTAAGGGGCGAGGGCCTTGGTCAATAATTAATTGGAATCGCTTCATTTACTTGAGCATTTGCTAAAACCTGCCCGGGGTGCAACATGGCCAATGTACTTTGGAATAAACCAACCGGGTCCATATGTAAACTCTATTTCAGCTAGGGGCCAGCAGCTGTGGGACCCAAACCCAGAGAATCTGCTCTGCCGGTTACCATACTGCTGAGTAACCAAACTTCAAAAACAATATACATAAAAAGGAATATAAATGCGAACAAAAAAGTGGTTTTATGCACTCACTTTTGAACAAAAAAAAATGTGTTTGAAATGATAGCAAGGAAAACTCTTCGTTTTAGGGTTGGCCAATTCCTCGAGGGGGCTGATGTGCTTGGATTTTTGCTGAGCATGTTGTCATTTAACTGAATACAGATTTACCAGTTGTTAGTTTATAGACTAGAGGAACAAATTAGTTTTTTCAGATCCCCCCACCCCCCCATTTTCTCCCCAATTGTACTTGGTCAATTCCCCCTGCTGTACCAGTCGTTGCTCCACCTCCTCTGCTGATCTGGAGAGAGTTGTAGACTAGCACATGCTTCTTTACACCTGACAGCGAGGAGTTTTACCTTCATGACGTAGCTAGGCGCGTGGGAGGATCACGCTATTCCCCCCAGTTCCCCTCCCCCCCCTGAGCAGGCATCCCGACCGACCAGAAGATGCACTAGTTCAGCGAGGCAGGACACATCACGCCTTACTCCGGCTTCCCACCCGCAGACACGGCCAATTGTGCCTGTATGGACGCCTGACCAAGCCGGAGGCAACACGGGGTCTCAAACAGAGGAACAACAAATTCTTGATGACACAACAACCACAACATGAGCATAAATACAACACCATGAGCGACACTTCAGGCTTCAGCCTGAAGTGTCGCTCATGGTGTTGTATTTATGCTTCTCTCCTCGGTTCAACGGTCACGTGACACTCGAACGCAGTCAGCCAAGAGAAGAGAGGGAATGCACAGGGAAACCACCTCGGAGGCAAGATGTAACGTACTTGGCTGCAGCCGCATATAAACGACACACAACCACACAACTGACCTCCTCTCTCTCTGGGAAAGTTGGTCACGATGTTCTTTGTGATTTTCACGAAGTCATACATCAAGGACAGGCTGATAAAAATAGCGGGGACACGTTCATTCATTTCAATCGGGGCGAAAACCAAAACAAGGAAGTCAAGCGCGTGCCGTCTATATAGCCAATCAGACTTGCGCGATACTACTATGACGTAGTCAGCGACACTAGACATTTCACCAGGTAGCAGACACTGCTCGCCGACACTTGAAAGTGTCGACTCAAGTCCTCATTTCTGTCGGCGACCGTTTCAAAAGTGTCGGCAGACAAAGCATAAATTGGGCTTTAGAGAGCGAGCCTCTCTCCTCCTGCCTTTTACTGGACAAGAGACATGAGTGAGGGAGAGGCCAGAGAGGCCTGGAGTGTCACTTCTCTAAAGGGCCGGCAGACAGTTATGAATGAGTAGTGAGGCGTGCTACAGATACACCATGTTTATGAATGAGTAGTGAGGCGTGCTACAGATACACCAAGTTTATGAATGAGTAGTGAGGCGTGCTACAGATACACCATGTTTATAAATGAGTAGTGAGGCGTGCTACAGATACACCATGTTTATGAATGAGTAGTGAGGCGTGCTACAGATACACCATGTTTATCAATGAGTAGTGAGGCGTGCTACAGATACACCATGTTTATGAATGAGTAGTGAGGCGTGCACTTAAGCAATGCATTTGACCTTCATGTGCTTCAGTGGAGCCGCTCAGCAGTCAAACAGAGCTGCTCTACTGTGTGAATATGGATAGCTGTGTATACTCCTCCTGTAACCACTCCTCCTGTAACCACTCCTCCTGTAACCCCTCCTCCTGTAACCACTCCCCTGAGAATACGGTCTACGGTCAAGACAAAATACAACAGATTCAAAAAGAGGTGAGCTGGGGTTGTGAACTTGATCATACTGGAGTGAGGGGGCGCCACCGGTAGTGTAGCAGGTAGATTTCCTGCCTACCAACATGAGGGTCGCAGGTGTTACCTCCGGCTTGGTCGGACGTCCATACGGGCACAATTGGCCGTGTCTGCGGGTGGGAAGGCGGATTAAGGGTTGTGATGTGGTGTTGCCTCCTCTGGTCGGTCGGGGGCGCCTGTTCGGGTTGGAGGGGAACTGGGGGAATAGCGTCATCCTCCCACGTGCTACGTCTGCAGGTGAAACACCTCGCTGTCAGGTGCAAAGAAGCGGCTGGCGACTGCACATGAAGCATGTGCTAGTCAACAACAACCCTCCACAGATCGGCAGAGGGGGTGGGGCAATGACCGGGACATCAGGGGGAATTGGCCAAGTACAATTAGGGAGAAAACAGAAGAAAAATCTGAAAAAACTTGATTAAAACAAACAAACAAACAAAACAGTTAATACTGCAGTGACTGCAGTATTACTGCACAGAAAGACACTAATGAAGTCAATACAAATGTTTGTAGTCTTTGGCTTTTGTTGCCTCACTGTGTGCCTTTTATTCTGAGCAGAATTTAAGTTGCAAGCTTTTGACTTTTCGAAAACTCTTAACATCTCTACAAATGTTTCTTGTTTGTTTTTTCAATCTGCGTGCGAGTAACTCCCCCTCTGAAGAAGTTGATGTTTTATTCGTTTCATTTCATTGCCACGCCAATAACAGCAGAGCTCAATCTGCCCTTTGTAATTCACCTCATCTCGCTCAGTGGTTTGAACCGAATCCTAACGAAAGAATAGCTGTAACCTGGATCATTTTCACTGCTTTTCTCCCGGTTAATCTCTCTCTCCTTCACATGCTCACACCGTGCGGCTCTCTCTTGCAGGACATGGCGGCGTGAACCAGCTGGGTGGCGTGTTTGTAAACGGCAGGCCCCTCCCAGACGTCGTGCGACAGCGAATCGTCGAGCTCGCCCACCAGGGGGTCCGGCCCTGCGATATCTCCCGCCAGCTACGAGTTAGCCACGGGTGTGTCAGCAAGATACTGGGCAGGTAATATGCACGCGCGCGCGCACGCACGCGCACACACACACACACACACACACACACACACACACACACACACACACACACACACACACACACACACACACACACACACACACACAGACTGTTGCCCCTCCCTCTGGCCGTGATGCCCTGAGATCCCTAAGGCCACCTTGACAGTGCCCTGCTACCAGCCTGCTGCTGTCAGTTGCTTTAAAAGCGTCACCTGTCTCAGTTTAATGTAGCTGCCCTATGCAAAGGATGTGTCATTGGCTCATTTTAACACACATTTCAGAAAAATCACACTTTACGATGTCAATAGAGCGATGGCCTTTGTGCCCGGGCATGTGGCCTTGTGCCCTAAAAATAATAATTTGCGACGCCGAAGACCCGATGGCCTTGCCCCTAAAATGACACTTGGCTAAGGTGTAGAAACATGTCGGCATCCTGGTTTGACGTCGTTATTTTAAGACACTTATTTAAACACCATCTGGAAACGTCTTCAGATTTGTCCGTTTTGCCAGGATGGACCAGGACCAGTGAAAAATGTCAGTTCAGAATGCCGTCCTCTTTATGCGTCCGGTTCATCTTTCCAGTATGGTCAGTGGACATAACCGAACGACGGCCGAGTTCTGTGTGACTGAAGCTACCCAGCGAGCATTTTTCGGTTGAAAAGACGTTTAAAAAACGTTTAGGGTCAACGTTGAAAAAACGTGCAAGGAAGGTTTGAAAGTGAAAGTTTTTTCACCCACTATTTGCAGACGTTTATTGAACGTTCAGATTTAGACCATATTTCACCAGGTTCTTAAATTAAAAATTCAGCAGCGCACACGGGATTCGAACCCCGCTTTCCCACATTCAAGCCAGTCCGCTTAACGCGCTGAGCTATACATTTTCTTATACTCTATAGAGAGCTGGGCACATATATACTCTATCTCGCACACAACTTGTAGACTACATGATTGTCGACGATCGGGAGTTAAGTTATTTTATGTGATGTGTACGAGACTATTATATTAATGTAACAGACTAAAATTATGTTGTGTGTGTGTGTTGTCTATAGGCTGTAGCCTATGGCTTCAGAGGTTACTTCATTTAACACCAGAGACTGAGGAGGTACACAGAGCCTCGTATACAGTCTGTTACAATAACATAGCGCCCAGAGCACCTCGTTCCGCACTTGGTGCAGACCGGTGCAGACTTGCTTTGGTCTAGTCTAGTCAGTCACGGTTAGTATAGCTAGCAATTAAGTACTTGCGCATGCACGTTGCGGCAGGAACTGAATTCATTATTTTATAGTATTGCGCTAAACTATTAACCATAGTTGTGTCCTGGAAGCTTTTTGCTGGCACCACATAGCCTATATAGTCCCATATTTATGATATTTCATGTGACATAAAATGCGTTGAAATGTAGTTTTCGTATAGACCAGATTTCAACTCTCAGTTACACAATAAAATTGACAAATGCCAATCCACACACTATCAATATTGCCTCTATTCCAAGCTACAACAAATGTTTTAACAATATGATGAACCAAATTGTGTTTTTTTACACGTTGACGTTGTAACCGCATTTTAGCCGGTTGAAAAGAGGGTGAAATTAGGTCTTAGACGTTCAAACCCAATATCACCCAGATTTCAACTAAAAATCAACGTTGAAAAAACGTTTTGTGCTCGCTGGGTACTGTAAGGTCCAACACATCCACTCATTCACTGTCCATTCTGTCGCTAGTCCAGTTTCACCGCAACGTTCTCCACACTGTCTCTCCCCCCTCCCCTTATTACCGTCTCTCCTTTCTCTCCCTCCCTCCTCTCTCCCATTTTGCCACTTATACTCATTTTTTCTGCCTTTTCACCTTCCTCGTCCATATTTCTGTGCCTCTCTATACGCCCCCCCCCTTACTCTCTCTCTCTCTCTCTCTCTCTCTCTCTCTCGCTCTCGCTCTCTCCCTTTTCAAAGCTATAAATTCAGGAGTAAATCCCTGCTCGTTCCGTCCCTCGGAGAAGAAAGGGCCACAAAAGGGAAGAGATTCATCACTTTTTAGAATTAGCATCAAAATGAAAGTAGTAGCATATTTCTGTGCCCACCCCAAAAAAAGACGGAAGAGATGGAGAATGGGAGAAAGACAAGAACAAGGAACGGCAAATCAAAAGGGGGAAAAGGGGTGCCGGAAAAGAGAGAGTGAGAGAGAGAGAGAAAAAGAGCGAGAGACCATTTGTGGGGACGGAGGGTAAGGATTAGCTACAGCGACCCTCAGCTATATCAAAAAATGTGTTGCTCATTGTTCTCCCCTTGCCCCTCTCTCTCTCTCTCTCTCTCTCTCTCTCTCTCTCTCTCTCTCTCTCTCTCTCTCTCTCTCTCTCTCTCTCTCCCCCCTGTCCTGGCCGTTCAACTCACTGAAGCGTTACCGTGAGGGGGGAGGAGAGGGGATCGAGGGATGGAAGGAGGGAGGGAGGGTTGTTTTATCCTCTCCTCTCTGTCTCTCTGGTGCCAGCAGAACAAAAACACCAACTCTACCACCCTGTGTGTGTGTGTGTGTGTGTGTGTGTGTGTGTGTGTGTGTGTGTGTGTGTGTGTGTGTGTGTGTGTGTGTGTGTGTGTGTGTGTGTGTGTGTGTGCGTACGCTCACGTGCATGTGTGTGTGTGTGTGTGTGTGTGTGTGTGTGTGTGTGTGTGTGTGTGTGCGTACGCTCACGTGCACGTGTGTGGCTCAGCGATGTGCGGATATCAATAACCATGCTCGTTTATTCACAATGATTCAGCTGTGAATAATTTAAATAGTTTTCCATTTGAAAATAGATTGTTTTTCCTTTAGCTGTGTTTATACTCCCGCTGTGAATAGTAGAACTGCACACACCCGTGTGTGCACACACACACACACACACACACACACACGCGCGCGCGCGCGCGCACCCACCCACGCACACACACACGCACGCACACACACACACACACATGCGGGAGCGTGCACGCACAAAGAAAGACAAGGAAACACACATATGCAGGAACACACATCTTCACGGAAGGGATTACTCTACCGTACAGCGATGGAGAGAGAGAGGGAGAGAGAGAGAGAGAGAGAGAAAGA
>NC_139626.1:41266662-41269162 GCF_964638095.1 Poromitra crassiceps | reverse complement strand
TTTCCTTGGCTAGCCAGATAGTGTGGTTGGTGTTGTACCTTGTCTCCTTGGCTAGCCAGATAGTGTGGTTGGTGTTGTACCTTGTCTCCTTGGCTAGCCAGATAGTGTGGTTGGTGTTGTACCTTGTTTCCTTGGCTAGCCAGATAGTGTGGTTGGTGTTGTACCTTGTTTCCTTGGCTAGTCAGATAGTGTGGTTGGTGTTGTACCTTGTTTCCTTGGCTAGCCAGATAGTGTGGTTGGTGTTGTACCTTGTTTCCTTGGCTAGCCAGATAGTGTGGTTGGTGTTGTACCTTGTCTCCTTGGCTAGCCAGATAGTGTGGTTGGTGTTGTACCTTGTTTCCTTGGCTAGTCAGATAGTGTGGTTGGTGTTGTACCTTGTTTCCTTGGCTAGTCAGATAGTGTGGTTGGTGTTGTACCTTGTCTCCTTGGCTAGCCAGATAGTGTGGTTGGTGTTGTACCTTGTCTCCTTGGCTAGCCAGATAGTGTGGTTGGTGTTGTACCTTGTTTCCTTGGCTAGCCAGATAGTGTGGTTGGTGTTGTACCTCGTCTCCTCGGCTAGCCAGATAGGTTGGTGTTGCTGACAGTGGGGGTGGGGGCACTCGGTGGGGTAGCACAGAGTGTCAGGATCGGTGTCAGACATGGGGATCTATTCGCGGGTAGTTGGGGGCCACGGGGAACTTGGTAGGTCTTGAGAAGCTGGGGTGTTGTGGAACTTGATGGCTGGGGCTGCACAGTTCGAGGTTTGGGAACGGTCGCAGAGATTGCAGAAGTTGCTGGTTGCAGAAGTTGCAGGTTGCAGACGTTGCAATCAGCCGCAAGGAAATCCCGAATGAGCGCAGCGTCAAGGATGAACCGGCGGGGAACCCAACTGCGTTCCTCGGGGCCGTACCCCTCCCAATCCACCAGGTATTCAAACCCACGACCCCTGCGCCGCCTGTCCAACAGCCGCCGGACCATGTAGGCAGGGTGGTCGTCGATTAACCGAGGCGGCGGGGGGGCCGCCGCAGGAGGGCACAAGGGACTAGAGTGCACCGGCTTGACCTGGGATACGTGGAAGGTATGGTTGATGCGACGGAGAGAAGCAGGTAGAACCAAGCGGACAGCCGCAGGGTTCACAACCCGCTCAATAACAAAAGGCCCGATAAAACGGGGCGCAAGCTTCCTTGACTCAACCTTCAAGGGAACGTTCCGAGACGAGAGCCACACTCTCTGACCCGGCGCATAGGCTGGGGCCGGTGTGCGGCGGCGGTTAGCCTGGACTTGCGTCTTGGCAGAGGAACGTAATAGTGATGCGCAAGCCCTCTTCCACGTGCGACGGCAACGGCGCAAATGTGTCTGCATGGAAGGCACCGCAACCTCCTCCTCCTGGGAGGGGAACAAGGGCGGCTGAAAACCGAAGCAGCATTCAAAGGGAGACATGCCGGAAGAGGCGTTGGGGTGCGCGTTGTGGGCGTACTCAACCCACGGCAACTGGGCACTCCAGTGGGAGGGGTCAGCAGCTGTGGTGCAACGCAGCATGGTCTCCAACTCCTGGTTGACCCTCTCGGCTTGGCCATTAGTCTGCGGGTGATAACCCGACGAGAGGCTGACAGTCGTGCCAAGAGCCGTACAGAAGGCCTTCCAAACCCCCCACACTGGAGACTGCTATGGATGTTGCATCAGAGTGGGAGAACCTAAGATCCTTGGAACTGGGTGAGGTCACCCCTAGCGCCAGGGTTGGAAGGACCCTAGGGGGCCTGGAGGTCGACTTTGGACAGGCTGAGGCTCTGAGTTTGAGCCAAGTTTTGGACCGAGGTCGAAAGACTCAGGTCCATGATCCCGGGCGGGGGAGCTCGGCCGGGCCAAGAGACGCCCAACCGCGCCGCAGATGCCGTTCCTCACCCTGCCCCCTCCGCTACCGCGGCCCTTGCCGCTGCCCCCCCCCTCTCGATCGGGCAGAGACCACGTCTCCCCTGAGGAAAGACAACGCCGTATCCGCGACAACCTCTGCCGTTATTGTGGTCGAGGACTGCCCCATCCGCTTGAGAGGACGCAGGACACCAAAAGACTAGGCTCAGTAGCCGTTGGGCAGATGCTACTGAGCCAGACCGACTGCGCCCCTCTGCCCGTATCGTCGTTTGATTGCACCCTCTCGTGGCGGGGCCGGCCACTTGCCCTCCCAGCCTTCGTCGACTCGGGGGCGGAGGGGTGCTTCTTAGACCGCGGTATTGTTACTCGACTAAGCGTGGGGACCGTCCCACTCTCCCCCGCCCTTGAGGCCATAACCCTCGGGGGCCAGCGCTTCGCCCAGATTACTGAAAGAACCATGCCAGTTGACCTTCGCTTTTCTGGGAACCATCGGGAGACAATTCACTTCCACGTGACTGACTGTCCCAACACTCCCGTGGTCCTCGGCCGCCCCTGGTTAAACCTGCACAAACCCTTCCTCCAATGGTCCCCAGGCAAGGGCAAGGTGGTCTCGTGGAGCCCCTATTGCCATGCAAATTGCCTTTTCGCCGCG
>NC_139626.1:41256227-41263727 GCF_964638095.1 Poromitra crassiceps | reverse complement strand
TCCTGATCACTTTGAAGGCAGCATCTATAGACCATGAAGGCAGCCAGGATCCCACTAACGTTACTGTACTTCTCGACAAGACACAGAGCCTATGCTGCCTCTGATTGGCTTGCCCTGAAATTCTTACCATAAACTTAACCAATAGCGCTTGAATGCTACGCAGGGTGGGTCTTGCCACCAAAGTAGGTAGTGTGACCCATAAACACGACCACAGCGTCACCATGGACAAACCTCCCGATGACTCACCACCATGGCCATAAGTAAATACATGACATTGATATTTTTGCTGGCATGATTACTTTTTTTGTAGGCTATTATACTTAATTTCATATATCACACATGTACATTGTAAAACAAAAATTCTTTGAAGGTTTTTCTGCGTAGCTTGTAGTTTCCTAAACTACATTTCTCCCAGGGTAGCTTTGCTGTACTTCAAACTACTTCCATGGTGATTGAAGTAGTTAGTAGCTTCCTAAGCTATGCTTTCAAAGTAGCTTCCCCAACACTGACTATAGCACTGAATTGAGTTTGTCAAAGAGAAGGCATTGTTTTTGTTTTATAAATACACTATCAAAGTCAGACTGATTACTCTTTCTTTCTTTCTTTCTTTCTTTCTTTCTTTCTTTCTTTCTTTCTTTCTTTCTTTCTTGCTACATCACTCCTTTTCTCTCGGGGGGCCATAGCCTGGTGCAAATGGATCTGTATTCTCACTCCAGATGGAAAAAAATATATATATCTGAAGCCCCTTCCCCCTCTCCACCTGTCTGTCATATCACTCCCCTGCTGCTGGACACACACACACACACACGCACACACACGCACGCACACGCACACACACACGCACACACGCACACGGTGACCCCCAGGACTAAAATAGGCTCTGGGTTGGGAGCGGTGAATTGCCTCTCTAGCGGGGGATTTTCACCCTCAGCCCCTTTTTCTCTTTATCTTTCTCTCTCGTTCTCTCGTTTCTAATCATTTGCGGCCGCGACTCTTCACACTTCTTATAATTGTCTCGTTCAGTCCCTCAGCCTTGTGCAATAACTGCAGGATACCAGAGCTCACAGTCTAATACTGATACCAAAGCAATATATATTTGTGTGGGTCTGTGTGTGTGTGTGTGTGTGTGTGTGTGTGTGTGTGTGTGTGTGTGTGTGTGTGTGTGTGTGTGTGTGTGT
This sequence comes from Poromitra crassiceps, assembly GCF_964638095.1. Lineage (NCBI taxonomy): Eukaryota > Metazoa > Chordata > Actinopteri > Beryciformes > Melamphaidae > Poromitra > Poromitra crassiceps. Next base: position 41,262,549 of record NC_139626.1, on the reverse strand, counting down.
GTGTGTGTGTGTGTGTGTGTGTGTGTGTGTGTGTGTGTGTGTGTGTGTGTGAGAGAGAGAGAGAGAGAGAGAGAGAGGTAAGAGTTTTTGAGAGAGTAAGCAGGAGAAAGAGGGCGTGCTATGTGGTAATGGAATGCATTTGTATAGCATTTTCCCCCCGAGACTCCGCCATCTATACGGAGTCACTCAGTCCCGTATCAGACCAGTTTATTCCCTACTTTGCTCTCACTGCGTTCTCCACATCGTCATTTACTTGATCCAACCTCTTTGTCATTCCGCCCCCATCGCTCCTCTCTTGTTGTCTGTCTGGCCGCCGCTCCCTCTGTCATACAAACCACATGGCCTGTCCTCCTTTCCTCGCTTCAAAATCTCTTCTGCCTTTCACTGCTCTTCTCGTTGCATTATGCTCTAGGGGTGTCCCAAAAAAGAATCGATTCATGTAAGAATCGCGATGACAAAGAATCGATTCTGAATCGATTCTCAACTTCCAAAATAGTTCAAAATTTACTTATTTTTTATGTAAGAGCATTTTTATGTTTTGTATTACTTGAACTTCTTTTAATTGAGGTCATCAAGAATACAACGTTATTATTATGTTTAGCATGAATAAATCTTTTGTCTAAAGTTTGCCTTTGTGTGTCGGCTACTGTGTTTACATTATTGCGATCCGTTGATAAAACATTTCCAAATGAAAAAAACTATAATCTTATACACTTTTTTCTGCTTTCATGCCATATTTTTTCTACACTGCCTTTCTTAGCACACATAGCGGACTGGAGTAGATCCTGAAATCCCCCTATCTACTGAATTGAGAATCAATTTCGCGCATCGTTTTGAATCGAGAATCAATTTCGAATCAAATCGTGACCCCAGGAATCTAAATTGAATCGTGAGATTCCCAGATTCACACCCCTAATATGCTCGTCACATATATCCCTCTAACATTCTCCTCTCTCTCTCTCTCTCTCTCTCTCTCTCTCTCTCTCTCTCTCTCTCTCTGTCGCCGCTGCGCAGGGCTGCAGGAATCGCCGCTGGCCAATGGGCACAGCCACGGTGGGCGGGACTTCCTCAGGAAGCAGATGAGAGGGGAGCTGTTCTCGCCGCAGCAGATCGAGGTATTGGACCGCCTGTTTGACAGACAGCCCTCCTGTCCAATCCAATCGTGCTCTGACCTCTATGTGAGCCCAGACTCTGGCAAGCAGGTAAGGGCGTGGCACCGTGCAGGCAGTGGGCTGAGCCCTTGTGGGTGCAAGTCAAGGGTCAACAAGGCTGTACGGGGGCGGGGCTATGGGATGGCAGAGGAATGCTAAACACATGCTTGGTTCCAAATGGTTGCAAATGTGAGAGACTCTATTTTGTGAACTGATCCAGGATCATGTGAACATCGCTCAGTTTCCAGGACAAGATGTTACAGAGGGCATTTTTAAATTGACTATGGACTGTTCCTGCTTGCTCTGGATTAGCTGCAGCTCAGTCAGTGGATGCTTCTGCTATTCTCCGATAGATATAAACAGGTTTGCTTGTTTTGATCTACTGTTACATTGCTTTCACCCGCATTTATTTACATGTAAATCTTATGCCGTCGAGGGGTATGGGAAAAGGACGCTTCATTATAGAGGCTATTGATATGCACCCATAGATACGCAGCAGAGCTTGGCAAACTGTCCACCATAGTATTCAGCGCCGATATGATGCATAATCAAACTCTTTGATTGCAAGTTTGCTCGTCTCTGCTTTTAGCTAAAAGCCTGTCCTGCCTGCTATGCCTTTGCCATGCCAATCTTGAGAAAACAGGGGGAAAAATTTCGGATTTTTTTTTAATCAAATTCACAGTGAAATTGCAATTGACTCTTTCTTAAGAGCATTTAATTCTATTTCCACAGTGTTACATAAGAATGTATCTTAATATTTTCTCTCACTATTTGGATGTTGGCTGTGCTTCACTTTGTGAACTGTGTGACGAGAAACGGCCAGCGTCCTCTGCTGGCCTGTTTCGGCGGTGTTTTGGTCGGGGCTGACAGACAGTCTGGCTGTAATAGAGAGCCAGTCAGGCCTATTGACATTCCTATAATCTAGACACACCGCAGGGGTTAATGAGCATATTGACCCGCCTCTCATTATGACCTCACTTCCTGCAGGGGTTAATGAGCATATCGACCCGCCTCTCATTATGACCTCACTTCCTGCTGCTCGGGGACGCCGATGGAGCTGCTTGCATGTTGATGCATCTTGGGAATGTTGTGCGTGTGTGTGTGAAACAGAGAGCGAGGCAGGGTGTGTCTGTTTGTGTGTGTGTGTGTGTGTGTGTGTGTGTGTTTGTGTTTGTGTGTGTGTGTGTGTGTGTGTGTGTGTGTGTGTGTGTGTGTGTGTTTTACTGTTTGTGTTGTGTGTGTCTGTTTGTGCGGGTGTGTGTGTCTGTTTGTGTGTTTGTTTGTGTGTGTGTGTGTGTGTGTGTGTGTGTGTGTGTGTGTCTGTTTGTGTTTGTGTGTGTGTGTGTGTGTGTGTGTGTGTATGTGTGTGTCTGTGTTTGTGTTTGTGTGTGTGTGTGTGTGTGTGTTTCTGTTTGTGTTGTGTGTGTGTCTGTTTGTGCGTGTCTGTTTGTGTGTTTGTTTGTCTGTTTGTTTGTGTGTGTGTGTGTGTGTGTGTGTGTGTGTGTGTGTGTGTGTGTGTGTTCATGATGAATCTAAATTGACCTCGAGCCCTTTCCCAGCAAGAACTTGATGTAAATCTGAGTGGAATGGACAGGTGTAAGTAATGCACCAAATAACATGGCAGCATTTGTATTCTCTCCGCCTTTTCTCACATGTATTCTGATCTACGCCGCTCCAGTCTAATCGCTGCGACAATATGAAGGAAATAGTTTGCCAACATCTCAAAATGACACATTAAGTTTCCTTAACCTTTTCAACATATCCCTGCTTCAGTTGTCTTTATGCCGTCCATGTCGAGGGCAAGAGGACAAACATATTAGTGGGCTGGAAGTGACTCCGACCACAACCTAAGACCCGCAGGGCAGGCAGGCTTCTTCAGCCCATTCACTTCCTGCTGACCCACATGGGGAGTGGAGTGGCACAGGGCGAGAGGTCGACAGGGATTGGCCATAGTCGCTCTATAGACTACGACTCAAGACTATAATACCCATGATTCATAGGTCAGTGTGCTCGCTGAGCCCGGTCAAGCCGCAGGGGTCGAGGTCGGGGACGGGGGGTGCATTAACCTCCGGCTCGGCCCTGGGGTCCAACGGGCTTTAGGAGAAATGCATTGTGATTACAAAGAGGTTGCAAGCGTGCGCGCACACGACGCACGTGCACACGCGCGTGCACGCACACGCACACACGCACATCCTCTACCTCCACTCCCTTCTCTCATCCTGTCTCTGGTACCCCACCTCCCCCCTTTCCCAGCCTGCATTTCCCAGAGGGAGTGATTGACAGTTATACCCTTAACACTGACAGCCCCAACTCAGCCTCTCTGGTATGTGGGCTGAGGTGTGTGTGTGTGTGTGTCCATGTGTCCGTGTGTGTCGGTGTGTGTGTGTGTGTGTGTGTGTGTGTGTGTGTGTGTGTGTGTGTGTGTGTGTGTGTGTGTGTGTGTGTGTGTGTGTGTGTGTGTCGATGTGTGTGTGTGGCGGTGTGTGTGTGTCGGTGGGTGGATGGGTGGTGGTGCTGGGGTTACGGTCAAGGAGGGTCATCTTGTGTTGTGACTGACGTGTCTAAAAGATGCCGCTTGGCCCTGCTGTTGATGTTGCTGCTATTGCAGTGTGTGTGTGTGTGTGTGTGTGTGTGTGTGTGTGTGTTCAAGAGAGAAACAGAGGGGCAAAGGAGGGCTAGGAAAGGCTCCCTTTCAGGTGGTAACAATGTATTATAAGTGCATACTAGAGTCCTCTACACTCTTCTATCCACACGGCTCTGCTGCATATACTACTGTCATTATCTCACACTCCCTATGATGTCATTATCTCACACTCCCTATGATGTCATTATCTCACACTCCCTATGATCTCATTATCTCACACTCCCTATGATCTCATTATCTCACACTCCCTATGATGTCATTATCTCACACTCCCTATGATGTCATTATCTCACACTCCCTATGATGTCATTATCTCACCCTCCCTATGATGTCATTATCTCACCCTCCCTATGATGTCATTATCTCACACTCCCTATGATGTCATTATCTCACACTCCCTATGATGTCATTATCTCACACTCCCTATGATCTCATTATCTCACACTCCCTATGATGTCATTATCTCACACTCCCTATGATCCCTATGATGTCATTATCTCACACTCCCTATGATCTCATTATCTCACACTCCCTATGATCTCATTATCTCACACTCCCTATGATCTCATTATGTCACACTCCCTATGATCTCATTATCTCACACTCCCTATGATCTCATTATGTCACACTCCCTATGATCTCATTATCTCACACTCCCTATGATCTCCTGGCTTCTTGCATTGAAACATGTTCATAACGTGTTCATTATGACTTCTTTCTTCTCCGCGCATGAAGAGATACAAAAATAAAATGGCTCACGTTCCACACACACACACACACACACACACACACACACACACACACACAAGGAAAGCTTATTTTTCCCGTCACCGCTCGTTACTCTTCTAGCCCTTCGTCTCAAGGCCTTTCCTCCTCCGTCCTCCCTAACATGCCATGCTTTTATCTCATCTCTCTCTCTCTCTCTCCCCTTGTCTTGTTCCCCCTCTCCCTGTAGTCAATTAGGACGCACTATTAATTTGTGTGTGTGTGTGTGTGTGTGTGTGTGTGTGTGTGTGTGTGTGTGTGTCTGTGTGTGTCTGCGTGTGTGCCTGTCAGAGAGAGTTCATTTGAATTTCCCTTCAATCACTTCCTATTACCCAGGTGATAAATCAGCAGAGCCGACTGTGCTACCCACCCGTGCTGCCCCAGGTCCAAATGCCCACCCTGGTACGAACGTGGAAGAGAGAGAGAGAACGGGGGGAGGGGGGAGGAGGGGGGGGGGGGGGACTACATGCCATCCCTCCTCTTCTCTCTCCTCATCCATCCCTCCGTTTCAAAAGCTTAGGAAGTTCACGAGCGAGGTGGTTGAACTGATGGCAGTCGCACACGTGTCCTGTGGGACCGCAATAGTAGCCAATATAGCGCAATGTAATTTCCAAATTCAACTCAATAGATAGGTCAATATTATATAATAAGCCAATATTTCATTCTTACATTATATTTTCGACTTGGGCATATCTAACTTTTATGGCTTCTATTCTCCTCTGTGTGGAGGTCTGCGCCAGCCTGTGCACATATGAATGTCCTCCCCACTGCCACCATCGATCAGCATGCCCACGGATGAATCGCTTCCCCACAATCCACGTCTCAGTTTGCAGCCCTCTGAGGGAAACGCATTTGTTTATAGTCGAGCCTTTTTTCCATCAGCTCTACAGAAGACAATATGGTGAGAGAGAGAGAGAGAGAGAGAGAGGGAGAGAGAGAGAGAGAGGGAGAGAGAGGGAGGGAGATGAGGAAATCGTGAGCTATTTGGGGAATGGAGAAGAGTGGAAATACTATTATGCAAATGGTGCAAGCCACTGTGTGTGTGTGTGTGTGTGTGTGTGTGTGTGTGTGTGTGTGTGTGTGTGTGTGTGTGTGTGTGTGTGTGTGTGTGTGTGTGTGTGTGTGTCAGAGGGCCGATTAGGTCTCATCTGTTATTGATGTGAGATTTGGCCCAAACCATTACCTTCATATCTGAGTCAGTATACCAACCTGCTGTGTATAAGAGAGAGAGAGTGAGGGAGCGAGGGAGGGAGGGAGAGAAAGACGACAGCAGAAGAATTGCCTGGTTGGGCGTCCGGGTAGTGTAGCGGTAGATTCCCTGCTTACCAACACAAGGGTCGCAGGTTCGCACCCCCGTGTTACCTCCGGCTTGGTCGGGCGTCCATACAGGCACGATTGGCTGGTGTTTGCGGGAGGGAAGCCGGATTGGGGGTATGTGTCCTGGTCGCTGCACTATCTACAGATCCATAGCATGGCTCTACCAACTAGCAGGCTGGTTAGCTCAGATGGTAGAGAACCAGACTTAGAATTTAACAATCTTGGGGCTGAGGGTTCAAATCTCACCTGGAGCGATTGTTTATTTGATAAGGATATCTTTCACTTTATATTAGGGTACACAAAAAGAGTAACAAATGGACAGGTAATGATTCAGTACTCATAAACTACTGAGTATGATGCACCACTTTACAATAGGGTACACAAAAAGAGTAACAAATGGACAGGTAATGATTCAGTATTCATAAACTACTGAGTATGATGCACC
>NC_139626.1:41243727-41246227 GCF_964638095.1 Poromitra crassiceps | reverse complement strand
CCCTCCTCCTCCTCCTCCTCCTCCTCCTCCACCTCCTCCTCCTCCCCCTCCTCCTCCTCCTCCTCCTCCTCCACCTCCTCCTCCTCCCCCTCCTCCTCCTCCTCCTCCTCCTCCTCCTCCCTCTCTTCCTCTCACTCAGTTAGTGGTGGTTAAGTGGAGGGGAAGTGAATGGGATTGATGGTGTTAGCATCTGAGCTGTTTACGATGATGATAAATGTGTGTGTGTGTGTGTGTGTGTGTGTGTGTGTGTGTGTGTGTGTGTGTGTGTGTGTGTGTGTGTGATGATGATGAATGGAGGGCTCCCTCTCCACGCACTCCCCATGTCTAGCGCGTGCAAACACAGAGAAATGATTTGGGCCGACACCCTGTCATGTAGTCTAATGCAGTTATATCTCCTCTCCTCTCCTCTCCTCTCCACTGCCTGACAGACAGACAGACAGCAGAGAGAGAGGGCGAGTGGGCTGGAGGTAACGAGGGACAGGCCACTAAATGACTAGATGTGGGATGATGGAAAACCAGGGAAGGAAAGACACAAAGCAGGAAGAGTGAGAGAGCCACCTCCATGCATTTTCAATAAACACTGAAACACAATGATATTTTGTAGCGTTTTAACACCAACAAATCATTGCCACGTCCGTTGTGACTCATTAGTGTTATTACCATAAACAAACAAACCCACTGCCGAGGCCACAGCTTCTACCAGCCTCCATACACTGCAGGTTAATTGTGTGCCACTGGTCGGTTTTTGCAGGGAAATCTGCTGCATTGCTTTGCGGTGTTAGGATGACGTCATCATTCCTAAGTTGACGTCGTCATTCCTACTATGATGTCATCGATCACTGATGATGTCATGATCCACCTGTGATCCACCTGTGTCTCCACCAAGTGTCTCAATCATGCCTTCCGATGGCCTCGCTGGTGATGTCATAACACATGTGATGTCATAACACAGGTGATGTCATATTCGGGTCTATAAGGGCCTGCTCCTGCAGGCCTTGGCGAGTGATTCATACTGTCAGGATCGGTGTTGGACATGTGGATCTATTCGCGGGTAGTTGAGGGCCACGGGAAACTTGGTAGGTCTTGAGAAGCTGGGGTGTTGTGGAACTTGATGGCTGGGGCTGCACAGTTCGAGGTTTGGGAACGGTTGCAGAGATTGCAGAAGTTGCTGGTTGCAGAAGTTGCAGGTTGCAGACGTTGCAGAGATTGGTATGATCCTTGATGTGAATTTATGAATCACTGGCGAGAGCCTGCCGGAATCGGCCCTTATAGATGTGAATATGACATCACCTGTGTTATGACATCACCGGCGAAAGGCATGAAAGACGCCTATGAATCATGACATCATCAGTGATCGATGACATCATAGTAGGAATGACGACGTCAAAGTAGGAATGATGACGTCATCCTAACAGTACCCTCCCCTCAGGGGGGGCGTGGTCCCTGCCCGATCGAGAGGGGGGGGCAGCGGCAAGGGCCGCGGTAGCGGAGGGGGCGAAAGGCATGAAAGACACCTATGAATCATGACATCATCAGTGATCGATGACATCATAGTAGGAATGACGACGTCAAAGTAGGAATGATGACGTCATCCTAACATGCGGCACAAAGGGAAATTGCTTTGTGGCACGAAACAGGACGCGAGCGCTGTTTTAACGTAGAAACATCCTCTTTGTGACAAGAAGCAACAGGCTTCATGGGAAATGTGGTTCTTAATTGTGAGAAACACGAGCACTAACAATACCACTGGACACACCCATCACCTTGACCATGGTTCTGAGTTGTTTGGCAATGATATGTTGATATTAGAAAAACATTTGATTTCTGTTGAGATGTGCTTATGAGAACCCCTAAAAGGCATCTGGTTAGAATTTCAAACAATACTGTGAAGCAAGGTAGTGGACTGACTCACATCTGGGCAATACGTGTGATGTCAAACTTTTATTTGATAACAAACGGTGATGATGGTGATGATTACGATGACAATAATGTTGATCATAATAATATGTATGATGATATCAAATATCTGTGTGTGTGTGTGTGTGTGTGTGTGTGTGTGTGTGTGTGTGTGTGTGTGTGTGTGTGTGTGTGTGTACGTGATCGTAGGCCGCGACCTCGCCAGCACCACTTTGCCAGGCTACCCTCCCCACGTCCCTCCTACTGGACAGGGCAGCTACTCCACCCCCTCCCTCACTGGCATGGTACCTGGTGAGTATTCTCTCTCGCTCTCTCTCTCTCTCTCTCTCTCTCTCTCACACACACACACACACACAGAAACATGGGAATTCATTCAGAAACAAAGGCTAACACCTACAAATGTCATTTTAAAGGTAAAGGGCAGACAAACCCTGTCTTTATTTGTCACAATGCACACACAGGTACACACTACACACACACACACACACACACACACATGCTTAGAGGCGCCGTGAACTTTGTCCTCAGCATTTTCCCCATCCTGGCTCGTCCTCCCTCATTGATGGTGGGCAGCCTGCAGTGA
>NC_139626.1:41238727-41241227 GCF_964638095.1 Poromitra crassiceps | reverse complement strand
AGCGTAAGTCAGGCGGGCCCGAGGAGGACGAGGGAGGAAAAAGGAAAGGAGAACGGGGTCGAGAGGGAGAGAGGAGAGAGGGGAGAGCAGACCCCAGACAGTAGGTAGTAAATGAGGGAGAAAAGCTACGCTATCATCCGCTGTATGGCCACAGCACTACACACTCACTGAGCTCTACAGCCTGTATGGCCACAGCACTACACACTCACTGAGCTCTCCAGCTCAGTCGCTCTCAAGCAGCCTGTAAAGCATTCTACAGGAGAGATAGGACAGGTTAAGAGAATGTCAGAGAAATTACCATCTTCCATAGGTTCACTGATGGCCTTCATCTGCTCACACAGCCTTGCTTAGTGAAGGCTAGTGAAAGTTTTTTTTTTTTGCATGTTTTTAGCGGGGCCTTCCTATCTGGAGGAAACCCCAGGGGAGCACGGGGAGAACATGCAAACTCCGCACAGAAAGGCCCTTTTGACGAGCCCACCTGGGCAGTAGGCACTGAGGACATGGGGATGGGTACACACCCTCAGTGCCCACAGCGATCCAGGCGGGAATCGAACACAGGACCTTCTTGCTGTGCAGCGACACCGCTACGTACCACTGTGCCACCGTGCCCCCTGTGCCGGTGAAAGTTGAGGTGGATAGAGCTCGGTAAAATGCAGGGTGAATGGATATGAAGTGAACCCCAAAAATGTACCTATTTATCAAGGAAGAAGTCAAGAAACTTGGGTGTCCACTTAGTGCAGTGGTAGATTCCCTGCCTACGGACACGAGGGTCGCACGTTCGAGCCCTCGTGTTACCGGCTTGGTCGGGGTGTCCATACAGGCATAATTGGTCGTGTCTACGGGTGGGAAGCCGGATTAAGGGTATGTGTCCTGGTCACCGCACTAGTGCCTCCTCTGTTCGGGGGAGGGGAACTGGTGGAATAGCATGATCCTCCCATGCACTACGGCCTGCCGATGAAAGTCCTCGCTGTCAGGTGAAAAGAAGTGGCTGGCCTCTTCACATGTATCGGAGGAAGCATGTGCTACTCTACAAATCTCCCCAGATCGACTGAGGAGGTGGAGCAATGACCGGGACAGCAGGGGGGATTGGCCAAGTAAAATTGGGTAGAAAACGTGGGGAATCCGGAAAAAAAACGTTACAATAAATAAATACATAAAAAAATATGCGGATCATCCCAACCTCTACATGCAGACAGCTGTTTCTAAACATGATCTGTTTTTCGCTTTTTTGTTTTTGTCTTTCAGGGGGTGATTTTTCCGGAAGTCCATATTCCCATCCTCAGTATTCCACGTACAACGAATCATGGAGATTTCCTAACCCCAGTTTGTTAGGTAGGTGTATCCCGCAGCTCTGCACTCCTCAGATCAATAATTGCATCAATGGATTTCATTTCCTTCTGACTCACATCCCACTTCAAGCCCCTCTATAATAGTCCTCCTCTAATAGGCTGTATCTTTTATGCCCCGCTGTTCCTCTTTTCATTACATCACATCTCACTCTGTATTGTACTGTACAATACAGTGCTTCACTGCCATACTAAATGGTTCTCTACAAAGGATGTTTTTTCTTAAAGACTGCTCATTTGGGGAGTGAATGGAGTGAAAGGAAGGCAGAGAGAGAGAGAGAGAGAGACAGAGAGAGAGAGGGAAGGAGTGAAAGAGAGAGAGAGAGAGAGAGACAGAGAGAGAGAGGGAAGGAGTGAAAGAGAGAGAGAGAGACAGAGCGAGAGAGAGGGAGGGAGTGAAAGACAGAGAGAGAGAGAGAGAGAGAGAGAGAGGGGCCATTATCTGCATCTCATCAATGTCACATTTGGGGGATTTGTAGAATTTGATGCCCTTGAATTACAGTGGAGGACGTTGACTCTAACCACCGATTCAAGAGCAATTCTCACATGATCACATGATCACATGATCACATGATCACAAAGAATTCAAAGGGATGAGAACAATCTGTGCACAGACGGTTGATATGTCAAAAGGTTTCCTGTGTAGAGCGGATGGTTTCCTGTGCAGAGCGGATGGTTTCCTGTGTAGAGCGGATGTCTGCGCCAAGACCTCTGCCCCCCTGCGGTCATACAGTCCAATTAAACAGGAGAATGGAGTTGGAGTTGTTTGGTCGATACTTTTTGTAGGTGTTTTAGGTCCAGATGACAGTTCGGCTAATCTCTAACAAACTGCGTCGTCGGACTGTAAACAATGACGGAGGCAGAAGTCTTGACGTCTGCTCTACATCGGAAACCCTGAAAAGGGTTACAGGCAATGTACACCAGATGCGTTACGGCTGCGTTGCGGATCCGGCAAAACTGCCAGATCGACTCTCGCCCATGTTAATTGATGGGCGATACATGCAGTACGGACATTTTTTTGTCGGATCTCGCATACGTCTGACAGATTACATGAGTGTGGGTCTGTTCGCAGCCGTACCGGAGCCCTACCGCATCTGTTCCGGAGGCGGTGTACATTAGCCCTTAGTAGTCGTCAGACTCTGGGTGCCCAGATT
>NC_139626.1:41231227-41233727 GCF_964638095.1 Poromitra crassiceps | reverse complement strand
CGAGAAGAGACGTCCCAATGTCAATAGCAATTTCAATTCTTCACATTTGAATTTTAGAGTTTAGTGATGAGGCTTTCTTTGAGATAAAAAGGCTATGAGGTGTGTGTGGTGTTGTTTTAGCCATCGTCCGCGAGTGTTTACAACTCTTTTGTTTGTTTGTTTGTTTGTTTGTTTGTTTGTTTGTATGTTTGTTTCGGGTGTGTGTGGCTGACCGTAGCGCTTCATTGCTACTGTGTAGTTTTACTAGCGAACAGGTTGGAGGCACCAAATCTGCAGCGTGAGACAAAAATAACAACAATATAGCTATATAAACATTATATTCTACTGAACAAAGCTGTTAGTTTCTCAATCGTTGTTGTTTCCGGGTTTTGAAATAGTGATAGGACCGACCCTTTGCATTTGTAGACCTTAACAGTTGTGCGTATACAACTCTAAAGAATCTTACCTTCTTTCTCTCTTTCTCTCTTGATCTTTCTGAGGCATTATTGAACCTGAACCACACCAGCTGAAAACAAGGACAGTGCCTTTAATTTTATACGCCGACACCGTCCCCACCCACCACACACCCCTCCCCGCCCCCCGTCCTCTCTAACTGACCACGCGTCACTAAAACAAGATTCCGCGTCCTCCCCTTCAACTCTGCCGGTGCCACAACACAGGGTGAAAGACTATACAGACACTATCGTGCCACAGACAGCGGACCGTATCCACGACATCGACAGTAAATCTCCACACTGACAGCAGACAATAATTTCCATATCGTACCAAAAGTAACAGTGCAGCCCTGATAGCAAAACCCACAGACAAAAATGGCACAAAATCTGCAAAGCCAAGTCAGGTCTTTTATTGTAGCTTATGTATCTATGTGAAGCCTCTTACAAACGAATGACACTCTGGTATTAGAAATCACATCCCTCTCTTGGCGTGGATTTTTTTTTTAATGTTCACACACACACACACACACACACACACACACACACACACACACACACACACGCACACACACACGCGCACACACACGCACACACACATACACACGCATACACACTACTGTCAACATGAGGACAGTATTGATTGGAAGGAGGTGTCCACTCTCTGGAAGCTGCCGCGGCACAAGACGGGCCAAATTCAGCTGAGCAGTGGTGCCTTAATGGGATTATGGGTTAACTGTGCATCTCATTGGGACACAGCTTGCCTTTGCCATTGCTTTGACCTAATTGGTTCACACACGGGGAGAGAGTGAATTCTCATTGGTCTCTTTTTTTTCCCTCTACAATTGGCGGCCGTGACATTGACGACAGTGACTGTCATTGTGGGTGGCACTGTAGGAAGCAGAGGCCACACACACACACACACACACACACACACACACACACACACACACACACACACACACACACACACACACACACACACACACACACACACACACACACACACACACACACACTCACATATATGCACAGATGCGCAGACACACATTCTCTCCACCTCTCGCACTCTCTCTAATACACACAAACACACACATACTATCTTACTCTCTCTCTCTCTCTCTCTCTCTCTCTCTCTCTCTCTCTGCCTTTGTCCTTGCGGAGCGGTGATCGCCCCTCCCCTCGTGCCCCTGTGGTCCCCGGGGGACGCCAAACCTGCTGTGCCATCAGAACCTCATCCCCTCTTTTCCTGCCCCCCCCCTCCTTCCCTCAACCATAATCTCATCATATCTCACGCACTCGTCTTCCTCTTCACTCTCGTCATTCCCCCTCTCCTCTCTTCTTCTCCTCTTATCCCTCTCCTCCCTCTCTCCTCTCCTCTCATCCCTCTCTCCTCTCCTCCCTCTCTCCTCTCCTCTAATACAGTGATTCTCAACCTTTTTCATATCAAGGAGGACCCCTAATGTATAGTCCACATTAGAGTCCAGTCGATGAGATTTTAGATTTTATATTTGTATTGCTAAATATGATTTTGTCCAGAAATGTCATGACTGTCTGTCTTGTAGACAGATAGATAACAGAGAAAATATGATCAAAATAGTCATTCTTCCACATTTTCTGATGAAAATTATACAATGGTGAGGTTTAACAAATTGTGAATTTTCTGTGGGTCCCCTGGAACCCCCTCAAGGACCCCTGGTAGTCCCCCACATTGAGAACCACTTCTCTAATATGCATCCCTCCCCTCCCCTCCCCTCCCCTCCCCTCCCCTCCCCTCCCCTCCCCTCCCCTCCCCTCCCCTCCCCTCCCCTCCCCTCCCTTCTCTCTCCTCTCCTCTCTCCTCTCTCCTCTCCTTTCCTCTCCCCTCTCCTCTCTCCTCCTCCCCTCTCCTCTCTCCTCCTCCCCTCTCCTCTCTCCTCTCTCCTCTCCTTTCCTCTCCCCTCTCCTCTCTCCTCCTCTCCTCCTCTCCTCTCCTCTCCCTCTCTCCTCTCAAACAACTCTGTTGATTTCAGTCCTGTGACCTTCCTCAAAAAGAGGAAGTCCTCCCTCTTTCTTCAGACAGCCCTATT
>NC_139626.1:41196227-41223727 GCF_964638095.1 Poromitra crassiceps | reverse complement strand
CTCAGCGGTGCTGCCGTCTGACAGAGGTCTGAGTGGCTGTCACAGCTGTCAATCACCCTTTTGTGTCCCCCACCAAAGGCGGGACCGGTCTCTGTCCATCTGTTAGTCACGCTGTGATGTTGACTTTGTGCCGCTAGGGGGCAGCATTGACAATGAATGGGACTGACTCAAGGGTGGAACTACATCACTGGTGGGGGGCATGTTTACTATTAGCTTGTTATATCATCAAACAACGAATTCACAACTAATTATCATGAAAATGAAAACTTGAACATACATCAGCGTGATAAGAACTACCTAAAATGACAGAAATCGTCTTTGGGGTGGAATGGATTTGACTAAGTGTAGCCTACTTAGATTTGTGATGGAGGTGGTGGTGGGACATGGGGAGCCGTCATGGGGTTCATTAGGCTATGTTATAGCCTAGTCTACTACAGTATGGGTTCAACGTCTACTAGTTTGTAGTTTCTCTCCCCGTTAACTCCCGTGATGAGTCTTTTTCAGGAACGTGGTTTGCACGCCTCGAGCTCCTGGAAGGCAGCGTACACAATGCATCACAAGCACAACATTCTCCCTTATCTCTCCCTTTCCCTCTTATCCCCTCATCTCCATTTGACAGACAAGTCTAATGATAACATCTGCAGATGAAAAGAAAACAGAGCAACAATCCGCAGATAATTGGACCAGAGTCGAGAGGGAGGGGGAGAGAGAGAGAGAGGGAGAGAGAGAGGAAGGGAGAGAGAGAAAGAGAGAGAGAATGGGGGAGATAGATAAATCGACTGTATAGGCTGTTGGTTAAAGTGTCGGCTAGCAGTTATATTTTCACCCTCATTTAGGTCACAAGGACACACACTAATGAACGCTTTCTCTCTTGCTTTCCTACCAAAGTGTCACAAAGCCAATTTATTCAACCACAGCACACACAGTATATTCATTAAACAAATGGAGGTATAGATTGACACCGTACAACATCACTTGGCAGTGTCGCTCAGCCTTGCTGCGTGACTCTACATCAGCCCACTCTTCTCCCCTTTCTTCCGCTGGTTCGGCGCCTTGTCGGCCATTTTGTGCCGAGCGAAGGTCAAAATGGCCACCGCCGCCACCACCAGGGCCAGCAGGTGGAGCAGGTAGAGGGCCACGCGGAGACAGGTCAGCAGCAGGGAGAGACAGAAGGCGATGACAGACCACGGGCCGGCCAGCAGCAGCAGCACGGTGTGATGGAGACAGCGGAGGACGAGAGCCGGGGCCCACAGGACGAGCCGGACCAGTGTGGAGGTCAGCCAGGAGTACAGAGACAGAGGAGACAGGAGGAGAGACGCCGCCACCGCGCTCGCAGACACAGCCTGCAACAGGTGCGAGAAGACACAAACGTTCTCAAACGTTCTCATATCAAAGGAGCCCTAACTACACATTAGATCCGCGGATCCACATTTGACGAAAGTTTGTCTCCAAATCTGAGAATAGTTTTATCGTAAGATTTGATTTAGTCCAGAATTCCATGACTATAATACTAGGTAGAGTGAACAAGTGAAACTATGACCAAAATAGTCAATCTTCATCTACATTCAGTAATAGACCCTTTTCACGGGGGGGCATTTTGTGTCGAAAAGGCAGAATAAACCACAGGTGCAAACAAAACACTAATGAGGGTTTCCAAATTCCAATCATAGAAGTTGGAAACCCTCATTAGTGTTTTGCTTGCACCTGTGTTTACCTAGTCTCAACGCCAGACCCATGAGAGTTCTTACGCTGTCAACGTAGTGTATCAGCGTAACGCTGATACACTACGTTACAGCATGCTGCAGAGCTCGCTCTAGGGCTGGGACACTTTCCCTCAGCCGGCTGGTTATGGGAGGAAACCGTTCACTTGGCCAGTCATATGCCAGTGGTGGATTCAGTCTTCCCCAATCAGTAAGGACTTTGCGATCAGACGACACGGGAGGCGCAGCCCATTTTTCAAACTGCTCTCTCATCGGTGCTACGACCTGTCACTCATTCAATTTCAACCCGCCTTAAAAACCAGCAGTGGCTGTGAAGTGGCACAGACTCATTTATGTAGTATGCGGAGCGCAGCGATTCAACGTAATATTTGAGTCTGGGGAGAGACTAGTGTTTACCCTGCCTTTTCGACACAAAATGGCCCCCGTGAGAAGGGTCTATTGCAGGGATGTCAAAGATACAGCCCGCGGGCCGGATCCGGCCCGCAGGCAGGTTTCATCCGGCCCGTGAGATGTTTTGGAATAAAAAAAATAAAAAAAAATAAAAAATAAATAATTATTATTATTATCAAATTCGCACCCCATTATCATGAACTACGTGTGGCTAATAAGCAAGCTAAGAGTTCATTCATAAGTTAATTAACCTGCACTACAAGGAAGTATGTCAGTAGGTCATCAGGTGTAAACAAAGCCGCCATGATGCCACGCTGGAATTGAATCGCGCATTCGGCTACCTACCAAAAAACAAAGGAATCAACAAGATGCTGTCGAAAAAGAGAAAGGTTGACACGGAATGCAGGCAGTTTCAAGAGAAATGGAAAGAGCAGTATTTCTTTTGTGAAGTAAATGGGTAAATGAGTCGAATTGATTTTAGTAAAAAAAAAAATCCGGCCCCCATGAGGTATCAGTTGAACAAATCCGGCCCTCTACCTAATATGAGTCTGACACCCCTGGTCTATTGTGTTAACTTCTTGTAAATTAAATAATAGTGAAGAGCAATTCATCAATTTGCTGCGGGGACCCCCTCAAGCAGGGGTGTAGTGGTCAATACAGAGGTGGGTAAACTATCCACTATCCAAGGTGAGTAGTTTACCCACCTTGTTTCCCCTCATTGATTGATACAGTTGATCTGAAAATAGGTGAGTATAAAATCTCCTTTCAAAGAGGTGGGTAAACATGCATTGACCCTCCACTACGCCCCTGCCCTCGAGGACCCCTGGTGGTCACCGGGACCCCACGCTGAGAAGCACCGTGCTGGCACATGTGTCGTCCCTTTTCTATTCTTTATCCGTTTTGATCAACTGACCTCACAAGGGCTTCCGTCCACGTCGTCAGACGTCTGGGCCTTGCGAAGCCCTGAGAACAGACAGAGGCACATGCAGGGAGAAGAAGAACAAATGTGATGCAGATAATGTGATGCAGCTGCTTCACAACACATGAAGCAAAACTGATGTCAAATCATTGCAATTATGGCCCCACTGCTTATTAAGAAATGTTCACTTTACTCACACAGGAATAGGAGAATGAGAGCAATCGCCAGCAACAGCCTAACTCCCCCCATCGCCTCTACGCTCATAAACCTGAAACCCCAAGAAAACAATTTCTATTCACGCTTTTTACATGTGATTCAACAACACTGTCAGGCACATTTTCACTGATAGATCAGGCAGGAAGTACATGTCAACTCACCCAGTGCTGCTGCTGCCAAATCTTTTCTCAGCACATGTCCTGTCCTGACACAAGAGAAGTCCCACTGTAAAGAAGAGATCAGGGTTGTGTGCCCTGCTTGATATTCTGCTAAATGTCTCAGCTTTAATTCATTAATCCTCTTGTGGACATTGTGCAAGACTTGCTCTAGTTTTTCAAACAGGCATGGCCTTGACGGCACAGCTTGAGTTTAGGGATTGCGGCGCCCCCTGTTTGTTTGGAGGGGACAGCCAACAGCCTGGGACAGAAAAGTATCCATTACAATGCTTTTATCTACACGCAGATGAGGGTGGCATCAGGATTCCGCTTGTAGCTTTTCATACCCGTCTATTGACCAGGCCTGGGCCACCATGTGGGAGGAATCTGGCTCCATTAATGGCTCTAATGATCAATCAGTTAAGGTGAGGGAAGAGAGCCAGGCCAGGCAGTGGCGCTGTGAGGAACAAGAGAGAGGAGGAAATGGGACAGAGGAAGAGGTGGGGAAGAGCAGAGGATAGAGTCTTTTGGTACATGTGAGGCGGGTGACAGGTGGCGTTTGGTCCAGCTGTTGCCCCCTGACTGCACCCCCCCCTCCCAAAACACACACCTACACACGCACACGCGCACGCGCACGCGCACACACGCACACACGCACACACACACACACACACACCTCTGATCCACCAACCTCAGCCCAGCAGGAGTCACTGGAGTAATGGGGAGGTTGGGCTGGGGAGGGTGGTTCACTCCCCCACTCCCGACCTTCACCCCCCCCCCTTCCCATTCTAAATTACCATACCACCCCCCGCCCCCGCAGCCCTCTTAGCCTCCATTAAGGTTAACCCACCTTATTATCACCTCAACCCACCATTACCCTTCTCCCCCCTGCTGAGACGCCAAGGAGAAGCTGCCACAAACAACTGCCGATCAGCCGTTGCACGATACAAAGTGTCATCTCTCCTAATAAATGATAAGAGAACAATATGGGTTTTTTGTTTGATTCTCACATTGCAGCCGGCTCTTCACAGCAGTCAGCACCCCAAGCAGGCTTCCCAAGGCAATGATCATCATTATTCAGTCATTCAGTCAGTCATAACAATCACGCCCCTACAGCCGTTTCTGCCATAACTATGATCATCCACCATTTCTAGCATCAGAGCTCATTCATTAACCTTCACTGTGGTTCGTTTTAGTTGAGAATATCACAGAATATCATTGTAGTTCAATGATTCAATGTGTCAACTTTAAAGTATAACAGATGGTCAATCTTTAGCCATATTTCCACTCATGAAACGTTTACTACAGATTGTTTTGTAAAGTTGTAAAAAAAAAAAAAACATGCATTCTGACATGACATGCAGTGTGTGTCTTTAGAGCTGCAGAATCAAAGTGGCTGAGGTGATGAAACATTGTAGACATTTGACACCTTACTCGAGAGGAAATGGGCGCATTAAGGAGAGAGTAAAAGACAGTGGAAGGATGGGTGATTGAGTGTTAAAAGATTGTGATAGAACTGCTCCAAACTGCTGGGGGGGGGAGGGGATGTTTGAAGATTTGATGTCAAGGTATCCAGACACAATAGACCCTTTTCACGGGGGGCCATTTTGTGTTGAAAAGGCAGGGTAAACACAGGTGCAAGAAAAACAGTAATCAGAATCAGAATCACTTTTATTGCCACAGTATGCAAGTTACATACGAGGAATTTGTCTTAGTGTCTGTATGCAGCGTAGCGGTTACATCAATATACAGAGATAAGAAGTAGGAAGATAACTAAAGACAATCACAACGTTGTAAGTGCAATCAAATCGAGTAAATATATACAATATGTACATGAGTGGTGAAGTGTTCTGTGGATCATAAATATGAATTTACGTTGAATTTACATGAGATTTACAGACTGAGTTAAATAAGACGTTAAATAGGCAGTGGATTTACATGAATTTACAGTCGGAGGGTATAAATGCCCGGCCTGAATTATGATCCCAGTCCGCCCCTGGTCCCAGTTAAACAGTAGTGTTTACAACCTAAACTCGTTTAAGTTGGAAACCCTCATTAGTGTTTTGCTTGCGCCTGTGTTTACCCTGCCTTTCCAACCCGTGAAAAGGGTCCATCGGCCGTGTCTGCGGGTGGGAAGCTGGATTAAGGGTTGCGTACCGGCAGAGATGGGCGAAAATACTTCATAAAGTATTTTGATACAAATTACAAATACTTGCTCAAAAAGTGTATCACAATACAAATACAAAATACTGGTCTGAAAAATGTATTTGAGATACAAATACATATTTTGAAAATACATAAAAATACATTTTATTAAAACTGATAAAGAGCTGCAACAATTAGTCAATCCATCAATTCATTGCAAAATATTACATTAATTGCCTATTTTGATCATCTATTCATCATTTTGAGCCATTTCTGTAAGGAAAATGTCCTAATTCCCTGATTCCAGCTTCTCAAATGTGACATTTTCTGGTTTCCTTAGATGGTAAATCATCTCTTAGTCCTCTGTGACAGTATTCTCCTTTGTGTACCCTCTAACACATACAGTTCTTTCATTTCAGTTTTAGCTGTTTTTCAGCACAGCTAATTTCTCCCTCACTTCAGCTGTTAATCACCTTCTGTGAGGGCTGTTGACTTACAGGCAGCATTTCTACATGTTACCCTCAAGTTTTGTAACTTTAACCATGTTAGCCCTAGATATCTGACATCATAGCAGTATCCCTGGAGATGATGTGCCATGGCTGCAGTTATGGAAATCGCCGTCTCCATGGGCTCCCAAAATTACAGTGACATCACTGATGACATCACAACTGCCTGAGTAACATCACAGTTAAGCAATCAGTTGCTCGAGTGACATCACTGATGACATCACAATTGATCAAGTGACATCACTGATGACATCACAATCATGACCCACACTGCCGCCACACACACTGTCACCCACTTTGCCAATTTTAATTAAGAAGATAATTAGTTGTGTCTTTCTAATATGATACACTGGTTTGAATATGCAGTAAACCGTTTCATTTGCAGATAGATAGGCCAGTGCATGCAATATCTAATCATCAATTTATATTAGTAATTTATCTCTGGGGGAATTTCCACCAACACAAGGCTTCATACTAGACAAAGAAGTGATGTGAAGTCTGACTCAAGACCCACCCTACTCTGCCTCTGATTTGTGGTTGAGTTTGTTCTGAGGGTAGGCTAAGCCAATCAGAGGTAGAGTAGAAGTGACATGTCACTTTTTTTTCTCCACAGTTTAAACCTGTGTCAATGGTAAGAATGTGTCAATTTGAGAATAAAATTACATAAAATTGAAGAAAAAAGTATTTTATGTATTTAAAATACACAAAATACAAGGTCTCAAATTATCTTGATACAAATTACATCTTATTTTTCTCGGTCCAGCCAAATACAAATTACATAAATGTATTTTAAATACATGTATTTAAAATACTGCCCATCTCTGCCTACCGGTATGTGTCCTGGTCACTGCACTAGTGCCTCCAGTGGCCGGTCGGGGCACCTGTTCAGGGGGACAGGAAATGGGGGGAACAGCGTGATCCTCCTCCCACACACTACGTCTTGCCGGTGAAACTCTTCGCTATCATGTTAAACAAAGTGGCTGGCCACTGCACTGCACGTGTATCGGAGGAAGCATGGCTAGTCGACAACTCTCCCCAGATCGACAGAGGGGGTGGAGCCATGACTGTGACATGTGGCCAAGTACAATTGGGAAGATGATATTTGGGGGGGGGGGGAGAAAATTAAAAATAAAGGTTAGCACCTCAAGCCTATACGTCAGAATAATTAACACAGGCACGTTCCATTACCAGAAACCATTTATTTTGTTCATTTGACACGGACAATATCTTACAGACACATACTTACAAACAATTAAAACAGAACAGCACCAACAAAATGAGGATGACAAAATACTATACATACTTCATACAAACCATGTAAATGGGGCATGATAGAAGAATTGCAAACACATGTGCATAAAAAAGCAATGACACTAAATTAGTAATGCTCCCCTTCTTTATAATCTTATTCAATAAAACTAAATACCTACGGGGGAAGAATAGTAAGAAATGGAAATGTGATAATAAGCAGCTAGGAGGTAGAAATACTGTTGTTACATTTCTCACAGACACACTGTTAACCAATTCATCCCAGGAGGACTGAGAGGGATCGTGTTCAACATAATGATCATGGAAAAGGGAAGTAAAAAAAAAGAAAAGAAGCAACAAATACTCCATGTAAAATCAGATGGATCATACACGGTCCAGACATGCAATGCAAATACATCGAGTCGAATGCAACGTGTATTTTCAGGGATTCTAGGCTGGCCAGAGGACCATTTTAAATAGTGGCACTGCAACATGCTGCTGAGAATCTGGGGCACGGCCGCTGACCCCGGGTCTGTGTTTTCACTGTTGATGAAGATGAACATGTTTTTTTCCTGGAGATGATGCAGGAAGTCCAGTGATGAAGAGTGAGTGACTGGATGGCTAACGTGCAGAGACTCTGCAGCACTCTCACTATGTCTGAGTTTCCAAACATCGATCGCTAATCATAATCAATCATCTGGCATCCTTGGACGCAGGATGGGTTGTGACATCGCAGACAGGGGGAAAAAAAATGCCCGTCTGGACTCTGGAGATAAAGTGATCCGACCCCGAGTGCTCAGCCCGCGCGTGGCTTAGATACTGGAGGTGGAGAGGATGTCTTCCACCAGGTGCTTGTAGACCCAGGCGTCTCCCTTCAGCCTCTGGCGGCGGACGCCCACCACCTCGGGTCTCTGCAGCAGACACACCTCCAGCTCAAACGCCATGGTCACCTTGCCGAAGTCCCCCTGGGTGCGGCACTTCAGGGTGTACCTGGACACGGGTTCGAAGAAAGAAAGAAAAACCAGAGGATTTGAGTGACATGAACGGTACGCTAGTCAAAGGTTTGGACCGATTTTTTAGCTTTTTCTCCAATTGTCACATTTTAGAAACGTAGTAAAGACATCAAAACTATGAAATAACAAAAATGGAATTATGCAGTGACCAAAAGAGTGCTGAACAAATCAAAACGATCTTATATTTAGATTCTTTAAAGTAGTCACCTCTTCCTACCTTAATGGAAAGACAAAGGCTTTGAAAAGAAATTCAGTCCTAAGCATCAACTTCACTATTGATATTTGTCTAAGAAACACATGTCAAAGCATTTTAAGCATAAGAGTTTAAATCAAAATGGCGTTAAGAGAATGAAAAACACAGTACATTCAATCAGATGTGTCCAAACATTTGACTGTTAGTGTAGAATGTAGATCACGGACCGAAATGAAATGAAACATCCCAGAAGAGAAGTGCGGAGTTTAGCAGGAAGCACAAGGAGGATGAGGATGATGATGATGTGTCTTCTTACCCTTTCTGTGTGAAGTCGACGTTTTTCGCCGGCAGGATGGCGAGGATCTGCTGGAGGACGTCGTCTGGGTTGGTCTGACTCGTCAGCGTCACGTTGTACTGGGCCTGGAGGAAGACACGGATAGTCATCAGGAATGGCATGGTGTGTGTTTGTAGCAAAATGCTTTTTTTTTAATGTTGGGTCAACTTCGCTCAGGTTCTCTGCGTGCACACCTTGATCTTGCGTGGACCTTCTCGCAGGCCTCGTCTCTTGCTCGGGGTGAGCATGGTGATGACCTTGTCCAGGCCCCTCTCCAGAGAGCCAAACATCTTCCCCCCTCTCTTCTTCTGCCCGCTGTCTCCTCCTGTGCCGGCCATGTCCAGAGACCGAGACCTGGGGACCGACCAGAGTCTCACAATCAAACACTTTGAATAAATGGATTTGATCAAACTGCTCTCCCCTCTCCCTCCCGCAGCTTCAGCTCTCCTACACCTACACCATTCTCTTTAGGCATTTTAGCTGATGCTCTGCTCCAGATGAGGTTTGAGGCTGCTGATGGCCACACACTGGATTTTGGGAATCAAACCTATGACCTTTCAGTTATGGGACAGTCTGTCTCAGCCATCAGCCTCCATGAGCCACTCCCCAGATCCCAGCAAACAAACCAAACAGCAAATGGGTCATACTCTGCTTGCCTCTGATTGGGTTAGCCTGATGTTTGACCCTAACCAACCATCACTCCTCATCATGCCTACACCCAACCCCAACCCAATCAGAGGCATTAGTAGGACCGCCACAGTGCATTTCAAAAAGTTGCCTAGGGGGCATCACAAGTGTTAACCCCGACCTGCTCACACACTCCCTTTACCTCCTCTCACCTCACTCCCCTACTCTTCTGACTCCCTTTCCCTCTCCTCAGCCCCCCCCCATCCTCCATATCTTCTTTTTATCTCTCTTTGCTGTGATCTATCAACCCCTCCTGCCATGGCCGCACCCCTCCAGGCTAACCTGGGTAAACCCAGCCTCCACGTGACCTCTATGTGCCATCAGCCACGGAGACGTAGTCACGGAACCTAACGTTACAGGCATAGCCTGTGACGTCACGTTGAAGGCTGGGTTCACCCTCAGGCTACCTCCAGGCCACTTACCTTCTCTCAGGACTGAAGGCCAGTATCTCAAGACTTCCAGTATCCTTCTTCTCTGCTCTCTTCCGGCTTTGCTCTTTAGAGCCACTGCCTCCATCTGCAACACACACACACACACACACACACAGAATCATGTTTGTTCATGTTTAAACGAAATGTGAAAATGACAGGTATAAGCACGGCCCTTTGCTTGTATGCATGGAACTGGCTGGCTTTGACAATGCAGTTGTGGACACAATGGCTTTCGTTGTACACAAAGACAAGTACACACACACACACACACACACACAGCCAGGCTTTAGTGGCGAGAGAACACATGTCACTACAGGCCACGTGGGACAGCAAGCAGAGGAAAGAGACAGCTACACCTGTCACAGCACATGCCTAGGGACACACACACACACAGCCACACACAGCCCATGGTGTGTGTGTGTGGACAAGGATGTCAGAGGCGGCATGTCTGCCCTGTAGCTTGGAGAACAGGAGGCTGTAAGGAGGACCGAGCACGGGTTTAACACCAACTAGGTCAGAGGAAATGTATTAGCCAGTTTACTGCTGGGTTTAGACTGGAAGCTAATGAGGCTGGACATGTGGTCAGAGGATTCACATTGACAAATAATGAAGACTTGGAAGGATTCTCCGTTCATATTAGTGTCCTTCATTTGTAGATAAGTGAATAGAATTAGCTTCCTGATAATAACCTCACCTTTGAGTTGACAGTGATAAGTGTGTGTGTGTGTGTGTGTGTGTGTGTGTGTGTGTGTGTGTGTGTGTGTGTGTGTCATGTGTGTGGGTGTTTTCGAAGGCGTAATGACCGTTAAATCAGAGAAATATGAGTGGCTTTGGGATAAAAACAGAGGCCCAATAAATGAGTTTATTACCAGAAGCCAATTTACTTGCAAATGTGTGGCATGTGGATGTGGCACTTATTATGAGAGCAGGGAGAGCGAGAAGAGCTGAGAGAGAGAGAGAGAGAGAGAGAGAGAGAGAGAGAGAGAGAGAGAGAGAGAGAGAGAGCGAGCTGGAGAGAGGCAGTTGGGCTGATGCAAATAATCAAACCGACAGAGAGTGTATTTCAAGCCCTTGTTTTCTTTTTGGAACAAATATCAATTAAAAGCCAATTACAATCAATTACAAGATAGTCATAATATATGACTGAATTATTCAAACTTTCGTATATTTCCTCTCTGCCCATTTTTCGAGCAATATTTTCTTACCGTTTGGTGTGACTGGTTTGGTTTTGGTGGCGACATTTTGAGTGGGTGTGGTCAAGACCTTCTTGGTGGGCCGTGCATTCTTCTTATTGGACGCAGGAGTTCGGGGAGGAGGCAACGCGAATATGTCGACATCTTTCTCGGGCACGCCGATATTCTCCTTGTTCTCGGTGGTTCGCCCCCGCTCTCTGTCCTGCCGCCGGTGTGCCTCCGGGTTTGGGCTGTGACCCCGCCTTCTCTGCGCCGACGGAGACGCCAGGACCTTCAGGAGGTTTGGGCTGTGACCCCGCCTTCTCTCCGCTGATGGAGATGCCAGTCTCTTTAGGGTGACAACAGAGATGGGATGATGGTGAGAGATGATGATGAGTCAATTACCCCGGCTTTTATTCATTCTCTGGCCCCCTATACCTCACCGCTACATGCCTAAAACCAAAAGTCCTTAAACCCATCTCCAATTCTCACTCTGAATCTGCTCCGTTAAAAAGGCACTACATGTGATTGTGGAGAAAGATTGAGACAACGCGCTTCTCATTTTCCCAGGTCGTCAAACACTGACGCTGGTGCGCAGGACCGTCGTCCACCAATCCAAAGCGTCAGTAGAGCACGCCCTGGGAAAATGAGAACCATGTTGACCAAAATCACATATA
Source organism: Poromitra crassiceps (assembly GCF_964638095.1). Taxonomy (NCBI): domain Eukaryota; kingdom Metazoa; phylum Chordata; class Actinopteri; order Beryciformes; family Melamphaidae; genus Poromitra; species Poromitra crassiceps. The sequence goes on along the minus strand of NC_139626.1, from coordinate 41,211,920 downwards.
GCTCCTTTAAAGCAGCTACGAGCAACTTTTTCGATTGTTATTAAACAGTATAATTACAATATTGATGCATCACATCTTACCTATAATAGTAGCTGAGACCAAAGCCGTGTGTATCTGAGATTGCTCCCTTAGGTGATTATTAAGTCTATGTCTGTCTAAACTCGCGTCAACAGGGGGCTCTCTAGAGAGACCGGACCGGGTAACCCGGAAGTGAAACGCGGAAGTGAAACGCAGATGCCTGCCTACGCCGTTTGCGCTGCCTAGCAACATAACATAAACAATGTGAACGCCACACATACTCTCGGGAACATCTCTCGTTATATTCTAACAGGTTTTTTGGAAGTTATTTTGTGGTTATGGCCGAAGTGGCTGCTGCAAACTGTTTCATTTCACTTCCTGATCTGCCCTGGCTACAGACAGACTAACACTGGCCGATTCACTCGGGGTTCAAGCGAGACTACTCTGCGTTGGTCTCGTCGACTATTAGAGGTAAGATGTGATGCATTGATATTAAATTTATACTGTTTAATAACAATCTAAAAAGTTGCTCGTAGCTGCTTTAAGGGACAGTGAAATCATAGATCTGTCACAAATTCCACTGACCGTGTTTTTGTTGTTGTTGGGGTTTGCGGCTCCGTCCGGCTGACCTCTGACCCAGTGGGGAGAACGATGCGAGGGTGAAACCCAGGGACAGTCGTCGATGTAGTCTGAGCAAAAGTCCACGGAGCCCAGGACCACGCCGTCCTCGTCCTCAGTGAAGCAAAGGGCTTGCTTAGGCTAGGAGAAGAATGGGAATAGGAAGATCTGCAACATGTAAGTCCAACCACTTCTTAGCATCAGAGGCCACCGAACTAAAATTACAGTGGGGAAAGTAATATTGAGCAAAGTACAAGGAGGAACACGCAAACGTGCAGCTGTATCACAGACAGAGCAGAGCATTGTGGGAGTTGTAGTCCCCAGTCTGACCTGTAGTCCCTGATGCAGTGGGGAGCAGGAAGTGACGTCGCAGACCTGTGCTTCAGGCCGCAGGCGGACAGGCTTGCCTCTCTGCTTCTTAGACAGCAGCAGCAGGTAGGTCACTGTGGTCTGGTCATATCGCCACTGTGCAAGATGAGATGAAATAAAAGAAAAACATGAGATATTATACAGTGACACAAAGCAATGCTACAATGCAAATGCATACACCACACAAGCACACACACACACACACCTCCTTGACCAGCTTGGTGGTGCTCTCTCTGGAGCGCTTCATGTTGACAGCCATCTCAGTGATGCAGTCCTCATCTATATGGCCAAGCTACAACAAAGACAGAGACAGCTTACACAAAATCCAAGACAGACATACACTACTTTTCTTAAGGATGAGAAAAATGAGTATGATTCTTAAAAAAAATATATATATATATATATATATATATATATAAAATAATAATAATAATTGAAAAGCACCTTAAGGGGACACTACACCGATTTTCAGCCAGCTTTGTATAACTCAATAACTGTCAAACTAAATGAACGACTGTATTTTGTTTTTGCAGCTTTCTGATAAACTACTAATTTTCTAATGATACCATGCTGGTTGAAAATCAGCACAGTGTTCCTTTAAGGCTTATGGAATTGTTTCAGGGAAGTTACTTGTGCGGGTGACTGGAGCAAATTAAGGAAACCACACAAAATGAATTCAGTCTCCGCAGTTAAATTTTCCAATTTCAAATTAAGACACAGTGAAGTAACGTACAATAGATGGCATACTGCTTTAACAAGGTTAACAGATGGGAGAGACCTTGTGGTTGTGCAGGTCTATATGCATACACATGTGTCTGTGTGTGCGTACCGGCTGCTTGCTGTGCCACTCCACTGGGCTGTTGTATTCTTTCATCACCCAGGGATGGTCCAGCAGCTGTCTAACCGTAACACGATGCTTGGGCTCCACCTACGGGACACAGAGAGAAACTACAACTCAAAATGCAGAGCAAAGCCAACAAACCATATTTAACAATATTTACAAAAGAACAAACAAATAATGTTCCAATCAATGAAAAAGTTATATCTAAATCTGTATTGTACATTCAAATACAATCTCCCGTTCTGTTATAGAGAGTCCATATTACAGATAGACAGGGTCCATTTGAGTTCTACAGTAGTACATTACTGAATATATTCTCTATAAAGAAAATCCCTATGATGAGGGTAAGCCATGGGCTAAGCAGACAGTGGGAAGAAACTGAATGAGTGAATGTGTACCTGCATCATCTGGTTGAGGAGGAGGACACTACCTGGAGAAAGCCAATGGGGGTTGTCGTATTTACCTCTCTGAGACAGACAGACAGACACGCACACAAAATAACCGTAAGGAACAGACATAGAAACCCCTTTGATTAAACACCAAGAAATACATTATAAATACATACTTCATTTAATTTATTCAGAAGCCAGATTAAAAAACAACAACATTACGTGCCCTTAGTGTCCAGATTTGGGAAACGCATAGATTGGCCTCCAGTATGCGGCAAACACTAGTGATAGACTGATTCATCTGCATGATTAATGGCATTTCCAGATATTTGGCATTGGCACTGACGAAGCCGATAAACAAACAAAAAAAGTCTACTGGTGCTACTGTAACATTGTTTATGTATTTCTATTTATGAAAGTTTACAAATTTTTGTTCTCAGAAACAAGAAGATGCTGCTATCTGCCGATAAATGCACTAAAACTATTTATTTATTTTTGATTCAAAGTTCCACCCACAAACTAAGTTTAGGTTTTTGATTACCGGTGGACAGAACAGATTAGTTCAGCAATTTTGTGTCTCATTTGTAATTATTATTAAATTGTATTTGATCAGACGCAAAAAAACAACATATCGGCCATTAGCCGCCCTGCTCTCTAAATAAATATTGCCATTGGCCATTGAAAAACCCATATTGGTCGACCACTAGCAAACACAGCACTGCTCTTACCGTAATCTTTCTGTAGAGGACCATGCAGTTGTCGTCATCGAAGGGCAGGTAACCACAGAGCAGAGCAAACAGCAGCACGCCCATACTCCACACATCAGCCTGGAGGTTACGACACAGAGCCTCAGTCATACAGGAAGATTTCTCCTGATGCTTGTACATATTCTAAGTGTTAGATGCAGTGCAGACACACACATACCAGGGATGTGATCAGGACAGTGAATTGTAAAAAAAAAAGAAGGGAGTTGTGCATTTTGAACAAGAAAAATCATGACAATACAGAGTGGGCATAGCTGTGCGTCCGCAGTGCTCCCTCACCTCTGAGCCAATGTATGTTTTTCCCTGGATGAGTTCAGGAGCGGCGTAGGCGGGGCTCCCACAACACGTCATCAGCTCATTGCCAAGACCCCCCTAAGAGAGAGGTGACCACGTGATTCGCAGAACACACACAAAATACATCCATAGTATACACTACTATTACTTATATTCTCAAGGCAGTATGTATGTATACATGCTCATATTCAAGTATCTGCCCGTCTCTCAACCCCTCTGTGGTCACAGACGGTTCTTGTGCATTTTACACAGGAGAGGTTTTAAAAAGAAATGAATCTGAGTGAACTGAAATCCCACAGAAAAGAGCAATATTAGCATATTAGCATCACTGCAGGATGTACACATGATCGAGGCTAACGGCTTACAAGTCCAACACACACACACACACACCAAGATAGAAAATGTACCTTAGGTTTGGCGCACAAGCCAAAGTCTATGAGCTTCAAGTTCTGGTCCTCATCAATCAACAGGTTTTCCTAAAGGCCAGACAGAGAAACAACATCAGAACACACACTAGACTCCAAGTAAAAAGGGAGCAACACTGTCTCTTATTCATTTATAAAGCCCCGATAGGGAAGCTTCCTTCCTACCTGTCATCGCTCATCTGTCTGAGTAATACATGTTATAGAACACGTTCACAATCGCACATCAGATTGTTTTTTCCACGTCTAAGGACAGACCTAGGAAGGCCTGCTTTCTCTTTTTATGCCCCTGACAGATGGAACAAGCTCCAGAACATTTTAAAACTTGACCAATTTATTTCCTTTAATTCTTTTAGACTACTCCTTGAGGGTACCCTACAGCAGTGGTTCTCAAATGGGGGTCCGCGGACCCCCGGGGGTCCGTGGCACTTTGCCAGGGGGTCCGCGAAAAGTTTTCAGGTAAAAAATATATATATATATTTTTTTTTAATTAAAAAAAAAAATGCTACATGTTATTTATTCCTTCTCAAACTACTTCCTACATGGTGCTAGTCTATCAAAATATCTTGGCTGTCATTGATTGTGTTGCATAGTGGTTTTCTGTACTGTTGACAAATTGTGATATTGTAAGTCGCTTTGGACAAAACAAAAGCGTCTGCTAAATGACGTAATGTAAATGTAATGTAAAAAAAAATGTTATATATATTTTTTTGCAAAATCTTCATAGTTCAACGAAAATAGTTTATGCTTTAAATCTAAAATGGTTCATGGATTACATTCTAATAACAAACCTATCAAATTAAAAGTCGAGCACGTTACCGTGGAAACAATTAAGCTTAGCCCAAAATCACAAATCAGAATGAGGGGGTCCCCGGTATATTTTCTATCTTGTAAGGGGTCCTTGGCTGAATTTTTTTTGAGAACCTCTGCCCTACAGAATGTATGCTCTTGTTTTACTTGATGTATCCCTCTGCTTTGTTTGTAACTGTCTGTCTGGTAACATGTGTTCACTGTAAATGTTTTACTGTAACAGGGCTCCCTTGAAAATGAGAGCTTGCTCTCAAGGGATTTTTCCCTGTATAAACAAAGGTGAAATAAAAAAAATAAAAAAGTAAAACAATGGCACAAACAGGTAGACAAACAGAGAAAGAACCTTGTAATGACGCATACTGTATGGAAATGATGCATGTATGATAGCATCTCTCTCTCACGTAGATAAATGTAATCTTGTCACTCTTCTTGGAGCACTCGTCCTTTCTCTGTCTCTTATCACCCATCTCTCACTCACTCATGCAAGTGGGGTGGATGTCTTTACCGGCTTGAGGTCCCTGTGTGCGTAACCCTGGCTGTGGACGTAGGCCAGCGCAGAGACAATCTGCCTGAAAAACATCCTGGTCTCCTCCTCTGACAGGCGGTCCTTCGCTATGATATAGTCAAACAACTCCCCACCGGGACAGTACTGAGAGAGGGGAGGAGAAAAGTGATAGGGAGGGAGAGAAGGAGAGACAAATTAATGTGATATTATCATTCACACCTGCATGCGCTCTCTCTCTCTCTCTCTGTTTACCTCCAGCACCATGTAGATCTTCGTGGAGGTCTCTATGACCTGGTAGAGATGACAGACATGCTGATGGCTCAGGTTCTTCATGGCCTCTATTTCCAGCTTCACCCGAGGCAGGTCCTCCTGGATCAGAGGAAGAGAGCAATGACGGAGAGAAGAGAGGCACAGGGAGTTATTTATGACGGCATGATTTTTATACGAGTTTAGGATCCATTTGGATTCCTTGGGAGCATACGAAGATTTAGGCAACCCAGTAGAAATATGAGGTGTCACAGTGTGAATAGGCAGAGGGATCTCTTGGTGACTCACCCCTAAATCCTTCTTGTCCATGATTTTAATGGCAACCTTCTCTCCCGTCAAGATGTGTCGCCCCAGCTTGACTTTAGCAAAGCCTCCTGAAAAAGTCACGAGGCACCATGCACGCATGAGAGGAGAAATGGCACTGACAGTCTATCTTCCCTCACAGGTTATCTTTGTGTAAAGATAGATTGAATGTTACCTGAGCCAATAGTCTCGTAGACCTCGTAGTATTTGTGGAGCTCGTCGGCTCCACGGGCGTCCGTCCTTTCCACTGGCATTCTCCCACTTAAACTAAACCACACGATCAAAGACTTCCCTACGGAAAGAAAACGCCCGTAGTTTTGCAGCAAAATGTCACACACACAATCGCTATAATACGAAACATAAAGCTGCGTGTTCCTGTTCCACCACACAAACAGCAATTTATTATCATCCGCTAACGTCGGCTAGCTAACGCTGAGCTAACGTCACGTAAACGTGACTGGAAATTGATTACTTCGTCAAATAAGTTGGTCAGCAACACTCGTTAACTCCAAGCTCAGTTGCAACGAATTGAATGAGACGATAGGATTCAGGGAGGGAACATACCTTGAAATATGTTGCAGTCAGTGGGTAAAATGCAGACGTGTTAAAAAACCATATGCCGCTTCAAACAGACCAGCAGCAGCTGATGTTTTGTTGCAGAAGTTTGAATTTCCCACAGCTACGTTGTTGACTGGTATTTCCTGCTTCCGGTTGTGCGTCATATAGGTCGCCCTCTGTTGCCGAGGAGCGGTACCGCAGCATAATGAGTGTTCTTCTGATCAGCACTGTAAAATATAGCTAGTTGTTTTTATCAAAAGCCAATTAATGCATGGAAACTAATTAACGTACACATAACACAATTCCTTTGATTTTTAACACTTTCTCAATCTCTCTCTTTCTCTCTCTCTCTCCTGTCTGCAGAGATATCTCCCTCGCTTACCTTCTCTTTGTCAGTCAGTATATATATGTCAATGGTCAGTATTCACTTTATGTATCCAACCACCTCCAAGACCGCCTGAGAACAACAACTCTAGTCTGGACACACACACACACACACACACACACACACACACACACACACACACACACACACACACACACACACACACACACACACACACACACACACACACACACACACACACACACACACACACACACACACACACACACACACACACACACACACACACACTTTTGGGCCTATCTTGACTAATAATAAAATCATAGCCTGCTGGTCAATTTTGATGGTGAACACAACAGATTTTTGTTTTGTTTGTTTTTGCCATTATGAAATGTTTCAAAACAAATGTCCTTGTTGACTGTGATAAATAGCGCATGACTCCATGGTGCTGAAAAGACGCACAGCACTGTGGACTTGTTGCTGGTCTGGTTTTAGACTGCTTTGATTAGGGGAAAGTACAAATGCTGATTGGTCAAATACTAGGGTTGATAATATAATATAAAATAATATAATATAATATAATATAATATAATATAATATAATATAATATAATATAATATAATATGTTCTATGTAATATGTAATGTTCTGTTCAGAAAATGATGTAATATATATATTTTTTTTTCTTTGCTGCTGTGGTGTATGTCATGCTGTGATTTAGTTTTATTACTGCGGCGTTGGCGTATGTTGTACTGTATAATGTATACTTTGTGTGTCTTGTAAGCCCATGAGGGCTGGGCACTGTCAAGTGCATGACACATTGAATAAAAATCAATCAATCAATCAATCAATCAATCAATCAATATATCATAGAATAGAATAGAATAGAATAGAATAGAATAGAATAGAATAGAATAGAATCGAATCGAATAGAATAGAATAGAATATACGGTAATATATTATTATTTATTATTACTATTAGTAGTAGTATTTGTATTATGAGTATATTGCAAGCTTCACTGAAAGGTAGTGAGTGGCAGCGGTGTTGACAGGGGGGAACAACAGGGTCAGTTGTCTCAGGCAGCCCGGGTCCTCTAGCTCAGTGATTCCCAAAGTGTGGGCGGGGCCGCGAGTGCTGTGCCAATTTTCACGGGCAGGCATTTTGGCAAGGGAAAAACGTTCAAAGGGGTCCCTTGACCTCTCACCTCAAAATATCTGAATGAAAATGGGTTAAATTGGTACTCACAAGTCTCCCCTTTCCAGATAAAGTATAATTCTTCACAGCCAATAGCATTAATAGCTTGTGGATTGATTTTTCTTCTTCTGTTGTTGCTGATCACAGTTCGTCTCAACAAATGTGTTATGCATGCAAATAGTCTACTTCTGATGAGTATGGGGGAGAAAATATTGGCAATCTGGCTTTTGGGTATTTTGCCTCAACTTTTGTGGATGGATTATTAATTTGCCGTATGCCAAAGTACACATGCTCTGTTAATGAAATAAAAAAGATAAATTGGGAAATACATCATCTTTATAGTCTCATGTGTTGATCAATGTTGTGATTAAAGGTTTGGAATGCAGGGGCCCTGGAAGATTTTCAGATTTCAAAGTGGGCGCGGCACTCCTGCTCTAGCCTAAGTGTCTGTCTAATTTAATTGGATGGAGGAGGGTTGGGGTCGTCTTATATGGGATCATTTTGTCCTGGGCCTGGACAAGATACGTGGCCCTGGTGAGTGGCAAGAATTACCTGCACATGTTCTTTCATGACCTTAGGGATGACAAGCATCCCGTCTGTAGACATTTGAAAAGTGCTCTCCTTGACTCTGTAGGTATGTGGTTTCAGTAACTGACCAGAGTGTGTTTATGGTGTCAGAAGATGTGTGTGTCTTCACCTGCACGGCCCCAGTCTGTAATTAAGAAAGTAAGGTGAGAGGTGAGCACAGAGACCAAGGACCCTGTCTACCTGTCAATCACTTGACCATGTAATCACTGTATGCCATGACTCTCACTGTCACAGTTGTTCTGGTGTGCTGTAAATGCCACAGCAATGTCTCTCATACCCTCCCTCCTTTTCTCTCTCTCTCTCTCTCTCTCTCTCATCAATTAGCAGCACAAAACTGCATCTCCATCTCTCTCTCTCTCTCTCTCTCTATGCTGCATCACCAAGTGACTGCACCTGATAGCCTTGAGAGTATCCTCTAAATAGACATCTGCGTTTTAAAAAGTTACAAAACTGACCCCGCATGAAAAGGAGCCAACACGGACAGGCATCAGCTGCTGAGGCATCTTAGTGATTGATTGATCGGTGGTCCGCCTGTGTTTCACATGGTCGTTAGGGAAGGACCCGGTCGTTTAAGATGTAACCGGTGGTTAGGGGATGTCCAGATGTCATCGGGACGGCAGAACCCCTCATTTGGTATGTGGGGCAGCTGGCCAGGATGGGACGGAGGGACATCAAACAACCCGCAGCTGGAGGAGGAAGGGAGAAGGAGCAGGCTGTGGAGGAGAAGAGAGGAGGAGAGAGGGAGAGGAGAACAAAGGCAAATGAAGAGGAAAGGAGCCCGGAGGTTAGGGGATGTTCCTCTCGCTTTCCAGGAGCTGCTGTGCCCTCTCGAGCTCGTGTTGTTCATTCTCACTCTCCTTTGGCATTTTCTTCTCCTTCCTTCCTTTCGATGCTTTTTCCATGTGGTCAGTCTTGATGACACACACACACACACACCCACACACACACACACACACACACACACACACACACACACACACACACACACACACACACACACACATACACACACACACACACACACACACACACACAGACACACACACACACACACACACACACACACACACACACACACACACACACACACACACACACACACACACACAGACTGATGTCAATTACTGAGGAAATACTGGCTAAAGCATATTTAAATGGCCACATATGGTTGATCCTCATGAAAGCAGTGGATCAAATAAAGACTCTTTTGGGGCTTAAATAAGATTCCATCTGTAAGGGCTTTTTGATTCCCAAATCTACATGAGATCACAATTTTATGAACATACTTTCAACATATTGTAACACCACGTTTAAAACATTGTAAGCTAACGGGCGTTCACCCTCTCCATCCTAACGGTTTCACATGATTAAAACGGTAAAACTGGTCGTAATGTTTTCAAACGCAAGTTCTGTCACAGTCGGTGTGTTTCACTGGCCACACAGGCCTTCCAAATCAATCAGGGCCTGCCTGTGTTAGTGTGAGGGTTTGCCAGCTAGTTTAGTGTACGCTATAGATCCAGTAGGCCTACTGAATCATAATCTGACATAGATAAAGTCTGTAGCTAAATTGCTACAGTGTAGTTGAGGGTGTCACTGGATCAAAAGGAACAACACATGATAATCCTATTGTGTTTATGAAACAATGCGAACATGTCAACAAGTGAAGCAGAGAAAGCTGCAGCCTATAGAAACCTGGGCACAGTGTCCATGTGACTTTGTGGCACATGCACAAACCAATAATTCAATGTCACTGTGACTACTATAACTGTATATCCTGGTACAGTGGTATAACCAAAAAAGGGTCTATAAAATATGACATGACCTTTGTCCTAATTATTTCACCAAGTACTTTCAGTTTGTTCGAGACATTCAGAGCCTGAACACGAGGGCTAGGGTAGCAGATTTGAAACGACCCAATCTGAAAAGCAAAGTTGGGAGAAGTACATTCCTCTAAAGGGGGGGGGGGGGGGGGGAGTGGAACAAGATCCCTAATGAAATTAAGTCTGCAAATTCTCTGAATGGTTTCAAAAACCTTCTGAAAGAATTCTTACTGAGTAGAGTAATGTGTTGAGCCTTTCATTGAGATGGTTTTTGAACATGTTGGTTTATATATCTTGTTCTTTTTATCCTTGACTGTCCTGTATTGTTTATATGATGTTATGTGTTGTATGTCATGTTTTTATAAGACCAGGGACCATGATGGAAATAAGTGTTCACACTTTTACAAGTCATCCCTTGGATTTTGTTCTTCCTCATCCGAAATAAAATCAATCAATCAATCAATCAATCAATCAATCAATCAATCAATCAATCAACTACCCCTGTTAGGGACAAGAATGGTAACATCTGCCTGTCCATCAGAGCGTGAGCAAGCAGCCAGATGGGTCCAACACATCCAGGAAGTGCTCAACCTTCCCGAACCAGAACAACCAGCCAACATCATAACGCCAGATGATACCCTGGAAATCAACACCAGCCCCCAGACTTTGATGAGGTCAGACCTGCCATTTTAACGCAAAAGAATGGTAAAGCATGTGGCTTAGATGCTATTCATTCTGAGATTCAGAAAGGCAGACATTCTGATTGACCTCTTCCAAAACATCTGGAACAGTGACACCATCCACGAAGGTCACATGAAGGTCACCTCAACAACTGCAACAAGCAAGGTGTTCTGCAGAGTTCTTCTGAACAGGATGGAGGCAGCCATTGACACCAGGCTTAGTCGCTGTTCACGCCATACGCCAAAAGCCACGCTGAAGCCACACAGTTTCATTTCGCCGTCCTTGTTAACAGGTGAGACCGTTCACGCCAGTCGCATGCCGTGCCGCGCTGAAGTCGCGCTGAAGCCATAGTTCAGGATTCAGTCCTATTTTCTAGGCGTGACGCGTGAAGCTTGAAGCTGCCAGGCATGAATTCAATGGGAGTTGTGGGCGGGTTCAAGGCACGCAGAGCAAGGCGCTGGGGGAAAAGAGACTGCTCCTGGTGTGACCGGTTAAGTGTCAGTTTAGCTTGAGCCTGCCTCAAGCTTCAGTTCTGCCTATGTTCTGCCTATGGTGTCAACAAAGGCTTAGACAGGAGCAAGCAGGCTTCAGGAAGGGAAGAGGATGTATGGAGCAGATCTTTGCACTGCAAAACATCATAGAGCAGTGCTTAGAATGGGACACAACCCTCTACAGCAACTTTGTAGACTTCAAAAAGACCTTTTACAGCATCCACCGAAACACTCCCTGGAAGATACTGCACTCTTATGGACCAAAGATCATCACTATCATAAAAAAGATTTTATGAGCACTTTGTGAGTGCATCGTCATCATGGGGAATAGCCTCTCTGAGTGGTTTTGTCTTCAGTCTGGAGTGAGGCAGGGGTGCATCATCTTCCCCTGTCCTCTTCCTCATTACCATAGACTGGATCACAACCAACACCACAGCAGACAAACCCAGAGGCATCCAGTGGATTCTGTTCTCCCAGCTGGAAGATCTTGACTTCGCCAACGGTGTTGCTATCCTCTCCATCACCCACTCCAGGCTAAAACAGGCAGGCTCGATAACTTTGCAAAGGCCGGTATTGGACTCAGTATCATGTCGAAAACACAAGTGAAGTATGTAAACTCCAACCCCACATCACTCATCCTTGAATGGGGAATCACTTAGGTTTGTGGAAGACTTCACCTGGGCGGCAGCCTCATCACTAAGGACAGCGGGTCCAAAATCAAGAAAGGCTGGTGAACGGGTCAATGTGCCTTCTACTAAATCTGCTCCACCTGGAGGTCCAAAGACTACAGCCTTAAATCGAAGCTGTGCCTGTAGTAACATCAAGTCTGTTCTGCCGTATGGTTCAGAGAGTTGGCAAGTGGTCAGACATGAGAAGGATGCAAATTTATGCCATATATCTTTTGGCCAAACAAAATCACCAACCCCACCAACTGTACAAGAACACAGCCGGAATATCACCAAAGAAATCACACGCAGAAGGTTTGAGATGGCTGGGCCATGTGCTAAGGATGGAGCAGAACCAGATCCCATGAGTTGCCTTAAGGTGGACACTACCAGCCTTAAGGTGAACACCACCAGCCTTAAGGTGAACACCGCCAGCCTTAAGGTGAACACCACCAGGCAAAAGAAACCCTGGAAGGCCCTAAACCACCCAAAACCAACGGTGACAGAGGAGCTGAACAAGAGAGGCGCGGCACGTTGCCAAGGACATCATGTGATGGAGAGAGCCAATTGCGGCCTTACGTCCCATAGGGGATAAAGAGGAGTGAGAGTAAGTCAGTTTGTAAGTAAGTGAGACGACCGCTAAATCTGACTACAGTGTAGCTGAGGCCCAGTTGTGTCACTGGAGCAAAAGGTACAAAATGATGATATTCAAATGGATGTTTATAAAACATTATGAGCATTTGTGTGTGTGTGTGTGTGTGTGTGTGTGTGTGTGTGTGTGTGTGTGTGTGTGTGTGTGTGTGTGTGTGTGTGTGTGTGTGTGTGCGCACACTGCTGTGCGCCTTCCACCCAGTCTCAGGGCTTCACATTATGTGTGCATAATCAGACATGGCAGCTATTAAGCTGTCACAGTGGAAAAAAACAGACGTTCCCGTCCTGCAATGCTCCTCTTGGACAGAATTCCCAGTATTCCCAAACAGACTTTCGGAGGCTCCCAGAACGCCTGTGTCATCGCTGTGTGACTCTCAGGGATTCACTGCAGGGGACTGGCGTCTAACACTTGGCTGTGTGCCAGAGAGAGAGAGAGAGAGAGAGAGAGAGAGAGAGAGAGAGAGAGAGAGAGAGAGGGAGGGGGGGACAAGTATGTGTAGTGTATGGTATGTGTGTTTAGTGTGTGTGTGAGCCATACAGTCTATGGTGTGAGCGCGCTAGTATGCGACTCGTGTCGGAGGACCTCAGTGCCTTCCTGCGCTGCCTGTGAATCAGCAGCGTTGTGTCTGGGCTTCAGGAGGCGCAGAGCCACACACACACAGAGGGGACAGACACACACAGAGGAGACAGACACACACAGAGGAGACAGACACACACAGAGAGGACAGACACACACAGAGGAGACAGACACACACAGAGGAGACAGACACACACAGAGAGGACAGACACACACAGAGGAGACAGACACACACAGAGGAGACAGACACACACAGAGGGGACAGACAGACACACACAGAGGAGACAGACACACACAGAGGGGACAGACACACACAGAGGAGACAGACACACACAGAGGGGACAGACACACACAGAGGAGACAGACACACACAGAGGAGACACAGAGGAGACAGACACACACAGAGGAGACAGACACACACAGAGGAGACAGACACACACAGAGGGGACAGACACACACAGAGGAGACAGACACACACAGAGGGGACAGACACACACAGAGGAGACAGACACACACAGAGGAGACAGACACACACAGAGGGGACAGACACACACAGAGGAGACACACACACACAGAGGAGACAGACACACACAGAGGAGACAGACACACACAGAGGAGACAGACACACACAGAGGAGACAGACACACACAGAGGAGACAGACACACACAGAGGAGACAGACACACACAGAGGAGACAGACACACACAGAGGAGACAGACACACACAGAGGAGACAGACACACACAGAGGGGACAGACCACACACAGAGGAGACAGACACACACAGAGGAGACAGACACACACAGAGGAGACAGACACACACAGAGGGGACAGACACACACAGAGGAGACAGACACACACAGAGGGGACAGACACACACAGAGGAGACAGACACACACAGAGGGGACAGACACACACAGAGGAGACAGACACACACAGAGGAGACAGACACACACAGAGGGGACAGACACACACTTTACTTACTTTACTTTACTTTATTGGTTTATTGTGACGGGACAATGCACATTAATGGACATGTTCAGAAATACAGAAGCCTCTATATAAGAAAACATGTAAATATGCCAGAGTTAGCTAATGCTAATTTACCCAATAAATATCAAAACAATCACACACACACACACACACACACACACACACACACACACACACAACACACACACACACACACACAGAGGACACACACACACACACACACACACACACACACACACCACACACACACACACACACACACACACACACACACACACACACAGAGGACACACACACACACACACACACACACACACACACACACACACACACACACACACACACACACAGAGGAGACAGACACACACCCGGAGACAGACAGACAGACACACACACACACACACACACACAAACAAACGCACAAACGCGCGCAGCGCACACACACACACACACACACACACACACACACACACACACAGACACACACACACACACACACACACACACACACACACACACACACACACAGTACACATTTGTACAGCTATCTGTAGTGAGAACATTCATATGCATACCCACTAACCCTAACCTTAACCATTACAACTAGAAGCCTAACCCTTACCCTTACCATACACCCTAACCTAAACCCTATCTGACTTAACCCTTAAACCCATCTTCAAACAGCCCTTTGCAGGTGTGACGACTGGCCAAAAACGCCTGGAGTGGTATGGACATTGGGGACAGGTAATTAAGACACACACAGCACACGCACACGCGCACGCGCACACACACGCACACACACACACACACACACAGAAAGAGAGAAAAACGTTCACGCCAGTAAAGCTACCAGCTGCACTGTCGACCAGCGAACAAAATATTTGGTTAGATTTGCAAAGAATTGTTACTACGACCCCATTAGGCTACCCTCCCCACACACACACACACACACACACACACACACACACACACACGCACACACGCACACGCACACACACACTGGGCTACCCTCCATACACATAAGGAGGAGAAATACAGTGTTTGTGCTTCATCACTCGTCAGTGTAGCTCCAGTGCGCTGCACATGGAGACGGGGAAGTCACGCTCTCCAGTGGAAATAGTTTGTGAGATTTACACCTCTCGTCTCTCCTCACTCACTCCCCCGACAAGAAAGAGTGGAAAGTTATGGAGCCAGCTATGCTACACTGTGTGTTTATGAGGCTCAAACAGCCCTCTGCCCAGAACTAAAACATCCAGGCCGGCGAATATATTGCATCCATGTGTGTTTAAAACGTCTCCAAATCATTTCTGTCCATACAAATATTACCATTACCTCTCTGGATGAAGCCTGGGGAGTGGGGGTTTAGTGTGGGGCTTTGACTCCCGGCCAGCGGATTTACAGTCACTTCTGAATCAATGTGATTGTTTCCGCAAAGTGATACGGTGGAGAAGTGAGTCATTATGAAACGGGCATCCTTTTGACGTGAATCATTGGCCACGGTCCAGACGCCTGTGTTGACATGCTGTCAGAG